>NC_059477.1:28000834-28309501 GCF_018139145.2 Gymnogyps californianus
CCTGTTTCTACTAGGTTTAAAACCAGATATCAGTAATGGGGGAGGAAAAAGTGTTTTGTGGTGGTTTGGTGTTTTGGTTTGGTTTTTGTTTTGTTTTTTGGGGGGGTTTTTGTCTTTTTTTTTTTTTTTTTTTTTTTTTTTGGTAAAAGGAGGCTCAAATTAAGATGGGTTTGTTGCAAAGCAGTAAACTCTGTTGGAGTTCAGCTTTTACCTTCAGATAGTGGTGAGTAGCTGCAGCTATCCTACAGTCATACAAGGAAGCTACCCTGCGGCCTTCCAGGACTGGGCTAAGTCCCACTACTGCCATCACAGGCAATCGCGTGATCAGTGGTTACTCCAGGAGGATTCGCACGCAGTGTATCCGTACCTTGCAGCATTTCCACGTGCTCTAGTAGAAATGTGAGGGTGGGTTCTAGAAGATCGGGAGCTGCAAAAAAGGGCAGGAGTGACCTTGTTTGAGAGATGGGAGACATTGAATCAAACTCCCTGGTGTAGTGGCAGGAAAACCTGGAAGTGGCTGTTTGCCGTGTCAGAGGTGGGCAAAACTCCAGCTATCTCTACCAGTCTGACCTGGGGGAAAAGTGCTATCTCTTAAATCCCAGATCTGGCCTGTGTTTTATCTGGTGTGTGTGTAAGATGCATTAACTAGCATCTTCGAGATTGTCATGCTGCTGGAAGCCCCCTCCGACATCCCATCTCTGTGCCTGGCTGGCAACGTGATGTCTGGGAGGTGTGTTCTAGTGACCTCGACTGTGGGGTGGCTCAGCTTCTTCGTGATTCTTCTCTTGGAGTGAGCTGAGCGCTTTGAAATCAGTTTGCGTGTGCGTGTGTCTGAGATCCTGCAGATCCACTGTGACTCACAGAGCTGCACCAGCATTTGCTGAAAGTGCAGAGGAGCATGTGTGGGAGACGTGTGAACTGGTCCTAGCTGGTCTGGCAGAAAGATCAGCCCTGAGTGTGGTTTTGCAGCTTATCTGCAGGAGCCTAGGGAGAGGAGACTGCATCTCCCTGCCAAGTGCAGTGGAGGGGGGGGATTTTGCTTTTGCAAGTAAATCCCAATGCTGATTCTTCATCTGGCACTTTCAATTTTCCTCGGTGCTGTGGTTAATTAGAAACCCTCCTGGCTTCTTGCCATGCTATTTCACTCCAGTTCTCCAGCTTGTCTCTAGACTGCTGATCACTGATGCTGGACCAGGCTCTCTGAGCTGGGGGGGTGCTAGGGTTGGGCTGGGAAGACCTGTGCCCCAACCCAGATAGCCTGAGGTGTTTGTAGAGAGTGTGGGAGGCGAGGGGCTAAGGGGGATGGATGGTTCTTAAAACAGGACAGCCCAGTGGGCCTGAGCCTCGCCGAGGTGAAACTCTGCTAGGGGGGACAGCCTGAGGCACCGCAGATGAAGAAGGGTAATGGAGGATCAGGCCACAGGCCTGACTGTCTATTCTGGATTCTCACCCATGGACTTGTCAAGACTCCATTCCTGAACACGAGTCTGGCACACAGTTGGCTCCCTCCTTGCATTTGTTACTGCTTCAGGGTGTCTTGCCTATTAGTGACACAGTGCTACAGGTTTTCCCTCTCGCTTCTCTTGCTTAATAGGTAGTTACAATGGACCACTGCCTGTGGCTGCAGTCGCTTCTGTCTCGACCTCCTGTTGCAGGGTCCAAAATGCTGTCCTAGGTGTATCCTGAGCATGTGGATGAGTGCTTTTGCTGTGCTAGCAAGAGAAATGCCATCTTTTGTTGAACTTAATCTCTTGAACTTCCACACGAACTAGGGCTGTGAGCTGGTTAGTTAGAGTCTGGCTGCAGCCCTCAGGAGGCCCTGAAAATGATGAAGCAGGTACCCATAGGATGCAGGCACATGGGGAGGCTTAGGAAGCACTGGAGCTACACTTCTGAAAACATTAATATCATCCAGAGATGGGGCCTGTTGTTGGTTGGATCCCTTTGCTTTCCCTGGCTGGGTCTGCTCTCCTCCTGAGGAGCTCCCTCCAGAATGGTGGTTGTCACAGGTGGCTCCCAGGGCCACCTCTCTGGGCAGCCTGTGTGGAGTATCCAGTGAGCGTCCTTGTGTGGGCAGAGCATGGGGTGCTCTGGAAGTTGGGTGAAGAGGGAGGGGGGTTTTCCTGAGAGGCTTTGTGGTTTTGGCTGCTGGGGAAGATTGTCACAACTCTTTTCTCCCTCTTTCTTAGTCTCGTATAGCGAAGCGAGGAAGGAAGCTTGTGGATTACGACAGTGCCAGACACCACTTTGAAGCCCTGCAAACTGCAAAGAAGAAGGATGAAACCAAAATTGCAAAGGTAAAGCAAGCAGAAGGATGTGCAGCCATCCTTTCATTTTGGAAGGTCTGCATTTGCCTACTGAGCAGGTTTTAAGTGCACCTGTACCTCTTCACTGGGTGTGTTTTCATAGAATCATTTAGGTTGGAAAGGACCTTTAAGGTCATTGAGGTGTCGTGAACTGGTGAGGTTTTGCTAGGTATTTCCTTCTCATCTGTTTAGTTCTCCTAGAAGGCAGGATGGTCTCTGTTGTGTTGGTTCAGACCCACCATCATCAGTCTGCATCTCTCGGCGGCCAAGGCCTAGGCATGCATTTCCTCAGATGCTGCAGGACCAGTAACCTCTGTCAGAAAAGCCCGTGTGCCTCTGGGGGAAGTAAAACCTTGCAATGCCCCAGAAAAATTTTCCCATTTGTCTGCTTCTTGGGGCTCTGTCCCCCCATCTTAGAGCAGTGGTGAGAGTAAGTGTTTCAGTGTTGCTTGAGGTTGGTTGTGTTTGTGAAGTCCTCTGATATTCTAGGACAGAGACCCTTAGGAGTGTGAGTTACAAGTTCATAGGTGGAAATGCACCCTATGCGCGCTTGATGACTGTGTTCTGTTGTCTATTGGTCACAATTACTGGCTAATAAATATGGCTGAAAGCAGGAAAAACAAGAGTTTTCTCTTGTCGGGGTGTGGTTTCTTTCATGCCTGTGAACAGCTTGATCCAGGGTTAACCGCAGAGCATGCCCAACACGCAAGTGAAGGATTTTATTTTTAATTAAAATAAGTTTCATTAAAATTTAGATTTTCTTTTAAATGTAGCTGAAGAAAGGTGATAGTGCTAACCTTGTTCTAGAAGAGGTACATGGTTCGAATACCTGCCCAGAAAATGAGCTGTGGATTACTCATGTACCCTGAGTGGATTTGAACTTGTGTGCTCCACTCCACAGGACAGGTCTTGACAGAACAGAATAGTCCAGGGCTGGAGAGACATCTTTAATTCTCTTGCATGTGGGCCATGGCACATTAGGACTCTTCAGGCTAGAAGCAGTGCAGGAAAGAAGGAGCCTGGATCTGTATCTTTTAACCAGGCTGAGTTGTCATCCTTTGCTTAGAGTTATTTCTGGTAGGGGGAAATACGGGCTATGTGAGAGACGCTAGTATTCCTCCTGCATGGAAGAAATAACGATGCATCTCTCCCCCGAGCAAAAGATCTGCATTTAATGGCCACAGTACTTTTATTTTTAAGCTGCAAGTCATCAGTCATTGGCTCACCTAGTGCATGCACTATGATTAACCTTGAGAGACAAAGGGGAGGGAGATTGATGGCTCAGGTGTCATTGCATCATTTGTGTGGCAAAGCAAGTCTTGGTTCTGTATGCAAGGCATGAGGCCCAGCTGGTTGTGCCTTCTGTTCAAAGCAGTACTTCACTGTGTTTGGGGGTAAGAGCAGAATTTCCCTGGGGCATGGTATTATTATTGGTGTGTGCCTGTGGGATCTTTGCTGTAGTGGAAATGTTTTTTTGTAGGAATTCATCTACTCAGGTTGGTACCTGGTGATCTGCACCAAAGAGGCTGGCCGCCTTTGTCATTGCTGCACTCGCTCGTGTTGCCCGAAATGCTCACAAAGATGTTATTAACAAGGGACTGTTTGTTGCTCTTTTGTTAAAGTACGAAGAACAGTGCAGTTTGAAGAGTGAAATGTTGAGATTTAGGAGTTGGTGCTCTGTTCCTGATTCAGCCTGTGCAAGTGTCTCTTAGTACTTGATCAGTCTCTTCTCGTTAGCCAAAATGTGCACTGGATCAGATCTTTCCACCCTCTGTGCTTTAGGCCATAAGCTCGTGCACAGGATAATATGTGACACATCACACTGTCCTGATCCTTTAGAGATGGGAGCAGTGAATCCCTGAAAGTTATGTATGTATGCTCCTCCCAAATGGGCAGGTTTCACAGCCCAGCCTGTGATCCCACACTTGTAGTCACGCAGCTCTGCAGGGCTGTGGGCAGCAGCCAGGGCTCAGTGTGCACTAGGCTGATGTAGGAAGTTCACCTCTCTGTTCCTGTGACTGCGATTTTGCTCGTGTGACCTTTGAAGTAGGGTTGTTCTGGTGTAAGGTGCTTTGGAATATGATGACAGGCCCCTAGGAAAGAGAAATCATGTTTATGACACAGCATACAAATGGGAACTGACTTGATTGATGTTTCATGGTATAGTAACAGAAACAGCAATGCAAATACTTTTTGGAGCTATATGGTCTCTTTTTTTCTTCTCTAATATATGGATGTTCTTTTCCCACCCAGGACTCCTGCCACTTATTGCTAAACTCACAGGCTGCCATTAAAATAAAGCACTGTGGACTTTCAGCTGTTGCATGCAAATAATTACGATGGTTAATTAATCCTGACCTCTCTTTAAGGAGCTTCCACTTCACAGCCATGACTCGAAGTAGGGTTGTCTGTGTGCTAGCTCACTAACAACTATATCTGTTGCTCTTTGCAGCTGGCTGGCTGGTCTGCAGCGTCCCAGCCCACACTGGAGTATTAACTACTGCTAAACTTGGCATGCTTCAAAGGATTCATAACTGATTGGTCCCGGGATGTTTGTTTTTTCTCTCGCCTTGGTGATACTGGTTTGGCCCAGCCTCTAAATACACTCTCTGTTGTGATTTTAATTTTTTTGTCCTAAAAGATATATGTTTGTGTCTCTCTTGTTCTCTGTTTATTTTTTTCTGTTTTCACTCAAACATGCTCCCTCCCCCCAGCCTGTTTCGCTGCTTGAGAAAGCTGCGCCTCAGTGGTGTCAAGGGAAGCTACAAGCTCACCTCGTTGCGCAAACTAATCTGCTCCGAAATCAGGTGACTGCTGATCTACCTGGCTCTAACCCTGCATGCGCTATTTTGAGCTCTAGATTGTACCATGCAACTAATCTCTAGGCAACGTTCACTCTAGTCCTCTCTGTTAAGTGTGTCATTGATACTCCTGAGCCACAGTGGACATGTGGAAGTTGCTGACCAGTGAATGAATCTGTGCTTGCCCTATTGATTTCTAATCAGGTGTGTTAATACTGAACTATTGTTTTCTCCCCCTGAAATGAAATGTGGATGAAGAAAGGCTATGGAATAATGCCAAGGCAGAGGGTGATGTAGTGTAGTTCCTCCAATTATTGCTTCCATTTTCTTCTAAGAGAAGCAGTCAATTTTTATTGTTGCTGTTTCAAAAAAAAAAAAACAAGAAAAGGGAGGAAACACTGAAAAATTGGCTTCTGCATTTGTGCTGTTGAGTAAAGCCAGAAAAAAAAAACCCACCATTGCTTCAAAAGCAATTTCTATGGCTGCTGAGTTAGGTTGCAACATTCTACTGTGGTAAAATCCAAGTTTCCAAAATGGGCGCGGTCCTGGCTCTTGTGGTCTAAAAGAGCCGTTTCCGTATACACGGAGTTTCAATCTGCAGAGGAGAAGAGGTGGGCCTAGACCAGGGAATTTGCACCCTGTGTAATATATTTGAACAACTCCAGGTTGAGGTCATGGTTGCATCATGTGGCAGAACTTGGCGTTTAGGTTATAGCATCTTGAGGGACATGAGAGCAGCTCAGAAACTGCAGGGCCTAAGAATTTCAATCCTACATAGGAGAAGCGTGGCTTCCTGATGAAATCTCCCTTGGTATTTACCTTGGAGCTCCTTAAGGGATAAGAGGGAGCTGACAGAAAACAGTCGGTGAGAAGAAAATGCTTTCAATGGGCAAGGGATAGTAAATCATTACCCAGCCTGGGAGAGTGCCAGTTACCTGCTCACAAGTTCCTGGTGAGCTCATCTGTTCTCATTCAAATGCTCCTAGGTTTTCACATTCCTTGTCAGTGAATGAATCACTGTTTAGAAACACCAAATCGCTCTCACCTTATAAAGCACCTGGGTTTTTCACAGTCAGTTTATGACTGCAGATCAGGGAAAAGACTAGATTACCACATCAATAAAGCCTGGGGAAAGAACAGCTGTTAGCAGTCCTGCTTTAAGATGCATAGCAAAGGGAGGAAATAAGTATTCATTCTTGATTGAAGGGAGAAGGACATTTGTCAGGCTGCCAGGGACTTTGCCTGTGTCTTGGCCGGCCGTGCTGGGAGCGATCTGTGTAGCTGTGGTGTTTGGCTGGTGGTATTGCTGGAGGACTAGAAAGCAGGTATGGGAAGTTTCTCAAGCCACAAATAAATAAATCGGCTCTTGGGCATTTTTCCTCTTCTCAGACTGGCTGGGGTGACTGGGAGTAATACCACTGCCCACAGATTGCCTAGAGAAACAGTACCTACGAGTGCTCCCTCATCCATTGCACTCTGATCTTAGGCTACTGAGAGTCATTCCATAATTTCACTGTACTGGGTGACTTTGCCCTAAAGCCTGTGACAAGAGGGTATGTAATCTTCCCACCCGCTGTGTTGCGGGGGTGTTAACCTCCTGCTACGTGGCATTAATATTTTCAGTCACTCCAGATATTTTCAAATCAAGTTAAGTCCTCCTTTAAGTTTTTCCTCTTTCATTCTTGAACTAAATAATACTATCACCAACCTTAATTTTATGTTTCTAATTGTGCAAGTCTTTGGGGGTTTTTTTGTTGTTTTGTTTTATTTTATTTTATTTTGATTGGGGACTAACAAAAAAAAATCTCAATAAAGAAGATTAGTTTGTATTCTGAACCTGTAGGTTTCCCAGCTTTTCTTCACAAACATGAGCAGGCAGGGGAAAAAAAGGCTTCAGTTTTTGTATTTGCATGACTTCAAGACTGAAGGTGTTACTGACAACTCTAAATCTCATTAAGCTCTTGATAAAAGTGGGAAGGCTGATGACACTGCATTTATTGAAGAGCTTCAGAATGTTAAGCCTTAAAAAAAAAAAAGCCCTTTCTCTTACCAGCAGCTCTGTTGCTGTCTCTTCTTGCCTGATAATTTTACAACCCCCAAGCAAAAATGGGGTCAGCAAGACCTGTTATTTCTACTGTAAAACCAAATCCCTCCCTCCAGTGTGCAAACTGCTGGCTTTTTAGGCCTTTAGCAGATACTAACAAAAACAATACAGTGGGGTTTTTCTGTGAAGTCTCCTAGGGGGTTTGCTATTGCATCCTCTCCGTTAAAAATTTTGGTGGCTGCACTTTTTGAAACAAAAGGGAAAGTGGCTTACAACAGCAAATTCTTGCCTTTTTGCTAAGCTCCCCTGAAATGCCGAATACAGACTAAAAAGCGACATCCTTGCTGCTGCAGTGGTAACAGAACATATCGTCTGTCTGTACATATCATTCTCTGTCTGTAGGAGAAAGCCAGCAAGTTGAGTCCTGGGCTGTGCTGCCCTTCTGAGAGGCAGGTCTGGCTGGGACTGGTGGGGGCTTGGGCCTGGGGTGGGGTGCCCAGCTCTCCTCCTTACCCCTGCCTCATGGATGTCTAAACTATTTACTGAGCAGTGCATAATAACCACAGTTCACAGCATAGTGTTTGAAGAGAAATGGTCACCGGATTGCCTGAAAGCACCAGGCTGGATATTGCCAGACGCTCATGAGTGCTGGGATGCATGATGGTAGGAAATGTAATGGGGAATAACTGCCCCCCTGTCACAACTGAACTGGTTGTGCTTGGCACTCTGAGCCTTGGCTAGGGGGAAGGTCAGGAAAGCATTTGTGTTGCCCAGCTCCTGCTCAAACCTTCCCCCTTTAAGGCAGAGAGAGGAGAGGAAGAATTTTCTGAGATCACGTTTCATGGACCTGGGCATTACGTCCTTCTGCCTCAGTTCTCCATCAGGTTGGCAAGGATGACAGCTGAAATAGAAAGTGCACAGATACGGTAGCAGTGGGCTCTGCCCCTGAAACCTATGTCTTTCCTCCTTTCCCTATTGTACTGCATGAGATGGCTTTTCTTCTAGTAGGGCTCATGACCAAGTTGATGTCTGTCTTCGGCTCCAGCTGGAAGCAGTCAGAGCTATCCAGTGTCAGGACCCCTGCCTCCAAGCAAAATAAATCCCACTGGTGAGAAGATCCCTGTGCTGACAAAGGAGTGGAGAATTAATTCAATGCTATACCTGGGACTGAGAGCACTAGCTGAGCCACAGGCACTAAATGTAGCCCTCGTTCCTACAGCTACTCTAGAGTGAACGTTGCCTGTTGCTGATTTTGCCTTTGCCTCGGGATGTCACAATATTCACATGTTGCTTTCTAGGTTCTTTGACATTGTGAACAGGTAAACGAGAGAGGGAAAGACTGTTACTAATATTCACTATATCTGAAAAACTTAACAGTATTCAATGGTGCCTCATCTCCCAGCTATCCCATCTCCTGGGTTGATTCTGGTTCCAGTCTAGTTTGGAAATCAGAATAAGATAAAGCCAAAGGGTGGACTGGAATTTTTTTCTCCCTTTAAAATGGTTACATTAGAAACATTCATTCGTAGAGGGATTTTAAGGCAGAATGAGTCTTTGTGATCATCATCTCTGATCCAGTATAAACTATGTGTCTGTTTAAATGGGCTTTTTGTTTGTTTTGTGCAAACTCTCTCGAAATGTTAGGGTTTTTAGTGAGTGTAGTAGCGAAATACAGGGGTTTCTGTGTGGAGGCATCACGGCCCCTTCTCCTCCTGCATGTTCCTCACAGGATCTGCTTAACTTTTGAATACCTCCCAATTGTGTCTTTTTCTTCTGATTTTGAAGTTTCTGAAACTTTCTCTTCTGATTTTGAATACAAAGTCTTAGCCTTGCCTCTGGCAGCAATGAGCGACCCTCTGAAAGGTGGAGCTAGCTGGAAAGTAGGAGCTTCTGTGGCTTGCTCATAAGTCAGGAGAGAAACGGAGAGTGTAAGAATCCTACACAACACTGTGAGGAACAGGACTCTGAACTGCAAAATATTTTTAAGTCCTTTCTCCCATCAATCCTATCTTTGCCTATACCTGTCACTAAGGAGCAGTAAGCTGGATTTCTTTAATTAAGCTGGCACAAAGAAGATAAAACTTCATTTTGTAGGAGGAGTAGGAATCTGACTGCAGGCTCATAGAGAGATCCAGTTCCCCAGTGGCTTGCGGGCTCTTTGCAGAGACCTGTGGCGTTGTGACATTCCTGCTGTTGTCACACATATAAGTAGGCACTCGTGCTGACCTTCCTGTTAAGATGTATCATCAAGTTGCTCATGCAGGGATTTGCCGTCCTGCATCCCACTGCACAGGGTTATGGGAGAATGCTGTGCTGTTGCAAATTACAGAATAGAAATGTTTTAATTAGCAAGCTTTGAGTTTTAAGTCAGGGCACTGAAGAGAGGAAGAGGTCACCGAGGACGAATATGAAACCCGGCAGAATTCATGCATCAGTGTTGGGGTCTGTCAGTGTCTAGGTCAAATGAACCAATCAAATTTAAACTCTCAGCTGGGAGAAAGAGGTCCTGTACAAGGCATATTTCCTTTGGTGTTGGTGGCCAACAGCCAGCCAGGGATTGCTCTTGTATTAGATCTTCACCAATGAGAGTATGTGAGACCGCTGAAACCAAGACCTGCTGCTCAAGCACTCCAGCCTGGCCTCCTGCTGGCACCACTCATGCTTTGCATACCCTTCCTTGCTTCTCTAGTCAGCTTCGTGAGAGCGCTGTATCAGCCAAGGATGCAGACCTCCTCCCTTCCTCAGAAGAGATGGGGCTTTGGCGTGACCTTACCTGAGCAGAGAGAGTCCCCATGAGGGAGGACTCTTCCTCAACGCCATTTGGGATGGATTTCAACTCTTTCAGAGACCTGACAAGGGGCAGGGGCCACTATTATCTTCATCTGTATCAAAGCTGGAGGCTGAACTGCCTGACTAGCTCCATTCAGTTTTTGAAGCCAGGGAAACTTACAGAACTTAAAACACATTAGTGGATGTTTGAGTTACTTTCTGAGTATCCAAACAGGGAAATCCATTGACAGAAAACCTGAGAGTAACACATGCAAGCTGAAGGGGCATCAGGTCACTTGTGATGCAGCCCTGGTTCCTGGGAGACTCATTTGGGATGGGGATTACCCCATGCTAGAGTTTTGCCTGGTCTCCCAAGTAAGTCAAAAGAGACACAGTTGTCCCAGCCCTGCAGGGTACTTGTCTGCACTGGAGCTGACAATCTCCCTTCTCTGTTATTAAGGCTGAAGAAGAGTTAGTAAAGGCTCAGAAGGTGTTTGAAGAGATGAACGTTGATCTGCAGGAGGAGCTGCCTTCACTGTGGAATAGGTAAGTGCTGGAAGTTTTCCCAAGGGCTGGTTGGAAGGAAGTGAAGACCCAAGCTCTTGTATCACTGTTCTCCTTAGCTTGGGCTGGGTGTCTGCTCTTGTTTTCTGGATGATCTCAGAGAGTCTGTCCTAGGATTCCCCCCAGCCAGGTTCACCCTGGGCTTTCTGTGCTTTGCTTCATGATTCCCATGAAAAAACTCAGTTTTATCACAAAGAAAAACTGTGTTTCTATGCTTTGTCTGATTAATCCCTTTGCCCCACCAACTCTGCCCAACTTCCCTGGGCAATGGCCCAGCTTCTGCTGTGGACAGCAGACAGAGCAGGCTGGGTTACTAAGATTTTGAGTGTGGAGCTAGCTGGCTGGAAGGAACATCTGCAGCTGAGTGGGTATGTCAGCTGACTGATTAAGGGAAGGTGAGATGTCAGAGGGGTTTATACAGTCACCGGGGCTGGAGAGAGCCAAGAGGTAATGCCTTGATCACTGTGTCTCACCATGCAAGCTTATGAGCACCCGGTGAAGCAGCAGGTTTAACACAAGAGGGAAGATGAGAGGACAGGTTGCTCTGCTTTGGATGCCACTTTCGGGTTTGGGCAGTTGGGTGAACAAAGACAAGGGAAGGATCCTGGTGTGGCTGCCTTCTCTTGCCCCTAAACGTGCTCCTGGCTATGTGACACAGGACCCAGTGAGGAACTAGTGATTATAACTGTCCTGTTGTGCTCTAGCTAACAAAACATAGCCTGGGCAGAGGAAAATGGGCTGAGAGAATAGGAAGACTTGAGAGACCATGGATTTGCCATACCAGTGATTATGGTGATGAAAAGGGAGGAGAAAGAAACAGACCAACATTTAGCTTGGAGGATGAACTGGAGGGCAGCAGAAGCTGGTGTATGGGGAGCGCGCAGTGGAGAGCAGGCAAAATTCTCCTATGAGTGTCCCAGTTTCTTCTTTTTAAATGCAGTAATCATGTCTGGGTTGGCAATGCTGGTCTGTGGGGGATGCAGAAAGTGGGTGGCAGCAGGGCGGGGAAAGCAAAGTGCTGATGTCTGCCTTCACTCTTTCTTCCCAGCCTGAGTCAGGACTCTTTGCTCAAAGCAGCATGCAGGCCTGGCTGAGGAAGGAGCTGGGAGGGATACAGGCATCTGAGTGGTTCCATGTGCAGAACAGTGATGCTGCTGGCCTTAGAGAGCATCTCCCTCCTGCTGTTGCTTCTCCAGCTGGGTGCTGGTACAGAATTCTGTTGGCATCTGGCAGGCTGGCTAGAGGAAGGAGGGTGGCAGGCAGCTGCTGGGATTTTAAGGTGCCACAGGTTGTTCACAGGTTCCTGCTATCCAGCTGATACTTCTGCTTTCCTGTTGCTTTCTGTGCCTGTTCTGTGCTTTCTTACTCTTCTGCCCCTGCAGCAAACAGTTCATGCTTTTTTACTTCCTCTGGTGCTGAGGGACTTCAGAGTGAATTAATATCTGTCCTCCTGCCAATTCCCCCAGCTCTCCCCACACTCTATCTGTGTCACAGCCTCTGTCCTTTTCCTTTCCATCACCCTACCACTGGCTCTCTCCTTTTTTTTTTTTTCCCTTCTTTCCTTTTTTCCTTCCTTTCCTCCCTGCCCTGTACCTCCCTCTCCCTTTAGCCAGCACAAATTCAAATCCTATCCCACCTGGCTTCCTCCTCACCTTGGACATGTTTGTCGCATACCTGGCCTTTGCTCCATCACCCCCTTCATGCTTCTCTGCCACCCTTCTCTTCCAGCATGTACCAGACCTGACAGAGTTGAGTTTGAATGGGAATAGTGGGTGAGAGGTAGCAGAAGGGGCAGAATTGAAAGGTTTTGGGAGAGCATTTTGTCCATTAAGTTCTTCTGTCTCATTTTTCATTTGGCAGTCGTGTTGGTTTCTACGTCAACACATTCCAGAGTATAGCAGGCCTAGAAGAGAACTTCCATAAAGAAATGAGTAAGGTAAGGCAACTAACAGCTTATCCTACTAATACACCCTCTCCTCACTGTTATTTAAAACAAACAAACAAATGACACAAACCTGAAAAAAATGGCTACAGAAAACAGAACACTTGCCCTGCATCAGAGGAAAATGTTAACCCTTAGGTTTTTCTGAGCCACTTGGGAGAAAGGCTGTCTGAGACAGTAATGTAAAGGGATGGAGCACAGGGAAGAGACCACAGGGCCATGCAGCAGTAGGGAGTTTGTGTCACTTGGCAGGGCTCATTTGCGGATCCACGGAGGGAAGGGAGGCCACTTTCAGGCCTATCTCTTGCTGCCTTTTTTTAGTTCATCTACATTACGGATCTGTAACCTATAATCTGAGCACTTTCAGCCTGGTATCTATTTGCCACCTCCTCTGCTGCCTGGCAGCAAGTCGCTGTGAACCCTCATTTATCTAGCTGTGGGGATGAAAACAGCAGGGAATCTGCCAATCTGCAAGTTGACCAATCACTCTGGTCCCTCAAGAAGGCACTTCCCAGCAGTACCTCTCTGCTTTGGCTTCTTCCCTGCCCTGTGACCCAAAAGAAGGCATTTGAGTGCCTAGCATGGCCCTTGCATGGGCTACCAGTTGGCCACGAGTTGGAAATTACAGCAGTAAGCAGTGTTGTAACCTGGTGGTGGCAGGCTGGATCCTGGTGCTGTGTGCCAGTGCCCAGCAGAGACCTCAGGAACAGTCTGTGGGAAAGCCCCCCATTGCCACTTTCATTTACAAATGTGTTCTTGTTCTTTCACTTAAAAGCTAGAGAAGTCTTGAATTCCTTAGGTCTGTACGCTGCTCCTAAGAGTTGCACGCCCTCTGTAACCGTTGCGTTAATCTTGATGAGCGACTGAGAGCCCAGCTGGAAAACTCTTGTATTCCCTCCCCTCTCCAATGTCATCCTAACAAGTAAGCCGCTAAGCAACAAGCAACATTATAGTCTTTCAATTCCCAGCAGTCAGGGGCCCTCTGCCTGGGTGTAATGCATCAGTTTTGAGCCCTGCTGACATTTCATGGGGACCTTTCCAATTAATAGCCTGCTCTTCTCCACTGAGGGATGAACTGATTGTTAAGAATAGGGAGGATTGTTACAATTATCAGTTTGTTGCTGTTAACTTAGATTCAGCAAAACATGAGAAAGATGCTTGTTAGACAGGAATTATCTTCTTGTATCACGTCTTGGATTTTTCTTTCCTGAGGAGTTTTGTATGAGAGCAGGGCTTTTGGTTTGTTCCATAAGAACCATCTGTTTCTTATTACTGCTATAGCATCCAATTAACTGCTGGTGTTGCCAGCACGATGCCTCCAACATCGATTGCATCGGATCCCTCCTCCTACCAATGATAAATCTGGCATCTCATCTTGTTTATGAATTGGCTGTTTCAGAATAGGAGTGTCTGGAGTGAATATTGCAGCCTTCAGTGCCAGGGAGAGTTTAACCCCTAATACTGCATTTCTGCAAAGATATCCCAGTCCTGGCCAAACCTAGACGGCCCAGGCAGCCCGTGAAGTCAAGGCTTGTTGTTGACTGGAAGTCCATCTGCCTTTGGCTCTGCAGTTGAAATGGCCATATCCTAAGCTTTATAAGCAGCTCTGAAGAACAGTTTTGGCTACAAATCCAGAGTGAAGCTTCAGTTCTAGCACATAGACCCTTAGGTAAATACTCTGCCTGCTTCTGCAATGGTACCTGGCAGCACACCGGTGGGGGCAGGTAATAGAGAAGCAAAGAGGATGATGTGTAAGGGAGACAGAGCATTCCCATGAGGTGCCAGCAGCTCTTCGAGTTTGAGTTCTCTAGCATTTCATACCCCACAGAGGAGTGGAAACAGATGTAGGGATGTCCTCTCTTGGGATAGCTGAGTATGTGCACATGTCCCGGCACAAGCCTGTGTTTGGTCAGCCTGTGTAGGCCAGCCCAGGCTCTCTTCTGGCGCTTGGGCTCTTTTCTCATTCTTTTTCTTTCTTTTGTTTTTGTATTTTGCAGTTGAACCAAAACCTCCATGATGTCCTGCTGGGTCTAGACAAGCAGTACTCAGGCAATGCCTTCCCTGTTAAAGCACAGCCCAGGTCAGTAACTGTGGGAGTAGTGTCTTTTCCCTCAGCAGGGGAGGAGGGACAGGGATGCCTCTACCAGAGATATTGAAACCTCTGTGTTGTCAGTTGGGGAGTGATTTCACTACCTGCATATAGCCAGCCAGTGCCCTCCTGAGATGCCCTAGAGCACATCCCAAGATTGCACTTGGGGCTGGGTGACAAAATGCAATACCTTTTACCTTTCTAGAGTAGCATCTGGAGGCCTAAACTTTCACTAGGTGCTGATATTTAGGCAACTGACTCTCAGCTGTGCTTTTTTTAAAGTTGAATTCCATGCACTGACATGTAATACTGAGCTGCCCTTCCTTCTGGGTCCAGTTGCCCAGCACCTGTCCTGTTCTTTCCCTCAAAAGCTTCTGCCATGTACCTGCAGCTTGTGAGCTTGAGCACCAAAAGCCCATTTGTTTCCCCAGCCTCCTCTTTGGCCCTCCAAACTTGGAACCACCTGTTTGCCAAAGCCTTATGCCCCTCTTGTTTACCCAGCTGAGGTGCATTTCCTCCATGTGTGTTGTGGAAGTAGTTGCAGCCTCACTAATATGAGGCCTCCTGATCTCAGAGCACTTCCAATCTGCACGTATGCAAGGAGTGAGTGTCCTCCAGGCCTTTAGTTTTCTTTCTTCAGCTGGGTCCAGTCCTGTATGGTTAAGTGCAAGTCTGCACATTCTCTAGCACTGAGAGGGGAGGGAGAGGTCGGGCTCTGGATGAGGCTGTCTGGCTCCCATCCAAATGCATGAGTGATGAAAGTGTCGGGCTCTGGCTTCCAGCTGCTGCTAATCCCACGTGCCGGGTGAGCAGGAGCACAGCCCAAGTCCTCAATTGGTATATTGACGGAGGGAGGAGGTGAAGTCAGCATGAAGTAAGGGCAAGCTGCGGTCTGAGTGCATTGATTCGGAAGGGTTAGATGAACTGTTGAGACCTCTGTGCTCCCTTGTCTCTCCTCCCAGTTTAACCTCCTATTGCAGTCATGCATAGCTGACTTGCGTGTCTTGTTCCAGCAATGTGTGTGGTGTTTGCCAGCTCTAAAGAAAGAGGATGTCTGAGTTGAATTTGGCTCCTGAATTTTTTGCTAACACCAAATTTCCAAGATGCTAGTAGGAATGCTTCTTGTGAAAATAGTATCTTCTTCCCAAGTTAGCATGTGGTGTCTGTTGATCATCACAACCCAACAAGACTGAAGCCTTGCAAGGAGGCCATGGTGCCCATCCTCTTGCTGCCATGTGCCGTGTTGTCTCTGATAGCAGCATCCTCCAGGGTCCTTGGAAGAGGATGAGCTAACAGGACAGATGAAGGCTGTAGCCATTGCTTTGTCCAGCTCCTTCCTTTCTTCCTCAAGGAAGTGATTGCAGGCTGTAGTGACAGCCTGGCCCAGATATGTTTATTGTTGTTGTGGCATGAAGTTTCTGGCCTGAAAGAGCTTCCAATGAATAAATTACCTGTCCTCACAATTCCCGCCCCCACAAACTGCTAGCTTCATCTGGGGCTGTAATGGGTGTCTCAGCTGCAGTTCTGCGTTCTTTGGCTGGCTACAAGACCACATGGCCCTAAAACCCAAAAACGAGCACGCACACAGAGGTCCCTGTGCGGGTAGCAATCTGAGTGCTGCTGCTTCATCACTTATTCCCTGCATTTTGACTGAGATGCCGGACCTGCACCAGAGCAACTCTCTTCCTCCCGAGCGCAGTGGAGCAGGGTGTTGTAGGAGGATGTAGCAAAGGTTTGCCAGGGTAGTAAATATGTTCTGCGGTGACCAGGAAATGCTGTGAGGCACTTCTGTCTCTCCTGCCCATCTGGCCTCTCATTGTGGTGCAGGGCTGGAGCGAGAGTGTGCAGGAGGAAATAGCCCTCACTGATCTGATTGCTTATTGTGGTCTGCAGTAGGAGCAGATGCTTCCCTAACCCTTCTCTACTGGGAAGGGGATTGGAGATGGATACAATGGGAGGAAATGAATGAAGAGGTGTGAGAAGAGAGGGAATTATCTGTGCACGTCATTATGGCATTCATGCAAGGTCCTACAGAAATATTGCTGTGGCTGATGAATCTGATGCTGGCTATGTGGCACAGTAGCACAGAGCAGCTGATGTATTTCTGGGAACCTCAGACGTATGTTTGGGATTTGTTTCTGAAAGAGTTTGAGCATTCAGGGCTCAGAAGCCTAGAAGACCTAGGAGAGCTGTAGCTTTATTCTAGTATGATCAGACAAACTGGAAAAAGACATAGTAGGAAAGCTGCTGATTAGGTTCCACGTATAAGACTGCACACAGATCGCATAAGTAAAGAATGGGGAGCTTGTTTCTTGTGTACCAATATTTACAGGGGAGAGTGAAGAGCTGTGATTACCTGTGAAAAAAGGACATTTACAGTTCTCTGCTGGTCTATACAGTTTCCTTTTTCTTCTCCATATGCACTCTGACCCCATATTACAAAGAGCAGGGAAAACACTAGTTTGCTCACGTATATGTAGATCTTTGACAGGCACAAAAAGCCCTCTCCTACCCTCTCCAAACCAGGCCATAGCTTTCTAGGAACCAATGGAAGTGTGTATGTGTTGCTGTGTGTGTGTGTATCTGCGTGTGTGAGAGAGAGAGAGATCTTGTCATCTTGATTACAGTGAGTTTTGTGGCACCAAGTGAATGGGTGCTTGGAGCGTAACTTTTCCTCCCTGGTTTGACTGTGCCATCCTGTAACGGAAATGATTTGCGTGCCATCCTCAACAGAAAGAAAACTAAACTGTTCGCCAGGCTGAGGAAAAAGATGAGCAGGTACCGGTACGGAGAGCAGCATTTCGATACGCGTTTGATTTAGTTCCTAAAACTGGAGGGGCTGTTGCTGGACTCTTAACAGCCTGGCACGTGTTAACCTTGTGATGGGAGAGGGGTCCTTTGCATGATATGATGTGTTCATGGCCTGCTGGGTCCTGCTGAGATCTCTCTGTGTCTGGATAATCCCATTAACTGCTTGTGTGCCTGGATTGAATCCTTGCTTCTTTTCCTATCTAAGAAGGCAGCGTGAAAGCTCAGGCATTGTCTGTTCAGTTGTTTTTGTGTGACTAAAAGCGCGATGCTGGGTTTTCCATGGGAAATATGGGCAATTTTGGTGATTAACAACTTCTAGTTTTGCCTAGTGGGGTTGGCCCTTTTGAACAGGTCTGAAATGCTTCGTTCTCATTCCCTGCCTGGCCAGGGAGGACCACGAAGCAGGTCTTTCACACTGAGAAGTCCTGTCCTATCTACCTGTTGCAGTTGGGAGGATGATGAGGTGGGAGGAGGACACTTCCAGCTTTGCTCCTTAATAGCTCTGTTCTTGAGGATCCTCACTATCTTGCTCCATCCATTGAAAATTTTGTGCAGGGCTGAAGGAAAAGGAAGCCTGTTGTCTTGTATAAAGACTAATGTCAGCATCTTGCCTTTCAAGACAGTGATGGCATTGAATATCTGGATTGCTACAGTGCCTAGAGTTATGATAGCCAAGGTCAAGGACTCTGACAAGAGCATGCTCTGGAGCAAAGTGGGAATTGCTTCATAATGGCATGGAAACTTCCTCTAATTTTTGTTTTCTTAGTTTTTGTGTTGGTACTCCCTCCACGGGGTCCTGACAGGAAGAAAAAAAAAAAATTATAATTCTCAAGATGATGTCCTGCCAGCAATAAAAGCAAGTGCTGGTGGATTGGGATGCTTGCTTTTCTGATCCTGGCTTCCCACTGACCTAGGGCAAGTCACACAACCCTTCTCTTTGTCTCTTCTATGCATCCTTTGTAAAGTGGGAGGTTGGAGGGTGGAGAATGGTAATTTCACAGGGAAGCTGATGGGCAAATCTTGATTTTTACAACCTCAAGTGAAAAGCAGTGAAGCAATGTGGTGTTACTATTCTGAGGTTTTCTACTGTAGGAATAGGAGGATTCACAGGAGTACTTCTCTAGATGTCTGTCTCTGGTCCTTGGTTGGACCAGTGTTGTACCTGCACCAGGCAGGAGGTCTAACATTTCCAGTCACTGAGAACGGACGGATGCTACAGCAGAGGGAGAGCTAGTAAATCTCATCTCGATGAGCTCTAGTCACAATGTCCTCCTGCTCTGCCCTGATAAAGTCCAACTGGCCCAGCTGTTTAAGTGCCTTACCTGGGCTGTGCTGGGGGTTTCTGCTGTCAGAGCAGCTGCTGGGGTCACAGAGAAATGTGCAACCCCTGGTGCAGGGAAGGAGGGTCTGGGACTCGGTCACTCTTTGATCTGCAGCAAGAATGTACATTTGTGCCACCGTATGTTTGGGTATGTAGGTGCTTTTTCATCCTTTCTCCTGCCCCCTCTTTTGTTATAATTCTCCAGCCTGCTTTGGTGCTAAAAAATAAATTACTTTTGGCTAAAAGGCCCTTTCTGAGCTTTAGCTGAGATGCCAATCTTTTTTTCTTTTTAACTAGAGAACTTGGCAGGAGGTGACTGGTCTGGTTTTACCTTATTGAAAAGCAGGTTTCATCCTCTAATGTAGGATTGTTACAAGCACATGGGAACCCCATCTGCAAATGTTACTCTGCTCTTCCAGAACAGATGAGGCAGCCCTGTGAGGGGTCTGGGAGATCAGCAGCACTAAAAGAGGCTAGGGGATTTTGGCTTTCCCTTCAGCTGCAGTAACCACATTAGCCCCTGTTCCCAGCTCTCTATTTGCAGAAGAAAGTTGACACCCCCTTCCCTGCCTGATATTCCTGGATTTGGCATCGCTTCCCAATTGCTCATGGGAAGGAAAAAGAGAGAGCAATGACCTTGTTGTTTTGACTTGCTTTTACTGTGGTACTCACGTTTGGTCAGTGGGGACAATCCCCACACTCTTACTTTTCCCTGTGTTTCCTGGAGCAAGCAGTCAGTTTGGAGGCAGGACTTTGCTCTGCGTGGGCAGTGTGTGCTCCCCAGGGACCTGTGAAGGACAGAGGATCCTGGTGACAAGCTTGCTTGACACTGCTTGCATTGGCTAAATGCGTGCAAAGCAACAAGTGCAGGAATGAAGGTACCGCTTGGGGGGCTGGAAAAGGCTCAGCCAAAATTAGCACTGGCATTTTCCTAGGGGGATCAGCCAACATTAAACAAGCTGTAAACAGTAGTGACTTAATGAAGGCTTTAGTGCAGGGCCCTCTCAGCCCTTATAGGATGAGGGGAAGAAACTGGGCTGCCTCTCATGTTGGGAGCCTTTTACCCATATATCTCCAAATTAAATCACTGCCAGGTGCCAGAAATAAGGCACTAAAAAGCTGTTTCATGGCCTTTAGAAAATAAGTCTGAACTCCTTTCTCACTGGGAGAAATGGTCTCTTCAGGTCCCTAGAAGGAAAAGCCTACCCTTGTGTTGGTAGGCCAGCTGATAGCCAGTAGTCCCAATATTCCCAGTGTAGTCTGGGTATTTGAGGAGTCCTGGCAGTCTAGCTGTAGATCACTGTGTCCCCCATCTTCTCCAAAGTGCTTTCAACTCTAGGGAAGGTAACATGTATTTTTTTCCCCAACTCTAGCATCAGAGGACATTTTCTGTCATTTTCTGCTGTTCCCTGGTGACTCCCGTTCAGAGCAGGACTGACTCACCTTCACCCTCCAACCATTTCTTCTTTTAATCTGTAGCACAACCTTGTCAATTTTGCAGAATCCTTCACACAACCCACTGTTTTGAAGTGATTTCTGAGGACTTCTGAGGAAGGACACTGTAGGCATATCCAGTCAAACTGAAGAGCTGCAGGGGTTGGCGTACATGTTCTTTAGTCCCTCCTCTTCCCTTTTTCCTCTTCCTTTCCCTCTTTTTCCCTTGGTGTGTGTGCCCCCCTGATTGAGAGCTGCTGGCAGAGAATGTCATTGGGTTTGTTGCATCATGTTGGTGTGCTGCTGGCATCAGGGTCATCAGAAACATCCGACCTGCATGTGGACCTGAGAACAAGCGCTTTCTGGGGAAATGTGCGTGGGGGGGTGGATATGGGGAGAAAGTGGGGGGAATGGGTGAGGGCGAAGTGAACGAAGAGGGAATGGGATGGGGAGCTTGAAAGCTGGAATGCTGAGCAGGGGGAGATGCTTGCTTGGAAGGGGAGGTTTGTTGAAATGCCTTGCTGTCCATTCCTCCTCTTGCTGTCCCCCTACTCCTGAGTGTTTAGGAATGAGGCCATCATGCATGTTAGCCAATGACCACCACACCTCGGGCATCCAAGTGTGAGTGGATGTACATGTCTGGAGCTCTGGGCTCTCTTGGGACAGAGCAAAGAAATAATTGACTTGATGTCCCTGCAGAATCAGGTCTGCGTTGCTCTAGTCCTGGCTCTATGCCCGGATTTATTGTCTCAAGTTGTAGGAAAGGTTCTGTTCCTTTCAGCCTTCTCCCAAGGCCTTTAACTTCGCAAGAACTGCAACTTTGTAAGTGGAGACAAATATCACTCCCTGTAGATGAGGTTGCACAGCCCTTTTGCAATATTCTGTAATACTCTGTTTTCAGCTGTGTATAGTTTTTCCAAACTGTAACCACTTCGGCTAAAATATCCCCTACCAGTGTCTGTGCTTCTGCATGACTTGAGATAAATTGATTAGTTGCTTTTTGGGGAGCTGAATTTCAGCCAAGATGATTCAACTGTTCCTGAGAATTAGGCTGGGAAAATGGTTTTACCTTTATCCCTGTTGAAATCCTCTGGTAACCAACTTTTTACTAAATCTGTCATGATTCCATACTTTGAAGCACAGACTTGACACTTGGCCAGGGCATGCCCTTAGGGAAAGGCATGTGCCTCTTGCCATTCCTTTAAAAAAATCTGTCCAAATCTAGCCAAGTTATGAACCAACAAGTGCCATTGGCATATGCTCCTTGCATCTTAATTCCCTGAAGAATCCCTCATGACTGTGTGTCAGAAACAATCTTGGAATAAGGACCAACTGGAAAGGCAAGGGCAGAAGGGGTTCATCATTGAAAACAAGGCGGGGGAGACTTTCCTTAATAGAGAAATCTTTATTAGTAGCCAGAATCTCACTGTTTCTTTGCTGTCTGGAATGATCTGTGAAACCCCTGGCTGCTTTGCCCCTCTTCCAGCTTAGCCAGTTTGTACCACATAGAGGAATATGATATTCTATGATTACAGCCTTAGTTCAGGTGTTGCGAATCTATTAGTCATAACCCATGCAGGTGTCAGTACACCACCATGCAGGAAAATTCTTATCTATAGAATTTAAAATTAAATGAGCTGCACAGAACTCCTCCCCCCCATCTGCTTCCCCAGTATTAAAAGACTATAACTTAATGTTAGGCACTTACGTTAGAATCTAACAGAATTAAGGATGCCTGGTTGGTTTTTTGTTTTTGTTTTTCTGTGTCTGAGGCAAAGTATATCTGTGCAGTAGGAATTTAGTGAGTAGCCTGCTGCACAGTAATGCTGCTGCAGTGTGTTGGACTGCAAGTGACCCAGCAAAGATGCTTCTCAGAAGCTTGTAGAGGCTTCAAATATCTTCATCATGTGTCTGGGCAGCGAAGCAAAGAGATAATAACCAGCACTGATCTGTGCTGGTTAGCACAACTCCTCCTAGGCCTGGCTCAGACTTCTCTTCTCTCTCTTTCTCTTTCCCTCTCTCTCCCTTTCTCTCTCCATTTCCTTCAGTGACAGCACCCCAGCGAAAGCAAATAAAAGCCCCTCGCCTCCACCAGATGGATCTCCCATCACCAGCCCTGAGACCAAGACTGTCAACCATGAGCTGGAACCATCCACTTTGGAAGCGCCTGGGGCAAGCATCCCAAAGTCACCATCTCAGGTAGTGTCCCCATGACATTGACCATGCCTTTGCAGTATGACCACTGATGGCACAAGCTCTGTGAGTCAAAGACATCCATTAGTTGCTTTTTTGGACCTCTTCCTGTTACTGAGCACAGAGAATATGACATGATGGTTGTTCTCTTTCACTGGTTCCTGAGAGGTTCTTGAGAATGCACGTTGCTCATTGGTCATCTCTATATAGGGAATAACTAAGCTGTCTCTGAATGCCTCTAAGGGGGAAGGTCAGTAATACATTTTGTTGTCCAGTAGGATGGCCAAGAAGATCTAGGGAGGATGGAGTTGTAGCTAGGCGAGGAAATTTGTTCTTTACATTTGAATTAACCTGTGGAATTCAATGGTCCAGTTTCTTCTCAAGAACTTCCGTAACTGAGGAGGGTTCAAAGAAAAAAGTTTGATATTGATAAGGATAAGGAGAACATCTGTACTTTGCATGATGTTTTACTTTAATCCCAAGATAAAATATTATGCTAAAAATAAGGGCATTATATTCTTATGCTATGAAGAAATTAGGTGGGTACCAGGAAGAAGACTGTCCATTATATGGAGTCTGGTACCTTCCATGTGGCCTTTGTTAGTCCTTTCCTTACACAGGAGATACCAGCAGCACGTTTAAAATAGCAGATGTAGCTCCTGCTACTCAGCATATTATATGATATGTTTTATTTCGGGATTTAAGGAAAATAAAATATTTACTTCCTCTTCCCATCCCTCTATTGCTGAGTGGGGGAAAAGCTTAGTAGGGAAAAGTAGTAACTAGGCCAAATTTATGTCTAGTGCCAATCCTTGCATTTCAGTAAGTGGGACACCAGGGAGGAGTCTTCCAGGAAGAATTAAAGCTGAGAGGGGTTCTGGCCAGACTGGTAAGAGAAAACCTATTGCTTCTGAAAAGAGATGAGTGCAACCCAGAGCTTCCTTGCTGTTGTCATACGTAGCAGCGTGATTCCTAATCCAGGCCAGTGGTGTAGGCTGTCTCCTGTTTCTGGATAGCCTCTCACAGCATTTTTCTCTCCACTGCATTTTTGATTTTTCAGGATTATCTAGGGACAAAAAGGGGATGTTTCTACATTGGCAAAACAGTCTTTTCCAGCCCTGCGAGATGTGTGGATGCCTGGCAGTGTCTTTTCAGGACTTCTCCAGGGTCTCTGCACTGCTCAGCATTGCACAGCCTAGAGCAGCTTTGCCACCCCCCTGGCTAGGACCTTGGAGTAGGGTATATGTATGGGGCAGAGAGGACAGTGCATCCAGAATTGCCTTCCTGTTTTTTTCAGAGATTGCCATAACTTGGTTGAAATTTGGAACAAGAAATCGTACAGATTTATTGAGCTGTTCACTGCAGACTTCACTTATCCTGCCTGTGGACTTGTCTTGCCGAGTTCGGCTTTTTTCCTTTCCTTTAAATAGCACACATAAGCCTTGTTTTTGCCAGCCTGCAAGTGCTTTCTCATTCACTTGCTGCCTTCCTGCCCACAGGAATGGGGCTGGAGGCACCCCTTGTCGAGCAAGCAGAATATTCCAGTGCAGCCCTGGCTGGAACCTCAGATGGGCCACAGGCAAGACTGAAGTGGTATTTGCAGCTAATGCTGCCACCGCCTGGCAGCTCTCTCCCAATCTATATTTAATTCATTCTCCCGGGCCTCGCTGCAGTGAAGAACAAGAGCTCCACTCCATATTTGTACTAGGTGCTAAGAGATGGAGCTGGCTCCAGGGGGAGGGAGGACAAGGACAGGGGTTTCATACTCAGAGCCAAGCCTGGTGTCTGTATGGGTAAAGTCTAGAAACTAAGTGTGTGTCAGCTTGCCAGCCAGCTGGAAAACACAAGTGTCTACTCTCAAGAGTGCTCGACTTTAATACTGAAATCTTCACAGGTGTCATTACTTTTGACCTATGGGTAAGTGATTTGTTCTATGGGCCTCATCCTCTGGGGGAGGATAGAGCAAAAAGCAACAAGCAAGTACAATTCTCTGGCCTCTTCCTGTCTAATGCAAACCATAAGCAAAGGCTGTGGAGAGTAAGATAGCAAAACAAGAGAGACCAAATAAATACTAACTAAATTTTGAACTGTTCCCTATGCCCAAAAAATAGCTCTTTTACTGTCCTTTAATTCTCAAAACCAGCTTATTTCTGTCTTTTGGAAGAAGCAACTGCTATCAGCTCTCCGCATGGAGTAATTTGATGATGACACAGGACTTCAGGGGTCTGTGAAATTTCAAAGGTCAGACTTTCGCTCTCAGTTACACCACTGAAACACTGTAATGACACTTGTGAAATCAGTGCAGCTATGTTGAATTTAGATTCAGCAAAATTTTAGAGGATTTGTTTTATTCTAGGTGGCAAAGTTGTTTGTGCTTGATGAATTTCCAGGTGTAACTCAACATCAATATGCAATCCTGTTGTCTTTGAAATGTGGTTTTAGACTGCTGTTGGAGGTAATGCTGGACACTGTGGAAGTAGTGGTCTCCAAGACACTAATGCATTGGAAGGAAGGAGACTGACTATTTTAGAGAAATAAACAGCAGAAGATTTGGGATCTTTTTGACTTCAGAGTTTGTAATTGGAGCCTCCCATTTCTGCAGATGGTGGCTCTGTTCTGAGAATAGCTTTTCCCTGAAATTTCTGGTCCCTTCTTGCAACTGGCAAGCAGGGGACTTTCAGGAAGGGATTGTTCTTGGGGAATATGGACACACCTTCTGCAAACAGTGAAAAGTTGGAAGTGAACACACTACTTTCATTATTTCCCCTAGCCAGCTATTCAGTGGAAAATGTGTGTTTGCATACTCACTCACACTCTCTAAAGTAGGTTAACCCACTAGAAAACTGGGCATATCCTTAGCAATCTGAATAAATGCCTTGTAGAGCTCAGTTAGATGCTGGAGGAGTGTGAACACAGGACTAGGAGTCGGGGATTGCTGTGTTTCAGATCTGGGCATGACACTGATGTACTGGGTGCCCGTTGTCAGATCTCCGAGTCTTGCTGCCATGGGATCCTAGGTACGATGAGAAGATCAAGTAACTGTAAAACATCAGTGTAAATGGAAAGCATTGTCATTGCTGAGCATTGCTGTGGTGCTGGGAACTTGTATGGCTGCTTTGTTCCAACACAGCAGCTCCTCACAGTTTGATTTGATCTAGAAATGATCATTGAGCCTTGGGCACAGGAAAATGTGAAAAGGATGTGGATGGGTTGATCTAGGGCCAGTCTACCACAGCTTCCCACGGGGTTGTGGTTGCAGTGTCAGGCTGAGTCTTTTAGCATGATGGTGGGTATTAGGATGGATTAGAGTTACAGGGTCAGACTTTGTTATGCATTCTCTGGGATCTCCATTTGGGAAACACAACTTCATTAGTGTCAATGCTCATTGGTGAAACTGAGAGCAGAGTTGGGCCCAGAGTAGTCATGGCTTCTCAGGAATTTGAATTGTTCTTGCCTAAAGCTGAGAAGTGGTAAGACGCCATCAAGAGCTCCTTCAGACGTTTCTTATGTTACACTGGTAATCAATGCACCAGGGAACCGGTACTGGGCAGATTAGAGTCTGTCCTCATGGTCACCTACCCATAATAGGACAAATTGAGTCTGATCTCTTATTCCCTTAGGTATGGTAAGTATGGCAAGGGGAGGCAGTGCTGGCCTGGTCTATTGAATTGTGTTCTCAGTAATTGATCTGCTCCCTTCCCAGTGGTTCTTTTGAAGGTTGCACATGCTTTAATTATGTATGCATGTCCTGTCAATGCATATTAATTGTGTTACGCTTCTCCTCTGCAGAGGGAAACTTGCCCACGGCTGAAGTGTAACTAATGATGCCAAACCTTCTCTGGAGGCGTGCGGTTGTTTTGTTTCAATTCAGCCCTTCACCCTCCCTCCCTTTCTCTTCAGATGGCGTTGACTGGACCCTGCTCTGTGCCTGTGGTTGTGATTTCCCCCACCTTCAGTTTTTGTGGCTAATCTGGTTCCTGTCTCTGGTTTTTTTGGGTGTCGCCGTCTGTGCTGTGGCCGTGTGCTCACTTGCATGCAGTTGAGGAAAGGGCCTCCGGTGCCTCCGCCTCCAAAAGTCACCCCCTCCAAGGAGATCAAGCAGGAGAACATCATCAGTCTGTTTGATGACAATTTTGTCCCTGAGATAAGTGTGACAACCCCTTCGCAGGTTAGCTGCTATGCCCTGCCTTATATTTGTCTGCCTCTGAACTTTTCCTTTTGACCTTTCTTCTCTTTGGAGGTGTCAAGCCATGAAACCTGGTCAGGTGAAGGAGGAAGGCAAGCTCAGCATTGGGCCTCAGAAGACAAAGGGTTAGATAGGAGGCTAACTTAGAGGGGAGGGTGGCTAGAAGGCGGCTTTGACTAACACGTTGCCCGTTGAGAGCTTTCATTCATAGAAGAAATGGGAGAAATGCATGGAGATTGTCAGAATACATGGAGATGTCAGAAAGTAATCACTGCATTTGTTCAGCAGCAATGCACGTGGATCATGGCTCCCCTCATATCCCATGATATGCTCTCTCCAGACCCACTGATCCTGGGTGTGGATAAAGCATGTGTTTTCTGCTCTTGTACATCCCCGAGTGCTGATCCTGGCATCTGTGCCAGTTCTGGGAGAAAACAGTTTTGTGCCCTCTGTGCCTTCACACATGGGCTTTGTGGTTTAAAGCCCACACCTGCACAGCAAAGGCCAACAGGAATTGCATGAAGTTCTCTTTACAGAGATTAGGTGCCTCCAGTTTAGATGGGCAGGACTGTGCCTGCTGTGAATTCAGGACTGCTGACACAGTCTGTCACTCTTCACCAGCCAGTGGTTCCCGTCAGAATATTTCTTTCTTGTCATGTGGCACCTTTTGAAGCCCTGAAAAAGGAAAAACATTTTCAAATTATATGTTTTCCTCTTCACTTTCCTTTTGATTTACATCACTGCCAGAGAGGATGCCCAAGTGGGGAATTCTGTGTTGGATCTAGGAGAATGGCAGTCCTTATGTATATAGGAGCCTGACCAGATTTCTGGCTGTATCATGAGATACCTGCATCTACTTTTTTTTAATATATATACATATGTATATATTTATTTTTTTCCTAAATCCTTGTTAAAGCACAAGTAATGTCTCTATCAGTGCTCATCTGTGACTCATTCCCTAACTTTTCCTTGCATCATGTTGCTCCATTGCCTCTGGTTTGCCACCTTCCACCCAGCTGCTGAGGAGCAGAGGTGGAGGGGGGAGGGAAGGAAGTCCATGTCAGATTTTGCATTGCAATACATAAAGCTTGCAGAGCAGAGAGGTGATTTGAGAGCAGTGTTGGAAGGCAGGGACCACAGGCAGCTGAGCAACTCTCTATCAATTTTCTGCACTTCCTTCTCCTGTATCATAATGGACAGCTCTGCCCCATGGTTTGTATCATGTATTTCCATGTGAATGCCAGCCCTTAGTCAGAGGTACTCTTCTGCACCTGATCAGTGCTCTGACCCAGGATGGGATCTGCTGTGACTTTCAATCAGATGGGAGTTTTGAGGGAGGACTCTGGTTGCCAGAACAATCTTCACTGAAGCACCCAACAGCCACTAGCATTCAGTGTGTTGCCCAGGGCCATTCCTGTCAGATGTCTTAGCTCCAATGAGCTGTCTTGTGGGAGATCTGGATAAAGACAAGGGGTGATAGCCCTTGCATGTAAGTCTTGAACGGCAGGTAAGATTATTCCATGACTGGAGCCTTTGATGTCTCACTACCAAACAAAACTAAAGATTGGAGTTGGAGCCTCTCTGATGGGTGGCCTGGATGTGCTGGAGGAGCATACTAGAATGCCAGTTGACTTTTGCATACTGGTCAGGGTTTATTATTGTGAGATGGGAGAGCTTGGTTCCTTGTCCTCATCCCTGTGGATCTCAAAAAGAGATGTTCGTAAGGGAGAGAAAAATCTGTAAGAGAATTGGAGTGAGACGAAACTAGAGGAGGTGAAAATGATGGTGGTGTGGGCTGTATTCAGAGGACTTTCTCTTAAATGGTGTCTCTTGCTACTTTCCAGGAGTTTTTCCATTGTGGGACTATGATATAACTGTGGAGACCAACCTGCCACACTTTGTGTGTTGTTGGAAAGGTAGCTGAAGCAGTAGGGCCAGTGAGCTGGGAAGTCAGTGGAAACAGGGGCAGATTTTCCTGGACTTCCTGGAGAGAGCAGCTTCTTCTGAAGCTGAGTAGAAAGGAGCGTCTTGTAGTGGCTAGGTTAAATCTAAACACCAAAAGTGATAGTTCAGTTTTGAATACTAATGACTCATGTCCTTTGTAGTGACTGTTTTATTAATGATAATCAGTGAATGTGCCCTCATTGTCTTTAGCTAGAGTGTTAGTCAAAGGGAGTTATTCTGCTGACTTCGAAGAGAGTAACAAAGCTTCTCAAATTTATGCTTTGTTAGAAGACTCGTATGTGCACGTTTCTGGGATGTCCAGAAATGGAAACCATTGAAAACAGTGTTTTTGGACTGGGGAGTGATTCAAATCCCTTAGCTAGGGTGAGCTGTGCCATATTCTGTGTTTCTGTCTCAGAAGGCAAGAGGGAATTAGGAGCTTTGGGGGTTATCTCTGAGGTCTCTCAGACTTGCCTTCCAGCAGTTTGAGTGGTTTTCTGCCTGGATCCATGTTCCTGAGATAAGTTGTATGGATGGCAGCTCTTCTGTATGTGGCTGAGGGAGTCTGTCTTGGGCCTTCAGTACAAAGGCAGCTGGATGAGCTATGGAGAATAGATACAAATAGAAGAGAAGCCCTTCCGAGTTGCCAGTGGCGGTGATCCTTTTGACCACAGCAGGTCAGGTGCTTACACCATGTCAGCTCATTTGGCCAGGTGGGAAGATGAATGAGTCCTGTGGAAAAGGCTCAGGTTTGGTTTACAGTGGCACCCATGCGAACTGCCCGTGATTTATAGGTACCAGGCAGTCAGGAGTCACATCAGGTGTCTGCATTGCCACCATGTCTTCTGCGCTTGCAGCCTTAGCTCCTGGATATCACATACCCTCCCTCTACTGTGCACGTGTGTGTCTAATGCTCATAACTGCTTTTCTTCCTCACTGCTGCCAAGTTTGATGCCCCTGGGCCCTTCCAGGAGGGAGCCAGCCTGTTGGATCTGGATTTTGATCCCATTAAACCAGATGCCACTGTGGGGAAGACCCCCACACCTGCCTCCCAGGTTGGTTCATATCACCATTCCTTCTCCCTTCGTAACTGACTTGTTGCCAAGTGTGGCGTGACCTGCATCCACGTGAATGATAATGTGGACCTGAGCTGTGGGTGGCTGGGCTGGGTGCCCAGACCTGTGCCTTGCAGATGGGCACCTTGGTCTTCTCTGCTGGATGTGTAAGTCCAGTGAGAATCAGGTGGCTATTAGCCTGGCCGCAGTCTGGCACTTTGTGTTTGTGGGATGCTTGTGCTTTGCTCTGATGATCTACTGATTGACAACTTGTTCAACTTAATGTATGTCCCTCCCTAGATTAGCATCCTCTGTATTCTATATGGGTTTAAACTGTTACTTTGTGGATGGGAATTCAGCCTCAGTTCTGTGCTCCTGCTATAAATTGCTCTCAAAGGGATTTTTAATAAACAGACACTCTGATAATCTGCAGTTACTTAAGGTGAATAAAGCTTAGATGGATATTCAAAAGATGTGAAGCCCTTCTTTTTCTGGGTATAACGTAGTCTCTGTTCATAGTTAAGAAGTAGCTTCCTCCCTGAGCATGGTGCTGCGCAGTGCAGTATCAGAAAGGAAGATGCCTAATTCTGGTCTGGCCTGTACCTGGTCCTGTCCACTGTCAGAGGACTGCGCTTCATTTTATGTCTAAATGGCTGGAGGATTTGAAGTGCATCCTGAATTTGGCTGTTCTCCGCACCAAGACTTTCCATTTCATATGTATGAAACGGTTATTTTTTGCCTGTGGTTGCCGTTAAAACTTGTAATAAACATAATTGGGATGTTTACAGTATTTCTCTAGTATCATCATGTCAAGTAGGCCTGTACGACACAGATTTTTGTAGCAATAAGACCTCTCTTATTAGAGAGATCAAACATTAGGCATTTGATTCTTCTAAATTAAAATACTGTATCTGCAAGATACTAGTTATTATCATAGTTTGATACACACCAATATGGCAAGCTACCACTTTCTGGAACTTTAAGTGGGCAAATTGGCATTTCGAGTCTGCTTGCCTGACAGAACAAGCTGCATGCCAGGATAAGCTTTTTTAAAAAATTTATTTACTGGGATCCCCCCCCCCCCCCCCCCCCCCCGAATCACCAATTATAACTTGGATAATTTGGTATATTGGTGTAGGATATGAGTATAAATTTGACTTAAAATGGAATTATTTGTTACTCTTCCAGCAAGCAACAAATATTACACCGAGTAGGTTTTTTAAAAACTGCTTAGCAATAGCATATCTGGTGTTCTAATGTATTTACTATTAGCTTCAGAAGCCATTAAAAGAAAGAACCCGAAATCAATACTTTCTAATGGTAACCACAGTACAAAACCTAGCGAAACCCACATAGTTTTCAAAGCAGTCAAATTTATTTCCTATAGGGTGGGCACTATGGCAAAGAGGTTAAGATCTTTTACTACTGAACCAAAGACACCAGTTGAAGTCTTGTTCTAAAATCATACTAACTCTATTGGATGTGGATATATGGGAGCATATTTAACCCTGATGGACCACAAACTCATGAGGTTTTTTTTTCTGACTATGTGGTCTGCCATTGACAACAGAATGTGGCTTGGCTGTCTCCCTTCATACCAGAGGTAGAAAAAACCCTTACTCAAATACCTTGGTAGCTACGTTTGAGTATGCAGTGGGGAGAGGTGTATAAATTCAGGTACTAAAAAAAAATTTTTAAAACGTGCAGAGATAAGTGCTGTTGAATGTGTATGTCTGCTTCAGTCTGATCAGCATCTGTAATGTTTGTACTCACTGAAATAATCACATATAAACATGTTTTATTTTTGTTGCTCTTTGACATGCTTAGTCTTTACCTTGGGATTTATGGGAGGTAAGAACTTCATATGGCTTTCATCTCTCATCATGTACTGTGCATGTGCCAGTGCCATCTCTGTGTGCATACCCGTCTCCTTTCGCTCGCTGCTTTTCCTTTCTGCACACCCCAAACCAAAGTCGCTCCATGTGCTGCTGAACCCACTTTTGCACCTTCTGTGAAGCCCCAGGGGCAGCCACATGTTTGCAAGTCAGGTCTGGCACTGAAACTTACGTCTCCACCAGCACACAACCCCATTGCTTTTCCCTGCTAACTCACTTATCTTTCCTTTGGCATGATGCTGTGACATTCTCCTCAAACTTAGTCCCACTATGGCATCCTCCTCACCCTCCCCTCCCCAGTATTTCCTAAACTCTGTACATCCTGTTGGTCTTGTGTGCGATGCATAAATGTCTCAGCTGCCCCTCGTTCTTACTGCCTATACCATTGGGTATACACTTTTGGAATTATCTGTGGTGTTTGCTGTTCATTGACCATAGTTGCCAGAAAGGCTGATGTGAAATAGCTCAGCCTGTGTCTACGCTGAAAGTTAAGTGCAGGCCCAAAACTTACCTGGCATCTGCCTCAACCTCAGCTTTGGAGCTTGTTGACAAGGGAGATCCTACACATGCTCTGCATCTGAACCAAAGCCAGACCCTCATTTATGCCCTCTAGATATATCGGGCCTGGGAAGGTCTCAGATTGCTGCAGATTAGCCCATTGGGAGATATTTCAAGCACAACTACTTTTGAGCCCCTCTGGACAGCCAGCCAGCAGTGCGGACAGAAAATGCTTGGTCTGGGTACTCAAGCCTGCTACTTGAGCTGGCTATGTCCCATGGTGTAGATGTAAGCACATGTCCTTGGCTTATCGAGTCCTGCCAACCTTTCCATTCTCAACGGCCAGATCACCACCTAGAGTCAGTACTTGGGAGGCCATGACTTAACTCTTGCTGAGAGCCTGGCCCAAGGACTCACTGTGGCCAGTGCTCTCCTTCACGTGAGCTTGGGTCATGTCGAGAAGATGTTTCCCTTGTGTGTTTTATCAGCCATCAGTGTTTAACATCTGTCATTCCTCTGTATGTGCATTGTCAGTCTGTCTTAGTAAGAAAGAAAAGAAGTCTGTTTTCACAAGGAAAGATCTCGTGCCTTTCATGTGGATGGGCAGGGGTGAGGTATGACTGTATCTGATTGAGCTGTGCTTACAGTCTGGGGTGTAAAAAGTGTTTTGGGCCATTCCTCCCATCCTGGAAACTGATTTCACCCAAAGGACAATTTAATCAACAAGATGTCCTCACCATGCCAGTTCTCACCTTGGCATAACATACATGGTTAAACAGCAGAGCTCCCTATAGCTGGGGAATTCTCCTCTTGCTCTTCAAGTCTTCTGAAGTGTTTTTGCTCTAATGTCGTTCTAGCTATTGATGAGAGGAGACTTGTTGCATGGTTATAGTCCCATATGCCATGAGGTTAACAACTGAAACTTGGATGCAGCAGAACTTGCTTAGTTTTGCAGACTAGGAAACTTGCATTTGGTATGTATGATGCTGCTGTTGAAATAAGCAAAGCTTTCGAACCTGGCAACAGCAGTAAGCAATTCTTCTTCTCCCTATAGTATCTTTCCATGATTGTAAATGTTTTTTATAGGCCTTGGGATGCCCACAGATACATGAAATAGAAAAATAAGTAGCTGACATGAAAATGCCCTTTGTTGAAATCCAGAGGATTAATTTAGATTCAATTTCTCTGGTTATTAAATACTGGTTTTGCAAATCAGCTGCTTTTTTTAAAAGGAGCTCATGTTGAGTTCCTTTTCACTTGTCCACATAAAAACTATGCTTGGCCAGATAGAGTTTGGCTGGCATCTGTCCCAGTTCCAGTTTCACTGAATCCAAATAAAAAGCAACCTGGGAGTGAATCTAATTAAACAGGAGAAGCCTTTGTAGCATTTCATATGCATACATTTACCTTACCGCTACCAAAGCTGCTGTGGGAATCTTATGCAGGATGGGAACAGCTCTGCTGTTTATAATATCCTCTGGCAATATAAGCCTGTGGACACGGTGATGGGGAGACATGAGGAAGGATGTGATAGGAGAGGAAAGCATGTGTTAAATGGCACCATTGGAGCAGCTGAAGGTAAAGTAATGGCTTTTTGTTAAATCAAGGATTTATTTCTTCATTGCCGCTGCTGTTATTAGAAAACTACTTGGAGCATTGTGCCAGTGTGTGGCTAGTAGCCAGATGGGTGTAGAGTTAAGGGTTACCACGGTTGTTGCTTTACACTGGGCTTTTGTAGGGTTGAGACTGAGAATTGCAACATTAAGAAATCTGGACAATGCCTTGCTTTGAACGTGGTTGTATTCAGGGGTACATGGGTTTACCAAATATATGAGGCATGTAGGCATGCTAAAGCTGGTTTATTCACATGTATTAAAAATGGGAAATCTCTGTATGGTAATGTCTATTGTGCAAGTATGTAGTGAGTATCTGGTTAGATTCTGCAAAGAGGCGTGTGTGCTCTCTGGTATAGAGAACAAATGGATATAGACTGGCCATGAAGACACTTGGGCTGCGAATTAGACCCCTGAGATTCTTGTCAGGAGTCTTCCCAGGTGCTGCCTGGCCAGTCTCCCAAGGGGCTGATCTGCAGCATTGATGCTACCAGATCCGACTTACTTCCTGCATTGCTGCAGTTTCTGGGAGGGGCAAATGAATATCTTTTCATTTTGTGTTAAAACAGAGTTAGCCTGACTTCAGGCAAGGGAGAATAAAAACTTGAACCATTGGAAGCGTATCAGAGGTGTTTGGTTGGTCTTTTGTTGCGCACAGAAACCCCTGTCCCCAGGCTTCCTAGAACAGTCTCTGCCAGGCAGCGATTTGGAGGTGATGCTGAATATTTCTCCCTGGTGGTGGCAGCTTTTGTGAATTAGAAACTCCCCTCTCCACCAACACAAATATGTGCATGTGTGCACGCACCATGTGGAATATTCGTAGCAAATTCTTAGTAATAGAATATTCACAACAGAATCCAAATTCATGACTTGTCAGGCCTATCCAAAATCAAATTGGGTGAAAGTTAGCCCAGTTTTCAGTTCAGTTTGATTCAGTGCTAATGTCATGTAGATGCTGGGTCCAGACTAAGTTCCTTATCTGGACACATTATTACCATGCTCTTCTGTTTCTGGGAGTATGCAAAGGCTTAAATGTTCCTTGGTTGTTGATCCTTGGAAGTAGCATATTGAGAGATCCTTGTCCCTCGGCATGCAAGCAGACTTGTATTCACATACAAGTGGGCGATCTATATGTAATAATAGATACTGTGCAAGTGTAAAGTAGGTCTGCGATTTAGATCGTGAAAAGAAAGAGGTGCACAGGATTTTTGGCGTTTCATTGATTTCCTCTGGAGTATTGCCTGCTGCGTGGCTGGAGTGAGGGAATGCAGGCTTTACTGGGATTTCAGTGGGTTGCAGAGAAAGAGGGAGACAGAAACCTAGCAAGACCCTGAGGTTTCTCACCTGTTTGTCAGCAGATGGCAGCAGCCAACAGCTTAGAGCACTTGGACAGACTGAGCTGCACTTTTCTGTACACACACGTAGCTGTAATGAGCATAAGTCCACCTGGATGACTTTTGTATTGCAGCCTGCAGAAGCAGCCCATGCAGGAGCTGAAGCAGCTGCATCAGAAGCAGCAGCTGGAGCTGAAGCATCTAAAACTGAAGCTGATTCAGGATCGGTAAGAACCTCGAGGGACAGCAGTCCCTTTCCTCAATCACATCCCTTTGTCATACAGCAGATGTGGGAGGCTGGGCTGGGAAAATTGATGTGTGGCTGCCACCCCAGCAGTTACAATGCTCTTATTCAGAGGCCAGACTTAGCCGTTGCATTTTATCTGTGTAATGCTTAGGGAGAAGCTCTGCTGGAAGATCCACAAAAAGAACTGCCCCTTCACCTGTGTTGTGAAGCCAGCCCACAGCCCATGCTGTGCTAAGCTTGCGTTGTCTGCTAGATTCCTCCTTGCTCACCATTTACTTTACCCTGTCCTCTGGGCTCTGCCTGTGTCCCCTGAATATCCAGGGTTCCTCTTTTTTTCCTGACACTGCCACCTTTTTAGGGGACTGGAGTAGGTCCCATCTCATGGCCACTTGGTTCCTATAGGCTGTCGCATTTGAGTTGTCTGTTCCACGAGGGCTCTACAAGAACTGCGTTGTGACTGCAGTGAATGGGAAATGCTGGGCATTATGGTCCCAGAAAAACTCTAAATCCTCTCTGCCCTTCTGCAGCCTTAAGCAAAGGAAGACAGCGGTCACCTCTCCTGCCTTCTCACTGCTGCCTCTGCTGTGCTTTAGGGTGTTTTTGTCACTGACTGGTGTGCTGGGAAAACTCACTGAAGCCATGGGTAGGGTTGGGATATGGATCCTCCGGGGTGGACTTGGAGCTGCAATTTTGGATTACCTTTTCTCAATGGCTTTTTTTTCCTTCCCTGACTGCTGCTGCCTACCAGAGCTCTCTGCCTGCTGTTGTTGTGGAAACTTTCCCTGCTACCGTCAATGGCACTGTGGAAGGAGGCGCTTCGTCTGAAAGAGCTGACATGCCCCCAGGATTTCTGTTCAAGGTGAGTGTGTGGTGGTGGGGTACTGAGTTCCTGGTGACTTTTTTCCTGTAATGAATTAACTACTTTTGCTCAGCATGGCCATGGGCTATGCCGCATTGAAAGGGAAAGGAAGTTGAAGGAGAGATACACCTTCCTCTTCAGCAGCCCAGCTTCATGCAGTTCCAGATGCTTCAAAGGACTGTGTAAGAGCATCAGTGACTAAACATTTGGCTGTGCTATATAGCAAATCCTCTCCTTCTCTCTGCTGCAGTTATTTTTATCTCTGGTGGTGTGGTAATGTCAGTCACAGACTCTAGACAGTACATAAGTTGTGCTCCAAACTGGAAAGGTGAAACTTTGATGCAAGTGGCAAATGAAGAAGAGTTGGAAACACCAGTAGGGGCAGAGAACTTTGTGTTTGGGGAAATTAGAAAGCCAGGATGAACAGGGGAAAATATAGGATTAGACAAGGAAGTCTGGTGAGTATTCTCAATATGCCAAAGATCACTTGCAGCTTGTTTCGAAGGTGTGGAGGAAGGAGTGATTCTGGGTGAGGACAGGCCACAAATTTAACATGCATAATGGAATATGGTAGCAAGACAGCACAGATGCATCATGCCCTGAAAGTGAGAAATGATAGTCTCCTGCTATAGGAATGCTTTTCTTCTGCTGTAGTCATGTCCATGCATCATTTTTTTTTTTTTTCTGGGAGTTCTACCAAAAGCAGAAGAATGACAAAACCCTGAAGAACAATAGGAGGCTCATCACATTTAGACTGGTTACAAGCACCATTGTAGACTGTAGTGCTCGAAGTGGAGAGCAGTTTGAAGTAGAAAAGCTGTAACGCAAATTTTGATAGGAATTAGGCTGAATACCAAAGAGAAAACATGGCAGGATACAATCACTTGAAGATCCAAACCTATACTCTTCCTTATGTTTCCTCTCCCTGCTTGCTGTGACAGAGATGAGAGGCTATAACTCTAATACTCTAGCAGTCCAGCTGTGTTACGACTCAGACCGGACAGACCAGAGGGTCATAGAGGTTCTGGGATCCCCCCGGGCTAAATTAAGGTGAAACGACACCAAACGATCACTTTGAATGCTTTATTTGAACAATCCAAACTGTGGAAGGCGTAATGGTGGGCAGTGTGGGTTGCAGCAAAACGTTCACAAGAAGAGAGAAAAGAGAGGAAAAAAAAAAGAGGGGGAAAAGAAAAGAGAGAGTCACCACCCTTGGATCCCACGGCATCAGTGACGAGTGTGGCAATCCTCCGGTGAGGGGCGCGCGCAGCGTGGCTCTTTGCAGTTGTGTCTTTTATAGTCTAAATCTCCGTCCACAGTCACACCTCTTGAAGACTTATATGGGTTCATTCTAGACAGTTCTCAACATATATAGTAGTGTTCCAGAGGGTTCTTTATCTACTGAGCACGTGTGGCTTATTGGGGTGGTGGTCTTAGGGACTTTCCAAGGAGCTACAAGCCCCCTCCTCAAATAAGCTTTGTGTGACCTCTGGCCATATCTGGTGGGTTACCAGGCTGGTTCTGCCAGAAGACAGGACTGCACACCCTCCAGCACCCCCCCTGTGTCCCTGCCAGCCAACTTCTTGCTAATGGCCCTCTTTGTTATGCAGACTGTACCTTGGTTGCTACAATGTTTGAGACATTGACAGACGTTAACTCTTTCAGTCACTCACAAGCTGCAAAAAGAATCCAGGGCACCATTCAAGTGAATACAGGCTTTCTACTCTGTGAGGTTTTTAGGCCCGTACCATGGGAATTCAACCCTCCTAAGAAAGGATGAGGTGGTGCTGATGCATAACAAGTTGAATGAGACTCACCAGGATGCCCTTCTGGCAAAGGTGAGCTGCATGCCAGGCTGTATGAACAAGCATGTAGCCATTAGATTAAGGGAAGTGGTTATCCCCGTAGATGTGGCATTTGTGATCCAAGCTTGCCCTGTCTTGAGCAGCAGGTTGGATCAGATGGCCTCCAAAGGTGACTTCCAACCTGAATCATCCAGTGAATCAATGAAGTGGAAAGCCTTCTCACCTGTTACAGAGCTGGGTAAGAGAAGGCTGACCTCACCCAAGCTATCCTCTCCTCTCCCCATAGGTCCAGGCCATGCATGATTACACAGCCACTGACAGTGATGAGTTGCAGCTGAAGGCCGGGGACGTGGTGCTTGTGATTCCATTTGAGAACCCTGAGGAGCAGGTGAGTGGGGAAGACAAGGTGTGAGCCTGGGCTAGGAGGAGCCAAGGGGATTTCCAGAGCTGCTTCTTCCTCCACTAACAGTCGGCTGGCTGGATGCAGAGCCATCAGATTGTGGCTGGGAGCTGGCGGGAGAGCCAGTTGTCCTTGAGCTTGAGATTGGCTTCCTGCAACAGAGGGGAGGACTTTGCTTGTGATTGGAAAGTGAAGACCTTATCCTGCATAAAGCATGTGAAATAGCCATGGCTTCCTGTCCCTATCAGGGCATTTGAGCCAATAGCATGGCTTCCTTGATCAGGGAGCACAACAGAGCCCATACTTTGCCTCCTCACTGCTCCTAAACTTGATGCACATTCCCTGTGACCACTGCAGTGCAGACTGTGGCATTGGCAGGAGTCACCCACAGCTTATGATGACGTTTTCTCCCCATTTGAGAAATGCTGGAGCTCTGAGAAAGCAGCTTGCCGTGGATGATGTCTGGCACTTCAGCATAGCAATGGCTATTTCCAAAAGATAGTGTTTGGTCAGGAGATGGCAGCAGAACCAAAGGCTGGAGCAGGTTGCTCAGCCCCAGAGAACAGTCTTACTGTCCATCTCCAACCTGAATTTAATTGGTGATGTTTTTCTTTAATCTGAGCTATTTCTAGAAGCCTTGAGTAAATCCTCCTCACTTGCTGTGTTTGAGGGCTTCCAGTTGATAGTCTGCAGCAGTTTTACTACTTTGGCTGAGGGAGGTGATGATTTTATAAAATTCGTGCTCACGTCTCCAGGTTTGGTTTGGAAAAGGAAGGGAGTTCTCTAAATTGATTCAGTAGTCACCAGCTCTTTGGGTTTGGCCAAGCCCAGACAAGATCTGGATTCCACAAGTTGTAAAGGGAAGGTGATGTATTTCACTGGCCACAGAAGATGTGGATGATCTTTGTGCCTCAGCTGTTGGCTTTGTGAATTATGGAGGCAGATCTTGCTGCTGCTTGTGAAATGGGAGCTATAATGTGCCAGCAGTTCCCACAGAGCTAGGTGCTCTGGGGGGAAGGGTTGTATGGGGAAGAGGTAGTGATTCCTTCTGGAGACAAGACTCTTCACTGAGTGGGATGGCCCTGCACAAGCATTTGTGCACGTTTCTTTGTCAGAAAGCTTTCTGGATGGGAAATGAGTGGCAGCTCCCCTAGTTTCTGTGGTAGGAGATGGCATTTGTGGAGCAGAGTTTTTCAATGCCCTATGTTTGCACTCTAGCTGGATGTGGGTGCAACAGCCATGAACTCGAGACTCTCCAGGCTGCAGAGGGTGAGCTCTGAGTGTTGCTAACATGATGCTGTAGCTGCACTGAAGCCCTCTAACCCTCTTACAGTGTATCCTGTACTACAGCTCATTTCCCTAACCTCGACCATACCCAGCCAGAAAATGTTGGCTGTTAACATGTGCATGAACTGTGCACGTGAGTGGAGGAAGCTTAGGATAATAGACTGATCCATGTCCCCATCTTGCAGCTTAGGTGTCAGTTTGTGGGTACATCAGCCAGGCCTGGATTCATCTCTCTTGATAAAAGAAAGGGTTGAGGGCAGCAACGCTTCTAAGCTGGCACTTCAAGTGACATGGTTCAAAATTGGCAAGGGTCAATCTGGGTCCTCATGTCTAATCCCTACAGCTGAGGAGACCCTTCATAGCAGGATGCAGTAGGAGTGATGCATGCTGTATGGCACAGATGCTATGTGCAAATGGATGAGCTTTTGTGCTTGCCGTGCTGTGAGCTGGAAGCTGCCTTCCAGACACTTGGGCCCAGCATCTTCCGCGTAGTCGTTTGTCTTCCTGATTTATGGCATGTCAGTCCTTCTGCAGCCCCTGCAGCTGGCTGCTGCAGATGGGCTCCCGTCTCATGCCATTCCCATGACATCCCCTGAATGCTCAAATCTAAGGCAGCAGCAAGGGCTAACTGAGCCTGCAGGCACTCAGTACAGCCTGCAAGGAGCAGGGAACTCAGATACAATGGCTGGTCTGAGCTGCTGCCACATGAAATGGGCAGAAGCTGCAAAATGGCAGCAGAAAGCAATACGTGCCCCGTGGATCACCTCTGGTGAGGGCAGCACCACTCCTGCACTGTGCAGGTATGTTTTTAAAGAACATGTTTCAAGGGAGGCATTGCTTGGCCTTGGGTAAATACCCAGGTAACTCCTGCCAGTTCCGGGAAAGCCGAAGAGTCAGAACAACTCTGTGAACCACACGCACGCATGCCCCATTTCCCCACAGCTTAGAGCATCTGGTTGCCTGAGCACTTCTGCTCTGGCAAGTTAGGTAGTTGAATGTGATAACATATGTCTAAATGAGCCTGGTGCATGCTTTGCCCAGAGGAGTGGATGCAGAGCAGGCCGTTGAGTTTGGAGGCAGCAGTCCCCCGTGCAGCTCTCTTGCCTCATGCTGCAGCCTTAACCCATAGGCTGCCCCACTGCAAATGACTCACATGAGCGGGTGTATTTGCATGCTGAAGGGGTGCTTCCATGGTGGCAGCTCCAAGGCATGCAGAGAATAGGGTGGTTGCACACCTGAGCTGCAAGCAGTGCAGCCTTCCCACCTAGAACATCTCGTCTCCCTCATGTGCTTTGAATGGAGCAGAAATCTCCATGCTAGACACCCTGCAGGCAGAGGGTGGAAAGTCTGGTGGTTCTCCTGAGCAGGTTCTACCAAGCAGGACTTCATTTGCCTCAGTGAAAATTCATCCCTGTTTATAGATATATAGGTTTGGTGGCTAGGGAGGACCCTTGTGAGAGACCTTGAGTCTTACCTCATGTGTAGCGCAAGTTTGGGAGTTTTGCCAACCTCACCTTGCATCAAGCCCAACAGGCTGCTGGGTTTTGGGAAGATGGGTTGAGCTACTCAGCTCCCAATTCTCATAGACCAGAATTTCAGCATAGCAAACAAGACTTGTTTTGCCTGTACCACCTCTCTAAAATGCTAATCATACGGGTGCCCTGCCTGGAGCCAGGGCATGAGCACCTCCAGGGAATGATTCATCCTTTCCAAAGACCTGTGCCCAAGATGAATGGGATGAATTGCACTGTGGAGGTGCCCATCTCTTTTATGACTATGGAGAATGCTAGACCCCTCACGTTTAGATTGTGAAAGGTGAGATAGGTGATTCCCATCCTGTAGCTCTACAGACTTTCTTTGGCAGAATTTCTCCTGCTTCACTGGGTGTAAATTATGACGTTTCTATTACACTTGCTAATTGTTTACAATTTCACTGTCTCTAGACACTCTGGGTCAGATAGCAGTTTTGGTACCAACTCTGGTGGGATGTAGCCTTCTCCCTGTTTAAAAGGGAACGAAAGCATTTTTTCCTTCTCCCCCATCCTCTTCCTGGATTGTCTCCAAGCCAAATACGAGCATGGCTTTGATAATGCCTTGACACCTCCTTGGCCTGCACTCTGTAAGAAAAATCCCCACTCACATCTATCCCTCAGCATCTGATCTCTGTCTTCTCCTCCAGGACGAAGGATGGCTGATGGGCGTGAAGGAGTCTGACTGGATCCAGCATAAGGAACTTGACCAATGCCGAGGGGTTTTCCCCGAGAATTTCACAGAGCGGGTGCAGTGAAAGTCCAAGCCCACCAGCTGCGTTTCTGCTGGAAGAAAGCAAGTTTTCTGGTAGATAATTGAAAAAGAACAGTGAAATGAAAAGAAGAGAGAATTTTAAAGGAACAGAAGTCTGAAAAAAAGTCAGCTTAAAGGGTGTGTTCTTCTCAAAGGGCAAGGTTTCAGAAGTAAATTGAAATTCAAAGTGTTATCAAAATATATACTTATTAATAATAATAAGGCAAGTCAAATACCCTCTTCCCCCTTTGATTTTAACAGCATTTGGATTCAGAGGACTGATGCAGAAGCAACTCAGTGTGGTTCTCTAAATACTGCATTGACTGAATTGGCAAGACATCAGTCTGATCCCTGGAAAGGCAGTATTTGTCTAATGGCTTGAGAGTAGAAGCTGCATTTGCTCCTGGGTGGGTTCATCTGTTTTGTCTTGAAGGTGGCTTGCATGGCAACCGTAAAAATTCAGCCTTCCCTACATGTTCAACCTACAGTAGGCCAAACTTTTTGTTATGCTGTTGAAAAAAATATTTAGCGTACAGTGTTCACCAATACAATGTATGTGTGTGTGTGCGTGTGTGTATTTTATTTTCTTCCTTTAAAACAATGTTACACAAACTGTGATTTTGTACATGTAAAGATAGAAGAAACTACATGGAAAGGGCATGGAGAAGATGAAATATATGAAGCTGTGCTCAGTCCAAAGTTCTTTCAAATGCAGACACCTAAATTCTCTCGCAGTAGTGTTGGCCTGTGAAATGCTAAGGGGAAGGGACAAATTCAAGAGGAGAAACAAGACAAAACAAGCGGATGCCATTTAGATGGCTCTGAAATTTAGGAGAGGGAATCCTCTGCCCCCAAAACCCTGTAGGTGGTTTCAGAAAAGCTTAGATTCATGAAGATGGAAGATAGCTCTAAAATCTGGCTGGTTAGAAAATTTGCTTTTAAAGAAAGAGATAAGGGAAGAAAAATTTTTTTTCTGAAAGAATGTCTAAGAAAAAACACTGAGGAAAAAACACTTTGCTTTCTGTATTTTTAATTGGCATTGTTATTTGTGGAATTGTATTTCTTATTTTCCTTCAAAGAGTTCTGTAAGTGAAATATTGTTAGATCAGCTTTCTCCAGTGCTGTGCTGGTGATCAAGGTAACCTCTATGAAAACTGGACTCTTGAAATACTCATTTAAAATGGCTGCATGACTTCATGATATTTTAATGCATTAGAAAGGAAGGCAAGAATATCAAAGTGTCAGTGTCAAGAAGACACTCTGCAGTCTAATACTGATGCTGAGACCTTTCCTATACCTTTCCTTTGCTCCTGTTTGTTTTTGAGTTTTGTTTTTTAGTTTAAACAAGCAGATGACAAGGCTGTTTCAAAGTGCATATTACACTTGTTAAAATGAGCCGGTCTGACCCTCCAAGACTCTAAAGTCCCACAAAGGTACTTTAAACTTTACTTGAATACTGATGCAGCTGGCAAGCAGGTTGGGCTATTCTAATTTTTTACGGCTTTCCCTGCCTGCCCCCCCCCCATGATCTTTTTGCCTTGAAGGGATTTTTAACAGTGAGGTTACCTCCTGCTGTAAAGGGACAGGATCAATCTCTGAAATAATCTTCCTAACTGTTAGGAGCTGGCTTTTGTCAAAGATGCACGGAATGGTGACACACACTACTGAAAATCCTACCTTTTCCAATCCATTTTGATTATTTGTAGGACAACAGAAAAAACATTGTAGGGCAAAAGTGGATTTTATTTTTTAAATTTTAGTTCAGAGGGACAGATCGGATTTTGATTAGAAAATATATTCTTATAAATGCAAGAATTGCTGGAGTTCCTCCTGCTTTCAGCTTGGGAGATGATCTGTGCTAGTTGTTTACAGCAATGTAACAGGCATCAAAATCTGTCCTATATACCCAAATCCCTTCTCTCTTCTCTCTCTCTTTTTTTTTTTAAAATAAACGTGCAGGAATTTATGTTTTACATCACTGTTACAAAACCCAATAGTATTTAGGAGTAACTGCTCACAATACAGAAGGACTGGACTCCGCAAGTTATATTATGGTGAGCCATTGCTTTAGAATACTGCCGTTTGATTTTTTTTTTCTTTTTCACCAGGGTTGTCTTTATTATTACTCTTTCTTCCAAAATATCTATTTTTATGCATTTGTGACTCCCATTTAAAGAATATTGATAGAAAAAATATGCATTTAAATATACATAGAAATATATATATTAAAAAGCGGGTTGATCCAGTTAACATAATGCTGTCAGCTTAAAATGTTTATTTTTATGCAAAACCTGTGGATTATTGTTTTTTTTTTTTAAATGACAAGATTCTAAGTACCAGAGCTGTGATTTTTTTGTCTTGCAAGTAATTGTTCTAGAGCATTTAGAAAGCTGTGCTGATACCTAATTTATTGTGGGTTTTTTTGCTGTTGTTGTTGTCTTCTGCTGTGTTTGAACCAGATGACTGTCCCAACAAAGATCCTCGTAAGGCCTTTTCATTTTATTGAGCTTGCAAAGCAACTATCCAGTACTGTATTGTCCCTGCAGAAGTGGTAACACTCTGCAAAAAAGGGATGTTGTTTTCAGGTCACGTGAGTGATGCTCAAATATTGCTAGTGGGGAGGATGTTGCATCCCTCTCCATTCGCTTCCCCCCAACCCCAAAATCCAAACCCCCTTGCTTAGAGCAGGTAGGGTGGGTTACCTGGATCTTGCATTGCTTGCAAATAAGTGGTGTCAGCACATCTCAGTCAGATTCTGAAAATGCAAGATCGGACCCACAGTTTATAAATTGCCTTATATGAGAGTAGGATGGCATAGCAGGAAGCTTGTAGATGTCAATGTTTTTTGGAGCCAGATCTCTTATCTCCTGGGTCATGTTCAGCCCATTGTAAACAGCCACAAGTCCTCCCATTTTCAGTATTTTTACATCTGCTAAATACCTTGATTCTGGTTGGTATTACCTGGTGAAATGAACTTCTGATTTTCTTTGGCTTAAACTGATTCAAATAGAAAGAGGGACAGTAAACTCCGAAGTAGGTTGTGCCCACAGTGGTTTTTCAGTTTGCGGGCTGAACTGAAAAATCTGGGGGAAAAAGTTGTAAGGGTGACCTGAAGTTGTAAGGGTGACCTGAGACAATTTTTTTTTTTTCCATTTTCCCAGTGGAATTAGAAAGAGAAAAATCGAAACATAAAAAAAAAAAAAATCCTTTGAAACCAAAATGAAGCATTCATTTGTAGTGTTGCTTTTTCACTTTTTAAAAAACTTTATGACTTGGGCTATAACAAGTTGCTTTGAAGCAAAAATGTGAAACCTGTTTTGAAAATGCTGAAAGAAAATGTTTTAATGTTAATAGCCTTTTTGCCTTTGCCTTTTTTTCTTAACCTGATGACTGGTTTCAGTTAACCCTGAGCTGCATTTTTTGGATTAATACATTATCCACTGAAGAGAACCCAAAGAAGCCTATCGCCCAGTTCTGCTCCACTGACAGGTAGACTGGACACATTTCAGGGATTACCTGGTATCTGGCCCAGCAAAGCTGCTGTTTCCCCATCTAATAATCTTCCACTTGATTGTTTTACTGGGTGAACAATAAAAGCATCTCTCATCCCATGCCATTGACTGGTTTTGTAGCCTGGCTTAGAAAGACATTCTTGCTCTATTGGTCTCAGTTTGGTCACAGATTTATGACTATAGATTTATGATGCTACTCCAATTTGAGTCTAATCCCATTGTGCAGTGGGAATTATCATTTGCCCAACTGATAAGAAAGAAATAAGGCATTGCTTTTTCTCCCTTTTTTAATCTTAGCAATGTCAGTAATATATCTTTATTAGAATTAGGGAAAAGTCCCAGGATAAAGATGAATGTGTTGTTCCAGGCGAGACTCCTGCATACTCTGTGTTACTTTCCGTGGGCATTCCTCAGCTGTCTGCTTTTACCACCTTTGTGTTTCTTGGCTGTGAAGGTGATGCAGTAAAAGGGATTGTGCAGGCTTCATTCCAGCCGCTCAGAGCTAGTCCTGCTTTGTGATCTGTTTGCCACAATCCTTGAAGCTTTATTCACAGTTGCAGAACCCTTTCCTGTCCCACTGTCCAAAGACCATGGCCAAGGCAAACACCCCCAAGTCAAAGGGGTGTCTCTTTTATAACCTGGAGAAGGTGTGAGGGCTCCATATTCTGCCTGGAATTGTGATGTCAGCTCAGTTAAGTTTTTCAATAGCCTCTTGAAGGGAAAAGGTCCAGGGCTAAGGAGATGCTGGGGGAGGATGGAGGGATGATACGTTATATTTTTCATTTTGGGTTGATGTGCTGACTGCCTCACCTCTTGGTTCCAGGGAGGTCCAGAACCTCTTTATTTAGGGCTGAGAACAAAATGTAAGTGGTCAAGATGTGCATGGTCAATACGATAACAGGTGTCTCTCTCCTGCGAAGGCCACTGAGTTCAGAGTTTCCTCTTTCCTGCTCTGTGCCAGACAGATTGAATGTTCTCTCTGCCACTATTGTAGATGTTTTGGATGCTGTGCAGTCCATACCCCAAAACAGTGAATGTCCTTTGCTGGAGGATGCAGAGGTGTCTCTCTCAGCCCCTTCTAGGAAGAGCTACCGATCTTCCACAGACAACGGCTGTGTGCTTCTAACACAGTAGCCTCCGATTTCAGTAGCCTCTGTGTCTTTCAGCGTCTGCCCCCACTCTCCACCTCCTCCTGCTTCCCAGCCTCTCCCATGCTCTTTGGGGGTGACGGTAGCACAGGGCACTTCCCACCAGCCTAAAGTGCAAAGCTAGAAGATGCACAAACGTGTCCATCAGCAAATCCTACGCAGTGCAGCTTGATAATCCTGACGTCAGGAAAACAAGCAACAGCTTTTCTTCTCTGGGCTGCCAAAGGGAAGCTATTCCTTGCCACACAGGTACCATCGCACCTGGCACTGGTGCAGACACCTCTCTGCTTGCATGCTCTGGTTTAGACATTTCTGAGTAGCAAAGTCCTGACAGAAGGGGGTCCTCTGTGGTGCCCAGAGCTGGATTGTGCACCAGCCCTTACAAAGCTTGGGGTCTGTAGCTGAACCATGGGGGCTGAGAACTAGAAGTGAATTTCAGAAATTTTTTTTATGAAGCTAAATGGAGAAGCTACAGCTGTGAAGACTGGTCTTTATGAACTTGTACTTTGATGTGTCTTATGGCTATAATTCCTTCACCTGTTTTTACAGCGCATTCTGCTAATCCTGTCCCTAGTCTGCATTTCATGTAGATGGTCCCTACTTGAAACTTGCCAGATGCAGTCCTGGGCTTATTGCTTCTCTTTAACTGAATCAAATGGCAATGACTTTGGCAATGTATTGGCAATCTCTTTTCCTGCTGTTTAATTCAGTCTCTGAGTTTAACCACAATGACCTGAGAAATGTTTGGGTTTTGAGTGTTTTTTTTAATAATTTTAATTTTTGTTTTGTTTAAACAAAGCTGAACAATTCCCATTGTATTCAGAGCTGTGACGCCCAGTTCCAGTGACAAGTACTAGATGGATTTGTCCCATTTTGTTTCTTGGCAATGTTCAGAAATATAATTTGTGTCATCCTAAGTCCTGTGTCAGTTTCTCTCTCTCTCTCTCTCTCTCTTATTTCCCCCTGCCTTTATATTAAGAAGCTGAAACAATTCAGGACTTCTTTCTCCTCAAAGAGGTGAGTAGCTTCAAAGAGGCTTGGTTAGTCCAGGCACCATTAACACTGGGAGTTCTTACAAACACATGGGATGGAGAGGGTGATGCTGGTCCTTCCCTGAGTGAGTACAGAATAAACAGCAGAATAAACTCTTCTAGCAGCCATCTCTGTTCCAGTCTGTTGTGAGGACCTGACACCAAACAAATGCAATGTATGGAAGGATTTGAGACCTTTGCTTTTCAATAGCTACTACCCCCAAGGTGATGTGATCTTCAACCTCTAAGGCAAGTTTGTTGATGGGAATATGACACTGCATGGACACCCTACTCCATCTGGCCAAACCTCTCCCAGCTGCCTTTGGCCTGTTGGCACACCTGCGTGAGCTCTTAGTTTCCAGGCTGTCTTTTGGGGTCTGCTCTTTAATGGGGTGTTTTCTTCACCTGTGGAAAGGGAGTGTTTCTCCCCTTCAACCAGAGTGATTTGGGACCTGTGAGGGACAGGATTAGAGGGATTCACAGTTCACAGCTGACTGTTTTGGGGCCACTCCCTTGGATGCCTTATTCCAGACAGGCTCGGTGCAGCTGGACACAGGACACGGCGTGTAAATAGCAAGCGCTGGCCAAAGGTTGGAATATGATCTGATGCAAATTGGTGCCAATTAGCACTTTGATGAATGAACTGCCAGCGTCCTCCGCTTTAGCATGTGCGTGTGCAAGCCTCAGAGCCAGCACGGGGAGCTGGCCAGACTGTGCTTGCACGGTTCCTTCGTTTCCAGACTGCCCGGAGGGTTTAGTGCCTTTTAGCCTCTCACCTCTGTGGCACTGGGATGGACCTGAATCAAATTTTGTGGTGGAGGGAGGGGAAGAGGCAGGCTGTGCCCCTGAAACTATTGCTGCAGTTGGTGACTCAGGCTCTGCCTCAGCTTGGCATGATGGCTCCTGCCAGGCTGAGGTGGGCTAGTTCTGCCGGGGCTGGGAGCTTGCAGGGCAGGAGTGAAGCCCTGAGGCATGGGGGCTCTGTGCACGCCTTCTGTTTGCTCTTCCTCATGCAGTTTCATTCCCATCACTCAGAAATATAAAGAAAACAGGGGAGGGGAGAAGGCAGCTGAGGGGGAGCAGTGTGCATAATTCATTGTCAGCTGCCTCTGCTCAGCTGCATTATTCATTCCCAGTGATGTCATCTTGCTCCAAACAAGTGGCACTTGAGCTTGTTGGCCATGTGCAGGCTGTGGCCACATGAGCTGTGGCAGCGCGTTTGGAGCACAAACAGGCTCACGGGGCCGGTGGGTCCAGCCCTGAGAGCCCTCACCATGCTGTGGGGAGAGCTAGGCTTTACTCTGGGAACACAGCTGGAGAAGGAAGCCTCTACAGATGGAGGAGGCACACATGGCACCAGATGAGGCTGGGGTGCCTGGAAGTGGGCAAGGTGGAAGCCAGGGCATTACATGCTGCAGGGGACTGGCATTGACTGGTGTCAGTCGCTCCACGGTATCCCCACATGAAGGGAGAAGTTGGTACCAGGGCTGTCCTTCAGTGGCAGCCCACGCTGCCTGGGAAGACCCCGTGGCAGGGAGTTTGAGCCCCAGAGTGGAGCTGGGAGTCACTTTGCAACCCCGAGGAAGAGAAGATGGGAGTTTGGGGTAGCTCTCAGCAATTTCTCCTGTTTGCTGGCTGGGTGAAGCCGGTGACTTTTGCAGAGCAGGATTGCTGCTTCAGCAGGTGGAGGAGCCTCTGCTGCCGGTCTGCTGCACAGCCCAATCCACAGAGCCATTAATAACGGTGCAGGAACAGGAATTCAGCAAGTGCCCATGATTAATTAGCTCATCATGGGCAGTTAATGGCCAGCCTGCTCTCCTTGGCCCCGTGGTGCAGGTAATGGAGTAGGCATCACTTCTCATTGGGCAAGGCGCAGCCCTCTGCCAGGAGCGATGGGCAGAATTTGCAAGCTGTTTTGATGCACTGCTGATAGGTATTTGGTGAGATCGTTTTTTTTTAGACGCTGGGGAGCTAGATCTGTAAGGGGCCTTGCTAGCTACTGGAGCCAGGTACCCAACTCTCTGGCAGGGGCACAATCTCATATCAGCTTTTCTTTTCCTAGCAGTGGCGTTATCCCATGTCTTGCTTGCATTTGGGAGCGCTCCCTCTTACTGAGGCTGAGTGACTTCTTTGCATGTACTCTGCTTGTCTCAGAACTTTCTCATGAATTAATATATAGAAATTCAGGTACCACCTATGCTGCATCAGGCACGGGTGGGTGACAGAGCCGTGCAGTAACGAGGACACGCAAGCAAGGCTGTTTTTTGAAATCTAAGTAGGATGAAATGATGTGCTTTACAGGTGACCCTGCCAGGTGGGGGGCTGAGCTCCACCGAGTGCAGGTCATCACGTCTGTCCCAGCTGCTTTACAATAAGGTAGGAGAAAGAACAGCTCTAGCAGGAGTGCAAGGGATTAAAATTAAATTGCACACATTCATGTCATTTGGTCAGCATGACACAGTCCAAGGTGTGAAATGAATGTGATGGGACTGTGGCTGCTGGTGTGCCTGTAAGAGGAGCAGTGTGAGCCTGTTGTCCTGTGCCCTAAGGGGGAATCATGTTGCCCTTTAGGGCACCTTCTGTGACTGCCACAATGTTGGCTATTAGGGCAGAAGTCAAGCGTGTTCGGAAACCCCTGTGCCACAGACCAATTTTTCCTATCTCCAATTCAGAGACCTGTGAGAGTCTCCTGGAGTGACTTCCCCTCTCTGATGTTCAGGATTGCCACTGTACATCTCTATTAGAGGCTTCCAGGAGAGACCTGACTATTGACTTTGCAAAATGTGCTGTATTTGCTGTTGAAGGTGTTGCTGTGGTTAGGTGTGCAGTGATCCAGCCACACAGAGGCACTCGTGAAATGTGCGAGTGCCTTCTCTCAGTACAAAACATCTCGAATGTCAGATGAACACCTTCCACATGCCAGACTTCTGGGCCCTCTAAGGAAATCTGAGGAAAGCTCATACTGAGAGCATCTGTGCTGGGAGCAGGCAGGGAATTTTAGCGGCCGGGCCATGGCTTTGCTCTTGCTAATCACATGAAGAATCACATTAGCTAGAGATGCTTTCAGCCCTCCAAGAGCTTTCCCCATAACCCACACCAGAGGCTGGCTTTGCTCCTCTGTGATAAGTGGCCACCTTCCTAAATGCTCAGCAAGTTGCTCCTGGAGCTGTCTTGTGAAGTCCCGTGCTTATCTTCTGCCTCCCAAGCCCTGTTTCCCATGGGCAGGGAAGGCTGTACGTCCTGCCCTACAGAGGTAGTGATGATCTGGCAGTTCCCAGCATTGCTTACTGCGTCTCAGGCTTTCTGCTGTGTCTGCGAAGCGTTGTTGCTCTTTCCCATATGATACAGATGTTTTTGCAGGAGTGTAAATTACTCCCATTGTCGCAGAAGCTCACACAATCAAATTACACAGGTGTTAAACTCAATGAAATTTATTCTTCAATCAAAATCGTTTAGAACTCTGACAACACTAGTAAACCACAGGGTCAATGATGTAAGGGGAAATTAATACTGCACAACGAACTTAAGAATTCTTAAGCTTTAGAAATGATGACCCAAAATGCGCATATCACTCGCTTAAAAGACGAGGGCTCTCAGCCTCCAGGAGTTTCCTTAGGTGGCATCCTGACCCAAGGGCAGAGTCCCTGACTGCAGACCCGCTGCTCTGAGGAGGACTGGCTCAATTTGCCCTCCGGCAGGGCTCCATTTATACCGTAGTCGAATCTGATCTGTGGTCATATACGGTCAAGAAGTTTCTTTCAACTGAAGCGTTTCATTGGCTGAGGGCCTTGCCTTTCGACGAAAGTGCATACGTGATGGTCGTCACTGACCAAAGCATGTACGTGGGCACAGTCACCACACGGGCTGGGTGGCTGAAAAGTTTCGGTCTCTATCAGGGCGGGTGTACCTGCCACACCCATCCAGTAACTTTTATGAAACACTTTGTCTCTGCACAGTGAAGAAAAATGCAACTGAAGTTGGTAATTAAATGTTTACTGTTAAGTAGTTTATACATTATATACTATACATAATTCTATCCGTTGAACAAACCATTTAACTCCCCTTAACAGCATTATTGTCTATTATTAGGTTAATCAGCATTCATATCCTGTAACGCTGCATATCTATCTAATTAGCCTTTCTTTCTTACTTCATATTTCTATTTAATTAAGCTCAGCATCAGAGCTGAATTCCCTGTACTCAGCACTAGGAGAGGACTTGATCCTTTCAATGCCGAGGGGCTCAAGTTTTAAGCAGTCTCCTTGGATATGTGCTAAGGTTTTCTTCCCTGAGTCAGTCCCTGCTTAACCCTAGAGAAATTTGTGGCTGTGTAAGAAGGTGTAGGTTTTACACCTTCCCGATTATCTCAGATTATCAAAGAGCTTCCCTATGCATGGTGGCTGCAGCTGGTGTAAGTGTGCTGCAAGGATTGCGTGGAGCATCCAGCCACCGCTTCAGCAGGAAGACATGGTGGGTTTGCTGCTCTTGCCTTTGCCGCCAAGGCTTTCTGGCCCCATGGATATTCTGCTAACAGGTCACTGCCAAATTTAGTGTCATACAAATGGCCCTTTGTGTGGCATCCATGGGTAAAGGCACCGACAATTTGCAGTGCTGGGAGTCTGACAGATGCCCGTTGAAAGCTCTCCTGTCCCGTCACTGAACCAATGTAACCTGCTGTTAATGTACTATCTTAACCACTTAAGGTTAAGTTAAGGTTAACTTAACAGTTAACCACTGTTCCTTACTATCCACACTGGCATTTGGGTGAAATCTTTGTGAATCCATGGCAGGGCTGGTGATTGGCCTGGTGTCCCTTCAGAAGAAGACCTCACCCTGAACCAGTTCATGCTATTGCTTAGAGCACCAATGTGACACAGCGTTTTGGCACTTTTTCCCCCCCTGTAAAGACAAGTTTGTTCACCAGAAAAGAAGAAATACTGAAAACAAGTCAAAAGGAGGTTCACAGATTTTTAAATCTGGATCGTGTCATCTCACTGGGAGTTTCGTTCAGGTATGTGTTGGGTAAGGAGTTTATTTTCTTCCTGGCTAGAAAGGCAGGGAGTTTGTGTTGTGAGGGGCTCACACTTCACTCTGGCTGTTGGGGTAAGGATCAGCAGCTGGGAATAGCTCGTATCTTACCTGACCAGGGCAAAAAAGAGTGCTTGCTGGTGCTCTCTCCTCCACTTGCTTCCAGGCTTTGGCTGTGGGTGAAAACTGGGGCTGGTGGGACAGGACATAATACCTGCCTGCGCATGGAGTTTTGTCAATGAGCATCAGTTTTATATGTCGCTCTATGGGTCCCATTTGACAGACCTCTGCAGAGTTGCTCAGGCTTTGATCTCTGGAGGGATGCACTTTTAACTGGTGTGCTAGTTAGCTGATGTCACTGACCCATGAAATGGGTGGGTACAAGAAGGCCGTGATACTATGAACTAAGCTGCGTGAGGCTAGGCTGGGTTTTGAGCACTGTTGTGACACTGTAGCTCATATCATGCCTGCTGATAACCTGCTCTTTTGGCATAAACGTGTGCTCTGTTCTCTCAATCCCCAAGCCCTGGGGTCTGCTACAGGAGGCTGTCAATTGTAATTTCTCCCCCTCAGACATTTATGGGGATACCCAAGGCACCCAACGTGACAGCATCGCTGGAAAGCAGATTAAATAGCAGGCAGGGAACACCTTGCTTGTCACTACTTAGCATCCAAGCTGCAATGGCTTTGAGGAATTGTCTGGGCCCCTCCAGAGTCCCTGAGCAGCTCTTTTTGCTAGTACCAGTCCAGAACAATCAGCAAATTGAGTTCTTTTTATTAACTTTAAAAGAAGACATTAGCCTCAGCCAGGAGAATAAAACCAATTTATGAGGCAATTAGCTCTGCAAAAACATTTCAGTCTCCCCAGAGCAGCCATCTGAGGAGCATCTTATTCCAGCTGCATAGCTTCTTCCGGCCTTGGGTTTACAGCACACTCCATTTATCATAAATAATAATAATGTATGAACAAATGGTTTCCTGATGTGTGTGTGAGACAGCCAGGAAGGTCTTCTCTGCCTGAAACTAGACTGTGTTGTTGGCTTCCTCCCTTCAGGTGCCATTCCTGTGGCCTGTTACTTGATCATGATTCATTTTGATGCTCAAGCTCTTTCTAAGCAGTATTATCTTACGTGGGCTTTTCATGGGATCTGCAACAGGGTTAGTTGCAATCCAAAGAACTTGAACTACATGAAGAGGCCATAGCAGCAGACTCAGAGAGCTCTGTGTGTATTTTCCAAGACCCTTTGCAGGAACTGCAGCTTTCTCAATCCACAGGAATTGCCTGGTAATGCTGGAAGTTTGGGCAAAAGCCAAAAGCGTGGTCTTCCTCTGCCATTATTGTCCTGATCTAATAAATTCTGGATGATGAAGGTGGTGCAGGGATGAATGTGGATTGGAGTTGACACGAAAGTTTGATTTGCTACTTGTGGGCTAGCCTGAGACTTCCAAATTTGCCTTAAAAGCAAATTGAGATGAAAAGTTAAAATTTGGTTTCAATGAGCTGATGCAAAATATCATTCTGCCAAACACAGAACTCCTATTTTCTATATTTTCCTGTTTCAACTTCTCCATTTTATTATAAACGTCTGCTTCCTGATTTTAATTACATGATGCTATTGTGGAAGTGAAAACTGTACTATCAAACCCAAAACACTAGCCCATAACATTTTTACGACAAATATTCCCAGCAAAGTTAGTGAAGTTCTACAAAACTTTATGATTCTGTTAAATCAACATTTTTGACATAAGGTGATGCAGCTGGAGAAGTGCTGACCAGCTTTGTTTGGCTTATAAAAGGAGCACTCCTCAGGAGAAGAGCCCCAGGCTTGCACCATTTTCACCTCCATCAGCAGGAGGGGATCCTGTAGGGCTTAATGTGTCTTAAGAAACCCAAGGGCAAAGAAAGTGTTATTGTCTGCTCAATTATATGTGATCATACTAAAATGGCCAGAAAAAGAAAGGGCTAAACCCCAAGCTTTTCAATATGAATCAGGATGCTCAAATGACAGTTTCCTATGGAGACTTTTCAGGTCTTAAAATTGGGGCTGTCTGTACGTCTGTTTCTCTCTGAGCCATGTTTCTGAATCTCAAGGATGTACCCAGCTCTGAAATGCAATAGTTGTTATTTATTAGGCTAAAGAGCATGAAAGGGCAGGGGAAAATTGATGAAAGGCAATGTTCAGCGTCACAACCAGCACCAGTCCTGTTGGTCGCTGTGACTCCTGGATACAGCTGTGGATACAGCATAGGAAGCACGAATCCCAGGCAGACCTTCCCAGCCCTAAATGTCCACTGCTGCCTTTGGTCATTGGATTAAAGACCTCACAGGACCACTACCTCATGGTGGCTGCAAGCCCTCGAGAGGCGAACTGCTTGGAAGCGGACTGTTTGAGTGACCCAGCACACTCAAGCCTTTCACAGCAACTTCCCGTACAATTTCCAGTTGTGCATTTTCCTCATACTCCACAGTGCAGATTAAGCGTGGAATTTACAGCCGCTCAGAAGTACTGCTATCAGTAGCTTGACCAGCCCAAGTCTATCAGTGGCTTTGAAGGGATTTTTTTCTTCTTTATTTTTTAAAATCCTCTTCTGCCCCACTTCTCCGTCATTGAGTTAAAGGTCTGGTTAACATCTCCTTTGGAATAATTCTGCCTTTAAATTTTGATGACTCAGTGAGTCCAGCCAAGGCTTTTTAAAACCTTTTAATTCTAAGCTTTGGGGGCTTTACACAGCTGGTTAAATCTGTAATGACTTTTCTTCATTCCCGCTTGAACTTTCTACTGTTCTAGTGCTCTTTAACTCCTGCAAGGCCTCATTTAGGTTCCATCAAAGCACTTGCACAAGGAGAGGAATGGTTCTTCCAACACCCCCTTTTTATTGATGTGTGGGTGTATAAATGATGCTGCCACTGAAGGGATTGAGCATAGCCTGAAGAAGACACAACCTCCTAAGGTATTAGCTATCATGGCTGCATCATTCTGTATGGAGCCTGTAACAACTGAAGTGCTTTCTCAGTGTGGTGTAATACACCATGCACATACAGCACTAAAGTAGTTCCTGCCTCTGCTGTTCCTAGGCCTGTGCATAGTACTATTTATTTTACATTTAAGTGGTTTTCACATCTTAGTCTGTATGACCAGGGATGTGGATGCTTCAACAAGCCATTGCTGACCTTGGAGGAAGGACTGGACTCAGCCTAGTTTTTAAAACTGAGGGGTTGGTTTTATGGTTGCAGGACAGATAGCCAGGGCAAGCCTTTGCAACACACCACTGCTGCTGACAGCCATGGGGTGTCACAGCAGTGGCAGTCCTAAAGCACCTCTGCTTTGCTGCCTTCAGGTGCGAGATAGTCACTAGGCAGTTGCTTGAGTGGAAAAAGAAAAAAAAAACCCAAAGAAAACAGGAGAAAAAAGGGTGAATGAATACATTGTGTTGTACTTGGAAACTATCTTCTGTTATCTGTGTTGTTACACGCATCAGCTTTGATAGGCTGCTTAGTCGTCTTCTGGCCAAATATTCCTGTGCTGAAGTACAAAAGCTGTCCCACTTTGATACTCACTCATACAAATGTTAGCGCTGCTGTAGTGGAAGCAGCTGTCAGCTGGATAATTGCACAGAGGCTGCTGGATTTTCGTGCCGATTGTGAAACGATTCAGACATCCTAGTGGGAGGCTACAGCACGATGTTTGGGCTGGATTTTCAAAGGTGTTTAGGTGCTGGAAGATTCAGATAAGTGCCTGGGGGGATTGACAACGCCTTAGAAGCCTCTGTGCCTAAATCTTACTGAAATCATGGGCACTTTGGTGTCGGAGCTGCCGAGATGCTTCTGGAAAGTCCCATTTTTATGAGGAAATGTTGGTAACATACCTTGTGTCGTGAAGAGCTGGCACCTACAAAAATACTCAATGCCAAGGTAAAGTAAACAAGATAAATGTATAATTTGATGTCCTTGCCATTGAAAAGGGATTTGGATCAGGTGCCTTTGAAATATTAGAGATCATCTCTAAGGAAGGGTAGATGGGTCAGGAAAGAAAGTTCAGCTGGAACAGGCTTCGGGAGAGCTGGCTTCAGTCTTTGCCCTGCCCCAGACTTGCTGCATGATTGCAGGAGATCATGGAGGCCCAGGCTCTTGAGAACAAAGCAGTTGAGGCTCATTTAGAGGTCTCTCACCGCAAGCCCTATTTAGTCCCTGAACAGGTTTTGATGGCCACTGTATACAGTTTCCATCAAGAGTTACTAACGCATTGGTCTCCTTTAGAAGTTTGGATAAAATATGTTTTTCTGTTACAGAAGATTTTACATCTGCCCCGATCCTCTGGTCTGCAGGGGGAAGCCCAGCCCCATGCCTGGGCTCAGCCTGACTGGGCAGGCAGCAGCCTGAGGAGCCATTTTGCATGTGCAAAACCTCCCCTCAAAAGCAACGTACCTACACAACAGCCCTGTGTAGGAAGTGGCCGCGTGTGGCATCTCTCACCATTCATTCAGGGGTTTTGCATCAAAGTGGACATGGTGTTCCCTATGCTGGCACCTTCTGCTGTAGGTGCCTGTTGCGGACTGAGGGTGATGGTTATTCTCTCTCTGCTGGCTGGTGTTGGGAAGTAGCCAGGGGCTTCCTTTGGGATGCGATGGGCTGCTTCTCGTCTCCAGAAGTAATGCTGTTCATGTTTTGTCAGCAGGAAACCTGTCACAAAAAGCCCAGTATCATGCTAGGCTGATGTGTGTCTCCTAGGGGTTCATCTTCCTTTCCGGACAGGCTGGAAGAAACATGTCTCTTGTAAATGCCATTGCAGAAGGGATAAAATGTCTTTCAGTGTTACCAGAGACAGCACTATATGACTTTGCTTTTTCAGATATGAGCTTACAGGGCAACAGGCCATCTTCAGCTGTCAGACATGGAGAACAAGCGGTGCCCTCCTCTTCTGGCTTCTTTCAGACTTAATTCTTCCTTATGACATTCAGATCTTGCTCTCTTGCTACAACCAGGGTCACCTCTGGCTTGGGAGCTGGGCTTTGGCAGGGGTGAGTCCTTGCTTGCAAACAGTTCCTTTACAGCTCTTGTAGGACTTGCTGCTATGGCATTCAGGGCTTTTGCAATGATCCTGCTGCTGCCACCATGTTGCGGTTGCCTTCCTTCAGCAGCAACATCTCACGCAGATCTCAGCTCTGCGTTTGGGGGGAAAAAATCAGAGCAGGAGGGAGGCTGTGGAGCCCCAGCAAGAGGCACGCTCCCCACATCCAGCCTCACGCTGTGGCTGGAAATTGTCTTGCAGGTGTCACTGGTCTGTGGGATGGGATGGAGGAAAGCTAACAGGCCTTATCTCAGCTGGGGAAAAGATCTCTGTAATTAGGATAAAGCCCTACAGCTGCCGGCTTTGTAATTTCTTTTCTGCTTTCTTACTACAGGGAAGTGAGTTGTGTCACCCGCTCCTCAGAGGATAAAAGTTTTGTTGTCTGAGGCTGGATAGCACCCAGGAGTGTGGTCCGGCCGTCAGATGGAGAAGGGCAGAGGATAATGACAGCTGGGCAGGTTTTTCAGCAAAAAATAGAAGATGAGGCCACCTTTTCCAATGAAAAGGAGGGATATGAGGCGCTAAGGAGTGTGTGTTACAGCCATTAGCACAGAGTTTAAAAGAACCAGCAGGGCCCTGTGTTTTAAAGTCCAGTCGGTAGCACTTAATAGCCCTGGCTTTCCGCAGAACTCCCTCAGCCTGTTTGCAGTTGCTCCCGGCAGTGAGACTGGTAGATTTATATGATTTTACGGGGGTACAAAAGAGTTGCTTTGCAGCCCAGCACCATTTCCCCTTAATGGAATCTGTGACAAAACAAATTTCGGTGGTGTAGAAGTGCCCGGGCTGCTGGACCAAAGTAGTCCATTTGCAACACCCTGCGGTGAGTGAAAGGCACAGGACTGGTTATAGCCACGCTGAAAGGTAGCAAAAGAGCTGATTGCACCAGGCACTTATAAAAGGACAGATTTATAGCACTGACCTGTGCATTATAAAGGATATCATTCTTTTTGCTCCTGAATTCAGCCTAATGTTAAAGAGCCAGTGTGCTGAGTGTTGCACAGGACGTTGCAGACAGGGTGGTATCTCCATGAACCACCCTTCAGGGAACCTGTGTGTGTTACTGACACGCTTGTGCAAGGGCATATTTCTTCCTTCAAAATGGCTCAGCCCCTGTGAGGAAGCAAATAGTCCCCAGGAGGTGGCCAGGTCCCCTGGGAGCAGCGTGGCCTCTCAGCCATGGGGAAGTTGCAGGAGGCAGGTTGTGAGCAGGGAAGGATGCATGAAGGGTAGCCCTGGCAGAAGAGGAATAGCACGCTGTGGGGAGGGAGAGGAGGTCTTACAGTCAAGGCTGAGACACAGCCACAGCTTATAGTTAAATGCCCAGGTATGGGTAAGGACCTTTATGTCATGGTGTCAAGCAAAGTCTCTTTCCCTTAAACATTTCACGTTTCATCTGTTTTGGAACTGCAGACTTTCTCCCATTGAGGAAGGTTGGGAGGTTCAGCAACAGGTCTGTCAAATTTGCTCTTCACTTTCTGTCTATGCAGAACAACCAGGGAATCTGGATTAATGGACTGGTTTTACAGCTGACACCTGACAGGCTTTTATCTAGACAGTGCAGATATGGGTGCAATGTCTTGTTGACATATTACTTGGACTTCAGGAACGAGATACATCTAGTCCACTTTGGAAACTTATTATAGAAGGTGTCTACAGCTAAGCTAGCAGTCCAGTGCCCAGGAGGGGAGAGGAAAAGCACCTATAGGTTACAATGCCTGGCATAGACCAGACAAAGTTGTCCCCATTGGCTGAAGAGGAGTTGAGCCAGCTAGCTCAGATATAGATAGCACCAGCAAGGTAGCCTGGGTTAGGTGTGGGGAGCTGAATTGCACCATGCGTGGACAGAATTGTTTGAGTTGTTCCATGAGCATAAAGGAGGATAGAAGTTTCCCATGTTCAGCCAACATCTCCACACCCTCTTAGGTACATGCACTCACACAGAGCAGGAGAGCAGTCATACTACCTCTGTGGACACACGACCAAATTAGGCATGTCAGGTCTATTCAGATCTAAACCAATTTAGACCTGTTCTCCCTTCAGCCCCATGGGTATCATCGGAGAAAGGTGACTTCTGATAGTCCTGTTTACACTCCAGTTCAGCCACCTGATGTAAGACCAACACTTGTTGATATTGAGCTGAAATCTCATGTAAGTCCCCACACATGAGTAATCAGCCATACACAAGTACCCTCAGAGGACGGATCAGCCATGTGGGCGCTGGATGTGTGGCATTGTGATGACTTTGAATGAGTCGGGTATACGTAGAGTGGCATGATCCCTGCTCAGGTCTCCAAAACAACCCAGTCCGCAGATGCAGATGTCTGAGAGTCTGCACATTGTGAGTAGCCAGGCTGGGAGCATTGAATATTATCCACACTGCTGCAAGTACAAGGGGACTGGAGTGTTTTTCCTGAGGTCCTGAACCATCTGTGGCTTCTGTGGTGTAACCCATAGGTGATGCAGAGAGGAAAGGGACTTCCTGAAGCCAGAAGTTTGAGACCTTTCTTCATGGCTATGGGAGCTGCTGCCTAAACCAGGAAACACAAAGATCCTGTTGCCTTATGCAGCTAAACTTCTTGCTCTGCCTTGCTGGTCTGCATATCCGCAGGAACATCTCAGGGTGGCAGTGCTGCCTTGTGGTTTGAACCATTCCCTGGGTTGATTTCTTTTTCTTGCTGACACACGGGGAGTTGTATCCCCAGAGTGAGCATCAGGGGTTTCATATGAAAAAAACCACAGATGCAAACTGCAGAAATCTGTGTTCCACCATGCTGGGTTTAATTAAGGGCACGCTGAAAAAGTCCCTATTCAGTAACACCTCTCTGCAGTCACACTGTGTTGGAATTTAAGTGGCTTTATGGCAAGGCTGAGTTTGGGCTCACATCTGGCAATATTAAATCACTGCCCTGTAGGAAGAGAAGGTTATTTCTATTTTCTGCGTTTGGAGTGACTACATGTGCCAAACACACATTTCTGCTACAACTGATAGAAGGAAAAAAACGCATAACTGCCGTAGGAAGCATCGGAAAGGAGCAATGTAAAATGCCACGCCATTGATCATTAGTGCTGCCTAGTCCCAAAGGGGAGTGTAGCCTTTGAAGGACGGCACTTCGTCTCGACATTGTCTGGCTGGGAGGTAGCAGTGGCACACGTAGCCTTGTGGTGCACTGGTTGCTATTCCACTTGTGCTCTCGGCACTGATCTGTCTCCTGGGAATGACTGACAGTGTTTCATGTGTTTGAGAAACTTCAAGCAGCTGATATATGGATGCAAAATCTTCCTACTAAATATGTTTCATTTATTTGCCTGTGCAGTTTGTTATCTATGAAATCTATTTATCTAATACAATCTACCTACCTACCTAATTAGATACAGTTGTACACATAGATATGAAGGCAATGGGACATGATATTTTTTCCTAGGCATGTCCACGTTATCCACCCAAAAATAATTGTCCAGGTTGATTTTAAGAATTTCTCTTATTTTTCCTGGATTTCTGGTGTAGTCTGACTTAAGGTACCTATGCTATGTAGTTACTTTTCCCCTGAACAGCAGATCTGCTGTGTGGATGCTCTGTGCAGTTTATGTGGAACCTGTGGCCCATGTGGTTAAAAGCACGTATATTTGTCCAAGGATTCCCAGATGGAAATAAGGCAGCCCTTAGGATGTGTAAAGAGATATAGAAATACATTTATGTATCTATATACGAAACATAAATCCAAACACACCCCCATTTACAGTCGCTCTCAATTTTGCGGTGGGCAATTTCAGGAGCCCTGGTAGGAAGGTGTCCTGTCGCAGGCATCCTGCTGCAGGGCACGGCATATAAATGAGTACGTATATACAGCTGTGTGCTTCCTCTCTGTAATGCATCACTCAGGATCATTTCAGCCTCAGAGGTAACATCCCATCCTGGCGCAGTGGCAAATTTAAGGCCTGAAATACCCTTGAAGCTTTGTTGATTTGGGCAGACAAGCGTCTCCGCTTGTTCTAGGCAGCATTGGGGCTTCCTCTGAGCTTTGGCAATGCCCAGGGCAGTTAGTTGGCTTTTGAATCATGACTTCTGCTTCTCGTCCAGCCGGAGGCTTCCCTCGCCAGCTCCTTTCCCCTTGCTGTGCTTTGGATCTGCTCTTTGTGCAGTGAAGTAATAACCTGAGCCATAAGGGGGTTAATTATCGTGCTTATAAAGCAGAGTGTCAGCAGTGCTTAGGCAGAGCTGGTCATGGTGGTGGATGACCATCTCCACTTATTTCCAAATCTGTTTTCTACAACCCTATGGCTATGTGGAGTCAAACTTGGTGTTGCCCAAGGGGAAACGGCTCCATCAGAGAGAAGATTCGTTTTCTGTTCCTGCGCTCGCTTCCCCTAAGCGTAAAACAGCAGGGATATTTTGCCAAGGCTTTCGAGACTCTTTGGCTTGAAATAAAAAAAAGGCGAAGCACAAAGAATAAGGAGAAGTAGCAATGTGTAAAATGGAGCCAAAGACAGTTTTCTAGGATTTGCAAACCCCACAAAATCCAGGCAAGGCATTTTATCCCTCAGAGCAGGGACAGCAGTTGCTTTTTTGGAGGATGAGAGATTCCGTTGACTGTCTGCAGCACGAGTATTTGCTGCTGCGCTGCCCCTGCTGCTGCTAGAAAGGGAGCACAAAGGCTCCTGTTTAGTGGACATGGCCAAGAATTTCTCCAAAGCATCAGATGTCAAATCAACATTTTCAATCTCTTCTCTCTACCTGAGTTGCTTTTCCTTTATGTTTCTTTCATTGCTTTTCTCATTCGAAATCCTCCCCCTCCTTCTCCCTGATCAAACCCTTTCTCTCATGGCAAACATCATTACTATGGCAGGCAAGATGAAATACGCCTCAGTCTACCTCAATCCCAGTGCAGACAGAAACCCAAGAGAGAAGGGCAAAGAACAGCAAATAATGAGGTTTGCAGAATGCCAACACAGCAATGGCAGTGAGAAATACAAGACAGAGCTGTTAACCACACAAGGAAATAAATGCTCCTGTGGGAAAAATCATACACTAATGCCTATTAGCTTAATAGCCCTGTGGTTTAGGCAGAGGGCTGAGAGACAGGGGGTCTGGGCTCTGCACGCTGCTGTGCCGCAGCCCGGCTGTCACTTGGGAGGCTGGATGCTCGCTCTGCCCTTGCTTGTCTTTGCTTTCAGCTTTGCCACTTTCCAGTGTAAAACAGGAACCAGTTTCTTCTGGGGCTGTCAGACACCTGCAGAGACCAGCAACACCGGGAGGAGCCCACACTGTTGGATGAAGGAGTTCACCACATGTGTGCACACACTTGTGCAAGGGTCAGATCTCTCCCCGCGTATGGCTCCTCCTCTCCCATCTCACTCTGTCCAGGGGTTGGAGCTGAGTGAAGGTCTCCAGCACTTCTCTTCAGAAGGAGATTGCACACAGTGTGCCCAGTCCAAAACCAAAGCGCTCTGCAGGTGTGTTGTTGGGAGTTTGGGGACCGAACCTCAGAGCAAAAAGGCCATGGCAAAAAAAGAATTAAATGGAAGCAAATGGCAAAGCCAGTCCAATGGAGAGCAGGAGATATCAACAGTACCAGTTTACCAGGAAGGTTTATGAAGGAAGGAGAGCAAAGCTTCCCTTGGAGAAACGATAAAGAGGCAGATTATGATATACTTTACTTCATAGTGCTTCCTGAAAAAGAGCCGAGGGCATTGTTTTCTGCTTTAATATTTTGGGTTAAACATTAAAGGGATGAAGGCAAGGAGCCTGAGTAGCTATGAGTTAATCCGAAAAGCAGAGATTTTTAGGCTGGGGAGTAGAGGGACTTTATTGGTTATTATTAGACTTTTCAGCTCACAATGGACAAGTCAATATTTTTTTCTTTTGACTGCTGCTGTTTCCTCCTTCAATTGTTAAATCCCCTCTCTGCCTAGAAATGCCCTACTTTGAACAGAGTCTGCTTGTACCTAGCAAATGGCCTAAGGACACTGAGCATTGAGTCACTGGGGTCACAGCAGGTTGAGTAACTCAGTCTGAGCACTGCAGAGGCTAGATTTGGGGAGGTATGGGATTGGTAAGAGATAAACACCCTGCTCTAGGTGTTAACACCAGGATTTGGGGCAAGAACATATCAGATCCCAGCATCCTTTTGCTGTGGGAAGGATGAGACCTTAGGGAGGAGAAATAAAGGGATGAAATTCTGTGTTATGGGTTATGAATGTTCTGGGCAAGAAATTTTTAAGAGGAGTGGTTGAATGGAGGTCCTACTAAGTAGGACCATAACTTAAGGTATGAGACCTTTCTCACTTCAGTTTAGCCTTCTAAGGCTGCCAAGAGTTAACATAAAAGCTAATTGTCAGGCAGTGGGTAGATGATGATGTGATGAACAGGCTTAGGCACCCTGGGGGACAGAGGGGTCTCTAATGATGAGGGTGTTGCCAAACGCTGCAAAAGGCTTCAGCAAGCCAAATATTACAATTACCTGTTGTTTGCTACTGCTTCTTACATTGCTTAAAAAGGAACGGCAAGGTTCCCCAGACCTGGAAACTTCTGCAAGCATGGGTGTGAATTTTGAATAGACATTAAAAAAAAAGGTGAAATTTAATATTTTTCCTCTTATGACCATGTCACGTCAGATTTACTGCCTTGCAGTGGCTGGCAAGAAACTTATTAGGAAATAATACTGCTACCTCAGAGCTGGGGTATTAATTTTTAATCGATTACTTCTTTGTGACGATGATGGAAGTGGAATATCAAAGATGGGCAAATAGTGTAGCACATGTCCTTGCTGTTCTGGAAGCACACACTGAGCCCCAAGCTGTTCTCAAGGCTTTTCTTTCCCAGCTGGCTGAAATAAGCCTGCGCCAGCCTTCTCCTCCATCCTGCTAGCATGTGAACATCTCCCAGTCTCTAATGCATTCATTATCACTGTGCCACCACAGGGTGACAGATGAGGAAGCGAAGGCAGGAGGGAGGCTTAAACCCTTTGGTTCCCGTGGCAATGAATCACTGAAAGATGGTTTATGGAGTTGATAAAAATGAATAGAAATCCCCTGGCAGAGGAAGGGAGCTGAATCTGCATCGCTCCATGATCTGAAAAGGACAACCAAAGCACGGCACAGGACACCCAGGGTATATAGAGATGTGTTGGGAGAGGACTGTGGTGTGCAACTACTACCAGAGAGGCATGAGCACGCGTCCCTGGCTCCTGCAAATGTCTTGCCATGACTGCTGTGCTGAGAGCCCAATGCCATTCACTTGTGTGTATCACCGAGATCCAGCTCTGCCGTTTGAGTCTCTCCAGGCTCTCCCATAAGGTGGGTACCCAAGGCTCCAGCCTGCCCCAAACGCTCTCCGAGGGCTCTGGTTGGAAAAGGAGCTGCTTTTTCCCCCAGGCTGCCCTCTCTACCTGCCAAACATGTTCTTCACCACAAAGTGAAGCATCTGTTGCCTACACGTGGTAGACTGAAGAGCCAGCATCTGAGGATAAAATATGAAGGGAAAAAAATTGCTTCAGTTGCAGCTGCCAGCGGGGAGCAGCATGTAATCAGGGAGGCTGAGAGCCAGTCAGAGGAATACCAACCCTCAGGCCCTCACCGGGTAACACCCCTGGCAAACCATGCTTGCCACAAATAGTCAAATATCTTGCTTTTTAATATCCCACCTGAGGAAACAGCCCCTCCATGCCCCCACCCCCTCAAGCTGAAACAATTTTGCCACTAATGTGAATCATGAATGCTATTTTCGTGCAGTGAGATGTGTTTCTCCTTAGAAACTTCCCTTGCAGTCGTGAAGCAACAAACTTTGACTTTCAAAGAGCAGGTACAATCAGAGCTTCTAGTGGTAGGAGGATCTTCATGGGGATACATATCTGCACAGATGTTACTTACAAATTAGGGTTTGTTTTCCAGAAGGACTTGATGCCTGATTTTGGTGTGTTTGGCTTTGTAAACTGAACGAATCTTTCTAATGTAACAAATTCACAAAAAAGTTTTCAATCCCCCTTAGTTTGAATCTGTTTTCTCAGCTACATCACTGTTTACTTCACTGTGGGCTGGGAAACACGGTCCCCAGCCTTCTCCAAAAATTGCAGGAGGGAAGAGCCCGCTGCAGTTGACAGATGCAATGAATTGATACTTTGTGTGTGTGTGTGCCTATGTGCACTTCATCCTCAGAAAACGCAGATCTGCAGCCTATTTGATGAAAGAACCTTGAAGCTCAAATAGCAAAGCAAGCACGCAACAATGGGAAGTGTAAAACAATTTTTTTTTTCCTTTTTTTTTCTTTTGGCCATTCTGGTTCATAAAGAAATTCTCCAGTCAATCCTAGTGCATTTGTAGAAGCTTAGTTAGCAAGGAAAGCACAAGTTAAAAGTAATGCAGTGAATTGCTGTCTGAAGCTTGTTTCATTCATGATGATTACTTGCAATATACTGGATTGTATGAATACAGTGTGTTTAACATAGGCTCACACTGCAGTCTCTCTCCCTCGCAGGCAATTCTTGGAGCTCAAAGAAATCACAAAGCCAACTTTGCTCACTTCTTGCAGATGTGCTTTTACGGGTCACAGGTGGAGAGGAAAGTTAGAGGTGAATGTTCTTTCAGTCTCTCCTTCCACAGGGCTCATAGCGAGCACTAACCAAGGTTGTGGCTCCTTGCCTGTTATGCAAAGCAAGTACTAGTGCATCTTAAAACAAATTACATGCAGTCACAGACTTCAGCTTTAAAAAGTTCCCAGCGGGGCTTGTGACTTAGCACAGGCAAAAGGCCAGAGCCGGGGAATGCAGGGAGACAGTCCTCTGGGAAGGGACCGCCAGATTTGGTTCCACCTGAAAAGGGACTCTCTGAGAAGAGGAGGCAACTTGTTGCTTTCTGTTTTCAAGAAATGGAGAGATGGAAAAGGCTTCCCAGTTCTTACCAGTCTTACCTCCTCGTCTGACTACTTGGTGCTCACTGAGGGACTGAAACCAGTGTGTTGAGCACCTGACCCCAGCAGGAGCTGGATTTGACCGCTCTGATTTACTTGAGTTAGAATTTGTCTCCTAGAAACTGGCCGAGGGCATCATCCATTACTGTCACATTTGGGTTTGGGTGGATGAGTGTCATCTCTGGCCACAGGGACAACACTGTCACTGGCCAGTCTGGCCTGGAAGAGAAAGGAGAAATCTGCAATTTCAGAGGGAGAAACATCTACTGGCTGGACACTAAGTGTGCTAGGCTCTTCAAAAAGTGGCCTCTTTTTGCCAGTTCTTCTTTCTCTGAAGAATCAAAAGCGATTCAAGAACACAGATGTCGTGGTTTAACCCCAGCTAGCAACTAAGTACCACACAGCTGCTCACCCCTCCCCCCTGCCAGTGGGATGGGGAGGAGGACTGGGAAAAAAAGTAAAACTCATGGGTTAAGAGCAGTTTAATAACTAAAGTAAAATAAAATGTAATACTAACAATAATAATAATAGAAATATAATAGTAATAATAATAATTGTAATGAAAAGGAATATAAACAAAAAAAAGAGAGAGAAATAAAACCCAAGAAAAGACAAGTGATGCACAATGCAATTGCTTACCACCCGCTGGCCGATGCCAGAGCAGTGATCCACCCCTCCCGGCCAAATCCCCCCTGTTTATATACTGGGCATGATGTTCCATGGTATGGAATACCCCTTTGGCTAGTTCAGGTCAGCTGTCCTGGCCATGCTCCCTCCCAGCTTCTTGCACACCTGCTTGCTGGCAGAGCATGGGAAACTGAAAAGTCCTTAAGATAGGCGCTACTTAGCAACAACTAAAACATCAGTGTGTTATCAACATTATTCTCACACTAAATCCAAAACACAGCACTGTACCAGCTACTAAGAAGAAAATTAACTCTATCCCAGCCGAAATTGGGACAACAGAAAAGAGGGAAAATAGAACTGGGACTTATAAGCAAAAAAACTCTATTGTGTATCAGGTCTGAACCCATCCCCTGGTTTACATCTACTCATCTCGGGAGAAAATTCAGTCCTGAGGTTTGCCTTCTCCTCTGCACTGAACACAGAGATTACGTTCATCCTGTTCAGATTCCAGACTCAATTTTTCTTCCTTTTTCTAAGGCCTGTACTGTTATTTTCCATCCAACCACTCTTACAGTTAGAAAATGTACATTTGAGAGGCTGACTTAATTTGCTCTTTCCCTTGGGGAATAATAGATGTCATGGTGTTTAGAAAAATGAAAAGAAAAAAACTTTTCCATGCACCAAAGGGTGTGGGGAGAAAACCATTTAAAAAATCTGCATCCTAAATACTGTAATCTAGAGCTGACAAGGATGGTTACAGACTTATTTTCTTCTTCTAGCTCAACCTTCCTTTAGCCAATACAAGAATTTCTGTCTCTCCAGGAAGTTTGACCAGCATTGTCTCAAGCTGTGTGCTTTCCCCACTATTAATATGTACCATTTGTGGAAGTTCTGACTTTTTTCTTAGTATTCTAACAAAAAAGATTTTCCAAACAATCACAACTTTTTTGTCTCTTTCAGTCCTGTCTGATACCTCATTGTAGGTGTCTGTGAAAGGCAAATAGACATCTGTGGAGTCTAAAGAGGAGCTCTGGCAATTTTACACAGCTCTCCCCCCTCACTGCCTGCCTCCGTAATCTGACAGTAAAATTGGATTTTTGGTATCTCTTTAACACTCCAAAAAGTAAACCCCTTTCATAACATGTATCATTTTCCAAGGTAATTTGAAGAGAATACCTTTCACTTTCAAATTGCCCTTTGGCAGATTTGAAACCGCTGTTTTATGAAAGCTCTTGGCATTTAAAACTGCTTTGTAAGAAGGAGGAGGAGGAGGAATAAAAAAAAAATAAAGCTCCCAACCCTGGCTACTTCATGTTCCTTCTGATCTGTCCAGAGCTTTTCAAGTGAGTGGGAACATGCCGACAAATGCATTCTGAAGAAAATCTCATTTCAACCCTAAATGGTGCTTCACAATTTCCAATTCACGCTGTTGCCATTTTTACAGGAATTGATGGCTGCCATTGTTATCAAAGCTGACAGGCCTCTGGTAGGTTGCACAATCAGCGCAACCTGCTCGAGCCTTTCATTATTCCCAAGTGGCAGATTCTCATGATATCTCTCTTTTATAGGCATTGCTCATTTTTATTTTGCATTTGACATGGCTCCCCCCCTTGCTCGCTGCTGGGGCGCCGAGATAAAACAGCTCCTCTAAAGTTAAAGGAACAACAGCTCTGATGCACGCCGAAAGTGGTTGGTGGCTTCTGTCCTTCCAGCGCATTTCAGATCAGACACTGCTCTGTTTATTGAAATTAGCAGTTGGGTAATTGCCCAACATGCAGGTCCATTCTCCTCAGCCCTGGTGTTCAGGCAGTGTTTTGCAGACGTGCAAATGTCCTCTGAAAGCAAACCCAAATCAAAGGTTTTGGGGGCTTTTGTGCTTGAAAAAATAAAGAGGACGGTGTTTTTGCTGAGCTGGTTTTGTCTAAAAGTCTCTCTGTTACGTCAGCTGAAAGAACCTGGAAGGGTGCGGAAAAATCCCGCAAATGACCAAACTAGTCATCAGGCTGAGAAACAGGATGAGTGGAGGAAGGGCAACCAGCTCCCCAGGAATGTGAAGGAGCTGAATGGAAGATGAAACTCCCTGCAGCCAAGAGGTCTTTCCCTACACCGAGTACAATTTAGGCAACCTGAAAGGATGATATCCCTGTCACTCCCACATTTTCTCATCGATAAGACTCTAGCTAGAGGCTCTGCTCAAGCCTATGTAGGGCCTATGAACGCCCCATGGGTTCCTTGTATGACACAGACAGCACTAAAGGGTGAAAAAGAAGGAAAACCTTTTGATTAAACCTTCATAAACCTCATTTTTCAGGATTTTACTGTATAAGATTTGCATAATGTCAAATGGGAGATTCCTGGTAGATCTGGGAAGAGATCTACCAAATCCTCCAACATCGTCCCAAAGGCTTCGTGTTTGTCCCCACCGGATTCCCATAGGAGTCTCATTTTGCCTTTGCCTTCAACCCCAGCTGTGCTTTCAGCATGATTTTTTCTATTGTTTAGCCTGGAATTGCTTTGAGGTTGTTCTTTATGAAGATAACAGGAAACTGCTGTGGTTGCCGGCTGTGTCTGTCCTGCTCAGAAGGTGATCTGCAGTGGGTTTCTCCCAGCCACTGGCCTTGGGGACAGCTTTCTGAAGGTATTTAGACACCGAAAGGCATCAACTGGGATATGAAACCAGCTGTATAAATGTAGTTCTGTAGCTGTTATGTGCTAGTACTTACACACTTTAGAGGGAATGAGGGAGGAGGGATCTGTGTTTCTGCACCAAACCTGGCTTTTCTACATTTAGTTTAAGTTTAACCGGCCTCTGCTAAGTGTTGTAAGTTGAAATCCTGAAGAAGTCAAATTTCCCTATAGGGAAGTGCCCAGTGAGAGATGTGGGTAGGTGCAGCAGTCAGTGAACACCATAGGGACAGGGATGCAAGGGAAAGCAGGGCACAAAACAACAAAAACTACTATACTACAACAGGCAAAAGAAACATCTCCCCCGTCTTCTGGCCTTGCATCACGAAGGCAGCCAAAACCAGGGACTTTCATATGTGAGCCTTCTTTCCTGCTTCTGGTGCTTGAGATCACTGTCATAAGGGAAGATCTATTGCTTAATAGAAATAAAGAAGGAGGAAAAACCAGCCTTACAGGTAAATTAAGAAAAATATGAACAAATAAATTAGTGAGCAGATATTGACAAATAAGTAAGTCTGCAGCTCCTCGTAGCATATTAGCCATAAATACTCAAGACAAGATCGACAGACAGGGACAATATCTTTTATTATTGGATCAAGAGCCATACCTAAGAAAAAAAATCTAAGGAACTTGTGGGCACAACAGCCTTTCATTGGGTCTGAAACAGAAGCAGCAAACTTCCAGGCAAATAAACATTAGGGACAATTGTCCTACTTTGATTTAATTACATGAATCAGTTAAATAATTAGAGAGGAAAGGGTTGCTAAAATCTCAGAAGCAGGTGGGAACATTCAGGTTTGATTTCCCAAGACAAGCTTTCATGATGATACTGAGTGAGGCATTCAATCCCTTCCTTCCCCTTGCTGTTTGTTCCTGGTCTTATCTTTGCTGCACAGCCAACTTGCTTGTGCAAAGGTGCTGTGAACAGGGTCAGGGAACTGAGTGAATTGAAAAATAATTCACAAAAAAAATTATCTTTTAAGCTTTTTCCTTTAGGTCACAGGACAACCGTAGGGGTAGGAGGAGAGGGCAGTCACTGCTAAAAATTTCAATTCATGGCTCCACTCCTTCCAGAACTAATGCTATGAATTGCTGATGTCCGTTTGGCTCAGCTGGACCTGGCATCACTAGAAATTAGCAGAAAGTGGGAAAGGGCTGGCTGGCCACTCTCATGCCGCATAGGACAAGCAGTGTTGTATCAAGGGCATGCTGTCCAAAGATCGTTTGTCATGTAAGCTGGAACCTAAGATGTGACATAGAAAGAGCCTGAGGACAGGAGGACTTTTCATGGTGGGTGGTAGAGAAATAGATATATTTGGTATCTATGGGTAGGGTTAGGATGGACTGTTACTATTTGCTTTGTTAGATTTGAAGAATAATGGCTCTCCATGTAATTGTGAGACTTGATTTCCATAAATGGCTTTGATATCACTGGAGGCCAGATCCGCTACAGGCATAACATGTTCTTACCACCATGGTGCCCTGCAGCAGCTTTGATAAACCAGATCTTGCTCTCCTGATAAAATTCAGAAGAAAACACATTCTTGACCAAGCAACACATTGAATACGTTTCCTTCTTAAGCATAGATGAAAGACCCAGCATGAGAGAGGTTCATACTATTTCTCACCTGACAGGAAGGCATGTAGGTACCAGCAACAAACTCAGACTAAGAGCCTACAAACAAACCAGGTGGGCAGACAACCCTACACTTGTATCTCCTGCCTGTTTCTCATATATGGAAATTCTTGCTTGTAAACCTCCAAAGGACATGCTGGAGTCTCATAGCCTGACAGAAAACCGGTAGAGGATGCTGGTTTGCAGACTCCTGCTACCCAGGGCACTCTGCTCACATCCATGTTCCCTACAGTTCCTGCTGGGAGGTATCGCAAGAGATGAATTTCACACTGTTCACTCTCACAGAGCAAAGTGGCAGCTTCTTATTTGATGTATAAATTATCCTCTTTCATTATGTTAGATGCTTAAACACACTATCTGAAGATGCATTCTTTGCAATAAGATATAAGAGGTTTGACTATTTTTAATGTGACAGAGGAGCTTGTTTAGAGGATAAATCCCCTGCAGCGCACACTTGCCTGGAAACAAGACAGAAAATATTTTTTCATGTTAAGTTATCCAAAAGCAAGCCCCCAAAGGCTATGGACGCACATTCAATGTGTGGTTCTAGTCCATGCATCATGAGCAAAACACAGTGGCCAGAAATCTATTGCTTTCATGGACATCTCACAGCAGCTGCAGCAGTCACATGGCTGTTGTATACTCCGTATGTTTTGGGGGAAGGACAACCTCTGTGCTTTGTGGTTTTGTCCTGCCCCGAAGGAAAGCCCTGACCCAAATTTTATCTTTAATTCATTTTGTTGTGCTGCTGAGATGGAGGAAGGCTTTAATATCAGAGCTTAGTTCTTCCTGTCTTGCTGAAGCCTTCTGCTTTATGGGAAGCATTATTTAGATGAGTGACCAAAAGCTGATTTAATGGCAGGAATTTATCAGCTGTTAGAGGTAAGGACTCAAACAAGCTGGTGCCGTGTATTCGTCCTCCTGCGCTTCTGGTCCTTGCCTCATTCCTGGGGATTTCCTGTCATTACTCCCTGTCTTTTCTGCTTAATCTCTCGCTGTTAACGTGAATGATGGACCATATATGGAGCCTGTTCTCGCTTCCTGTGGTTTAAGCAACATAATGTCTCCGATGAAATCACCATTAGGTGATTTTTTGAAGGAGCATAATTTATCTTGGGCTAGAGGCAAAGTGCACCATGCTCTGCTGTCTGCCCTCTCCCTGCTTGGTAGAACAGCTACTGAACCAAAATGATTCCTGATTTACCCTCAAATACCAGAGTTTTAATGGCACCTGTTGAAAAGAGACTTTTTATGGGATGAAGCAGGTAGTGCTGCAGGGTGACATCACCAGCCTTCTCAGCACATGTTGTCCCCATGAGTCTGTTTTTTTTCCAAACCAAACTGGAATACATTTAGATAATTTCCAGCTTGATTCTGTGATGTCCCTTGTAGCTCTCTGGGATTTTACCTCTGTCATCTCCTAGTGCTGGAAGCTCCTGCTGCTGATTGTAGCTACACCATAAATCCTGCCTGTCAAGTGCAGGTCCAGAAGCAGATCTCGCTGTGATGATACCAAATGTCTGTGACATCTTGTCTTTAAGTTTAGAAGGTATTGCTTTTCTTCTGCAGTCTTTCCCATCATTAACAGTAAAAAAGTAAAATAGTAAGTAAAACAGTAAGAGACATCTGTCTGTCCGTCCATCCATCTACCCATTACCTCAGCACTCTTTAACATCTAGCTGATGCCTACCAGCTCATAAACCTCCCTAAGTTTGGAGAAGGTACATTTAAGGTACTTTGGCCTTGAACACAGCCCTTAAAGCCATATGCCTTTGATCTTGCAGTCAGTCACACTGACAAAAGGGCTGTACTTGACTTTGTGTGAAATCCAAGATAGAGAGTGTTAACCCATGTGAGTCTGTTCCTTACCCTGCCTGATTCATTGTTTTGGGGGAACATCTGAATGGGAAGGGGTTTTAAACTTCCTTCAGATACTTTTAGACAAATCCAGGAGGTGTTTTTGGAAGATGCTAAATAACGTATTTTAGCAGTACTACTGTATTGGCAGATTACATATATTAGCCCTTTGTAGTTACTGCCTTTAAAGTGACAATAAAAGAGCCAGATCGGCGCATCTGTAAGTCATTTGCATTTTGTGTTATTTTTGTACAATTATGTGTTTGAAGAGAGAATGCTTTTTTCTTCTTTTCTTTTTTTCCCCTCTTCCAAAGCTCCCTTAATTACTTTCAGTTCAGGTTGACTTACCATCTTATTCTAGGTAATGAAAGTCAGATGGGAAATAGTGAGACTTAGTCTAAAGTCAATCAATCTGTTAAGTTGAATACAAAACGCACTCGTGGTTCATTCACTCCTGGTAGGGAAACAGAGATGCAGATGATTCCCACTGAACACCCAGAGAAGAAATGAAAAACGATCATTAAAGCAAATATCAGTGCTGCAGATAGGAGAGGGAATGAACACAATGTGTGCTCTGTCTCTGAAGTGCTGCTGTGTTACAAAAGCACAGGAAATAGTTCACATGAATGTCAGAAGTTTTTATCTTTTCTTTTTTTCCTGCCTCCCTCCCCAAAAGCTCCATCAGCCCAGATTATGAATGATGGAGTGACACAAAGCAATGGTACTTTTATTGCAGTTTGCATATTCATGTGGGTGAGACTAAAGTGAAGTCCCCGTGAGTTAACCTTTCCAGAGCTGGGGAGCACCCTGGGAAGGGAAATGGTTGTGTGGAGGGGACTCAGCTCTATCCCTGCTAGTTCAGAGGCTGATGCAGAGCTGGGAGAGGCTGCAATGTTGTGGTCTGTTGCAAATAACCTCTGTGCTCTCGTGCTTTCAGGCTCTCTTCCCTACCCAGGGGGCTGTAGTTGATCGATAGAGGTCTCGAGCAGAGGTTGGCAGCTGCAGCTGGACCTCAGCAGCTTGTTGGGTTGTTCTCACCACCAGCACGTGCCTGCTTTTGGCAGCTGGGTTTCGTGGTTATTCCTGTCTCCCAGCTCCGTGACAAAGCAGCGTGGGCTAGTGGGACTGCAGAGTCTGCCTGCTTGTCCAGCCCTGATCAGGTAAACAACTGTGTGCGTGCCCTTCCTTGAGGTGGGACTCAGAAGAGACCACTTCTAGTGCCATCGTGCCTTTCCTTCTGTGCTTCACTTCCCTGGGCTGTAAGATGAGTGAAAGGTTTCTAAACTTCCCCAGACAATTACCTCTGGACCCGCTCATGCAGTGTGCCACAATGAGGTTAACCGGGCACTGGCTCCTCTACTCTTGACTCCTTAGCTGGGAAGATCTGTCTGAGCAGAGAAATCCTCATTTTCAGTTCACATCCTGCACATTAAAGCTCCACCAAATTTCCAAGGTGGGGTTGCATATGCAAAGTATTGCAACTGCTGATTTCTCTCTGGCTTGCAGGTGTTGGATTTGTTTTCGGCTCATTGCCATTAATTGGAATGAATTTTAACAACTTCATGTGGCTTAGATTGGAGGCAGTTATAATTAATTCCATGTGTACATGCCAGATATATGTGTATGAGAAATCTCTTGATCAAAGAATTGTTTCCTTGCAGGAACAAAAGCTGACAGTGCCAGCAGCTACCCAGCACCAGCCTGGACTATGTAGCCTGAATTATTCTGGCTGCAAAACCAGCTCCAGTTATTCCTAATCCCTGAGACCACAGGCAAGGTCCCTCACCATGATACGCCTCAGTTCCTCCTCTCTGCAAGGATGCCAGTGCTAGGGGTCACCTTTCGAAAAGGTTTTTAAGATCACTTAACAAAGTATGCAATGTGACCAAAACCAGCCATGTAGGCAAAGTAACTGGAAATCGCTCCAGGAAAGGGATGGCAGCTTAGCTTTCCATTACTATCATTTAGTGGCGTCTGTGAGAGACAGCATGTGGGGAAAAATTGCTCATCTTGACATCTCTCACAAAAGGGGGGCTCCCTTTACAGTCCTGAACAGAGTATCCTTTCCTCATATGACAAGAAAGGGGTGGGAAGGTGGCCCTATGTTAATTTTTCAGGCTTCTCCTGTCCTTTCCTAGTGTTCAATTTTTCTCTTTCAGATGCAGGGCTCTGTGCTAATGAAGATTAAAATGTCTGTCCGTCCTTCCTTGGTGCAGGCTCAGAACAAGTCAGTCGGTGTCGATATGTCTCTGGCTTTCCTCAGCCTCTTGTGCAGGCAGCCCGTGGTCTCACAGGGAAGAAGGTGGGTGGCTGGTGGAAATGACCCATTTTTCTCAGCAGACAGGTGTGTGAGAGGCTCCCGGATGGCTACAGCACACACGTATTCTTCTTTTAGGAGCTCAGAGTTAAATGTCCCTTTTAATAAGGATGAGACACTTACATTTGCATAAGTGTCAGCCTTAATGGGACTTTAAAATGGATAAAACAGCATAGGGACCACTCCTGTACAATTGGAGAGGCTGGCAAGATGGTCTGAGAGGACCAGTGCATGTCTTCCTGGCGTGGAGAGTAATGCCTGTGATCCTTCCCAGCACCTGCACAGGGTGCTGTCAGGAAACTTAATAAACTGTGCTCCATAAGAGACCACAGAAGAGCCCTAAGCTACACAGCCTAACATCAGAAACAGCCTCCAGCATGCATATTAAAAGAGATACTGTGAAATACGGGGCTTAGACAATTTTCCAAATTAAACCAGCTCAGCGTGTTACTGGGAGGCAGTTGGGCACTGGTGACTACCCCTCTGTTCACAAGTTTTTACTCTGCAACTGGTGCAGCATGATGTAACTTTTTTTTTTTTTCCTGGGGATAAGCCATGCTGTATTATCTGGGATGTTACCGTGGGCTAAGAAGGAGGACAATTACTGTAGCCCAGCTGCTGCGTAATAATGTACTGATCAGCAACTTGATGTTCTGCTCCAACCTGATTTTGAGCCTGAGCTTTGAGTGTGATTCGGTTTGAGTGTCCCTTGGGTGGATTCACATCTCGCTGCATTTTAGTTAAGCTTGTGGAGGACTTTCCATGAAGTATCTTTTTTCTTGCTGCCCTGACTCTGTGCTGTTCTTTTTCAGATTGGAGGATGTGACAGCCTCCAGCAGGGCCAGAGTGACTTTTTGACATAATAAACCAAGACAGGTCTCTGCAGGGACACTGTAGCTGAACACAATGTTGGTCCTTCGGCAATCCAGTATAGGAGTTTCTCTGAGAAGATGAGGAAGCGAGTATCCACTGCTGGCCAAGAGGAAAGGATCTTAATTCAGCTACAGAACTCTTCTTTGTAACTATTTACATCCAATTGCAAGTGACAGCGTTCTTGGACAGACGCTCAATCAGCCTTAGAGGCATGACATTTTAGGAAAAGGTTCCTACAGAGCTGCCATAATCCCTCTAACTGGACACTGACAGAAACCTGCCATTTTCTCCCCATGGCTACTGCTGCCCTGACCTACTCCAGCCCTTCTTTGGGGATCTCAGCAGGGTTTGGTAATTCTGGCGCACCACTGTGCTAAAGCAGAGATGCGGTTGCTAAAAAGCTCCGGTAAATCAGAGGGTGGCCAGGGGGCTTGGATCCGATCCAGCTGTCAGTGTAGACACAGCAAATAATATATTGACCGAACTTGTCTATGTCCCCTTGCAGGGATCAGATCCTGGTTCCTGCTTCACAACAACTAAAGCTGCTCTGACAGGAGTGACTGATGCCTTTAGATCCAAGAGTCACAGTTCAGTTCATGTGCATGACCCAGCCAATGGACTGTGGCACGGTTTTTCAGAAAACTATTTCTTTGCAGTCTCGATTTACTTTCAGGCTCTTACATGGGAATGCTAGTGCCTCAGAAAGGTTATTTTGTAGTTGCCTTTATTTCTGTCAAAACAGTTCTATTTTTTTAATTGGAGCTGCTCTGTAACAGCTACGGTTATAAATCATGTTTGATATAATTTTCCAATGCCTTAAAATTCCACTCATCTGGCCCTTGGTTTAGAAATGGCTGATCCCACAGCACCCCTTATCCCTTTTCTTGATGTCAGCAGCAGCCCCATTAAGACTGGAGTCTGAAGGGTTAATTGACAAAACCATAATTAGTGAGAGTTTCATCTCCTTGGTGCAAGCTGGGGACATCCCACGCCAGTGATGAGAAGTGAGTCCTCAAAAAAGAAAGCTGGATAGCAGCAAGACAGATTGCTCATCAGCCTGGTAGCCCCGTGTAAGCTGATAGATTCCTGGTTCTGTATATGTTTTTGGGTTCTGCGGCCTTATCAGGTGCCACAGTCAAATCCAGTCCTGCCCAAGATCCAGTGGCCTGCACAGGACTTGGTCTTGCAAACAACCTGATTTCTTCTGCAAATCTGTGAGAAACTTCATTTGATACCTAATGGGTCCCTCAGGCAGGACCTGGCAGGATTGCCCATCCCAGGAGTATAGGTAGTCACTGCGCTCACTTGACCCTGGGCGTTTCTCTGGAGCATTTTTGCAAGAGCATATGTAGTTGTGGTATGGATTAGGACGTACGGATTAGGAGCCCAACCACCATGCTTTTTCAGATAGGTTTCCAAAGAGTCGACAGCAGCCGGTCCTGACGCACAGTACACTTGACTTTGTGACCTTGAAATGAAAGTGCCTTCGTAACCTCTCTTTCTCCAGTGACAAGGAGTAACATGCTGTGATGCTACACTGGGATTTGCCCCCAGCTAGTACAGAGAGAAACAAAGGTAATGCCTTAAGCTCTGCAGCCTTTCCCCATGGAACAGTGAGGCTTGGAGGCTGCTGGCGGTGGGGGAGATGCTGCCTTTCTGCCATGAAACTTTGGTCAGAAGTGGAAACAGATGTGGCTTTTTAAAGGAGAGTCTGTAGGGTGGGAAAAAAGGAGCAGAAGGACTCTCTTTCCCCCTTTTTTTTTCTTTTTTTTTTTTTTTTCCCTAAGAAGGGAGAAACAGCTGTCTCAGCCCAGTGGGGTACATTTGAAATGCTTTTGAAAGGCACTGTGAGGAGCTGGACTTCTTCTCTTTAACCATTTTCTGCAGCTAAATAAGAAAAAGTAACAAAACCTGAAACAACAGTGAGGAAATCCAGAAGCCTCTCACAAAGTTTGCTGCTAAAAGACAACCTTTCCCTGTGACTGAGATGCTAGCTGCTGGCCAGGACAGCCTTTCAAGCATCTGAGCAAAGATATAAGCATATGTGTGTGTGTATGTGTGACTCCTTTGGACAGCTTTGAGTGAGGAAAAAAGCCTCACTGAAAGCGGGAGAAGGCAGTGTAGGAGTTAGCGTCTTCAAATGTTCCCCCTACTTTCTTTGAAAAATCACACCAGGTTGCATATTTCCCTCACAGATTAGAATGAAAATAATGGCTTTCCTAATGAACCCCACACGTGGTGAGGGAGTCATTTTCTATACATAGATGCATACCTTTATACATAGGTACACAGCAACTTTACATATATGAAGTCATATACATATATATGTATGCATAAGAAATCTTAGACCTTTTTTTGCCATTTTCTCTGCTTTTTTATGCTCTTTTTTCTACTTTTCTTGCCCACTAACACATTTTCCATCTTTTGCCCAAATCAGAACCTGTGTGGCCTTCTGCAGTCGGCCCACTCATAGCCAGAAGAAAAGAAATACAGGGCTTTGTGTGTGTGAAAGATTTTCTCTTTTCCCTGGATAACTGAAAATAAATGGTGATTAGATTAAAACAAACAACCATGTGCTCCTACACCCCGCTACCGAGACTGGACCTGAGAAATGGAAGAGATTGCTGGCGTGGGGCTGTAGTAATCATAGCTTGGTGTGATGGAGCACTCTTCAAGCAGAGGAAATAGACCCCCAGCTTGCTTCGTGTTTTATTGGTCTGATCCTGTGGAGCTGTGTTGATTTACCGCAGCAGAAAAAACTGTGTTTGTAGATGTGTGTTAGCGAAATCAATTCACCCACTCCGGAGCGCAGGCTAGTGGAGGCTGAGCACAGCAGGGGCTCCATGCCCGCGGCAACAGCCAAGTGCTCAGGACAGCAAGCGAGGGATGGAGGAGGCAAACGCCATGCAGGTGGCGGGGCTCAGGATGTAACCAGGTGAGTAGGAAACCTCTGCAGTGATTCACTGTGATGGCCATTCCCCCGGCCCCGTACCCACCAGCTCCACGCAGGCACCATGGTGGGACATTTCCAAGCCTGCATCGCTGCCATGTTGAGCAGCCACCACTGGGGTCGGGGCGCGGTGCCATGTGTGCACTCCTGCGTCTGCTTCGTCCTGACGTATGAAAGACTTGCATGGATTTATTTCCCCTGTGGTCTCATGCTGTGCTCTTTGTTTTCCAGGTGCCTCCTCCAGACTGGGGCGCTGGTGGTGTGGGCTCCCTGCTGAAAGCGGGGTTTGAAGCCTGGTGATTTTTCATGCCTGGTTTCCTTTCGGGCAATGGGACAGTTTTAAAATGCTCCACTCCACTAACCCAGCTGTGGTGAGGGGGCACAGCTCAAGGTCATGGCCATGCCTTTTGCTCAATCTTTCCAGCTTGGTAGCACTGGTGGCTCTTTGCCTTTGTCCACCCTCCTTGGCCCCTAATGAAAATCACAAGCTGCCTTCTACATGGCCATTTCTGTCCCCTCAACACAGCCTGCCGTGACAAGACTTCTTGTGGGGAGCGTGTTAGACCTTGTGGATGTGACTTTTGGAGCCTAATATTGTAATGAGGGTTCCTTGCTAATGAACGCATTCAGAGACATTCGATGTGAAGGGTCCCCAGCTCCTGTCTCATGAAAGAGTGGCAGGAAAGGCATCAGAAACCAAGGTGATCGGAGGAAGCTGGGAGTGGAAAATCTGAATAAATAAGCAATTCTGTGAGCAATGGAGTGACTGAAATATTCTTGATCATCTCTTTCCCCCTTTCTTGTAACATCTGCAGCCTGGGCAGACTTTCAAATACCTTCTTCCACACAACAGTGCGATGGGGCAAGGAAAAATTCAGCGTATTACTGGAAGCATTAGCAAGTGTGGAGAGCAATGTTTCCTGAGATGGGGCCAGTGGAGTCTGCAAGTTAGCTGAAAGCACAATGAAAATGTACCACTTAGCGAATGTATAAATAATTCCATACATTATTCTATAGCACATCAAAACACAGAGCCAGCCTCACACGCTTCAGCAATTTTTGCTTCTGAGTGTTTTAAATGAGCTTGAAACCTTCTCAGATGCTTTTCTTCATAGGTGAATGGCTGTCCAATGTACCAAAAGCAAAAATGTAATTAAACTTTAAACTCTTAAAATGCCAAGTACCGCTGGGATAGCACATGGATAAAACACAGTAATTGTTTATATTTACTCTATGTCTAGTTAGCATTTCTTTTCAGGTGCCTGCCAGAAATGCTAGCACGGGAAAGGCAAATACTGTAAGAATTAGTTTGTCTTTGTGAATTCAGAGCTTCAAAGTCTTAATTGACTTTTGATGTGGTGTGATCTCATTACCTGCATGCTGAGAATAGTGCTCTACTTGATGCTGGTAATGCAGTGGGGCTTCTCTCCCATATATTTCAAAGCCCTCCCCACAAACATACAGCCTTCCTCTAAAGCCCTGGTAGCACTACATCCCATCTCAGGGGATCTGAGCATGCTGTGTGCAAGGCCTTGAGGCTGCACTGTTAAAATGGAACAAAGGGTGTCTAAATTGCCATACCAAGAAAGTTTTTTGCTGCCAGGTCGTATGGCAAATCATGTTAAACCTGTTATATTCAAGTGTGAGGCCCTGTGTCTCAAGTGTGCTAATACATATGCACATGCAGCACCTAAATAATCCTACTAAAAGTTAAGGGATTTATTGAATGTATGAGCAGACTTTGACAATGTTCTCAAATCTCTGCTCTGGTTGAGGAGAAATGTTTGTTGTTACATTTCCAGTTCTGATTTTAATATGGTAACTGTAAAAAAGGTGTGGGAAAGAAAAGCAAATATGAACTAAACCCCACCTTTCTTGAGCATTGCAGATGATTCGTAGAAGAAGGTATGAACTTGTTCTTTGATCTTTGAAGGGGTTCCTGTGTGTGTAACTGGCAGGGGCTGTGCAGGGACTCTGAGGTTAGTAAACACTGCAGGGAATTTTTCTTTTTACGGTTCTTGCCTTTTGCAAAATGGTCTTCTCCACTACCAATAAACCATGGTTTCCAAGCAGAGGTGTTATGCACAGGATGCCTTTTTAACTTGGCCCCAGCTTGCTTTTGAGCAGATGTGAGTGCGTCCAATTTTCATACTAATGGGTGTGTTGAGCTTATAAAACATTCAAAAGAAAACTGTGATAAAGCATCTTAGTGGCATTTGTGAATTTGTGTTTTGCCAGACTGCTCCATTTTACTGATGCTTCAGGTGGTTGCATGAGTTCCTGAAAGGATCTGCATTTGCAGAGCAAGTTCTTCTGCTAATGCTCAGATATTTTGCATTGGGTTGGCAGACTGTTACAGAATTGTATCTTTGTTTTGAGGCACTGAAAAGTTGTATACCCATCCACTCTAAAGATCAGACTTCCAGTGTATTGCTGTAAACAAGATCTCTGGAGTGATCAAAAAATTGGAAAAAGCTTTTGGTAAGTTTCTGAACTTCTGTGGAGGTGTGATTAATTCTCAAGGCAGAAGATGCCCTTCTGCATCTAGACGCTCCCTCTCTTTGACATTTGCCCTTTTTCATCTCAAATAGCTGATCACCTGAGTAAGGCAATTAAAGCAAAAATAATCCTTTTACTCCTGCCCCCTCTTTTTAAAATGGCTTATGATAAAGCCTTGCAGTAAAGATCAGTGGAATCAGCACTATAATGGTCATGAGAGATTAGTCCCAAACAGTTTTGTGTTTGGGTTTTTTTTGTTTGTTTGTTCTGTTTTTTTGTTTTGTTTTGTTTTTTTCTTCATTTTGAAGTCTCTGGAGCTCATCTGGCCAATTTAGCCACCCACAATGCAGACACCTACATCAAACTGTCTGGACTCCCTTAGTGGTGAGGACGGGAAGAGGTGCTTCCACGGGGTCGTTCATGCTTCAGGGAGTGCTGCCTGCTGGGAGGGATTAAACCAGCCCTGTTCCCTCAGCAGCTTCTGTAGGAAATATAAATTATAAGATCACAAGTCCAGGGGTTTCCAGCTATGTGGTCTGGGGACCTGGGTTTAAAATGCTATTTGGTAGCAGTTTAGCTCTAGACTCAATCTGCACATACTGCAGAGCCTGGAGAATGTGAATCAGCAATCCCTTTGCTTGATCATAACAAACTTGTGGCAATTACTCTTTCCTGGTGTGATCTCAGGCTATCCGTGGGGAACGGGAAGCCAATCCCTTTAGAAGCCTTAGTTGAATGCTGTGGCCCAGTCTTTTATTTCTGCCTTGCCTAGATAACAGATGAAAGGCTCATGTGCAAGAACAGGCTTGTACATCTCCTGAACACTGTGCTCCAGGGTAGCCAAAAAGTCAGATCAAAAACCAACCTGCAGAAAGGCGGTCAGAGAAGCCAGAAACTGTCTTTCCTTTTAGCACCAGGGAGTCTGCAGGCTTCCCATCCAATGCCTTTTGTTATTAGCAGCCAAGCAACAAGGCAGAAGCAGCCTCTGCCCTCTCTCCAGGCTGGGTGGTGTTAATGGATGGGTGCGAGAGGTTGCAGCTGGGGTGGAGGGGAAAGGCGAGCAATCTGAACACATCCATCAGGCTTGTTCCCGCCAGCTGCTCTAAGCCAAGTAAAGTGATATAATCACGGAGAAGGCAAACCAAGCAAATCTGAGAAGTAGCGAGTTTAGCAGCCAGCTGTATGCATCCCCTATAGTAGGCAGCTGCCAGGACCATGGGTTTGGCCATTTTGGATGGGGAAGGTACCTGTCCAAGTCAGAGGTCACCACCAGCTTCTCCCTAGGAACAAGGTTCCTGCTGTTCTGTCCCAGAGAAAGTAAGTGTGGAAAATGTGTTACATCTTAATGACTGTTTTGACATTTTCTGTAGGGTTATGGATGAAGCAAAAGCAGAACCTCCTGTCAAAAGCCAGAACCAACAATGAACTAGGTTGTGAGTGCCTCAGTGTATGTCAATCCCTTGACATTCCCAAAGGATCACATCTCCTGGGTTTTAATTAATTTCTTTTTCTTTGCACCATTTCTTTGTTTCTTTCAGCTCTTCTCTGCCTTTCCACAGGGACTTCCTTTCCTCTCTCTTTTCAACTCAAATTCTCAATGCTGCTTCTTCTCTTCCTTGCTCTACATTTGCTCTCGCAGGCCTCCTCCACTGAGACTCTTCATTGCAACCATTCTTGTCCCTGTCTTTGAATACCTGCCTGCTCCTCCTCCCATCCCCACATCTTCTCTTCTCTAGCTTCAGTTCAGTCTGTTTGAAATCCTCCCTCAGCTTTCCCATGTCCTGGCCGACCTCATGCCCTCCTATATAGCTTTCTTCACCTCTCTTCACCTCCTTATTCCTCTTTAATTTTAGGATTTCTCTCCTGCACTACTTTTTGATTCTTTCACACCCCGAGTTTACCTCTCCCACATTGCTTCATTGCAGGGAGGTTTTGCAGACTCTGTATTGATCAGCTAAGTCTTATCTTCCTAACTTCTCTGTGACAGGGGCTGAAGATATTCTATGCGTAACATGGGCTGGGCTTTCCCTTAACAATGCCACTAAACCGTCAGAGGCTCCATAAAGGTATACACCATTATACTGTATTATGGCTCTACAGCATAATCGTGTTACCCAGTGGAAAGGCTGCAAAAATCTGAGATTACACTTCTTCCTACTAGGTGGCGAATTGTGATTAGAGAACCCAATGGAAAAATTGAGTCGCTTCATTTAGTTCTGCTCTCAATTCATCAGCCTGAGAGTTAATCTCTTGCCTGCAGCCGCGGCAGACTGAAATAGCACCATTTGTTCTAGCAAGTGGGCAGAGAGGACATGGCTAACCTGCTGAGCTTCTCTCTGTCAACTGGCTGCTGTTTGGAGATGTGGGCTGAAGTGAAGATCTGCTTGTCTGTGGTTTGGATCTAATTATGTTTTTTGACCTTCTGACATTTTCTGTTGTGTATCAGATCTAAAATTGGAAGCAACGTGCTATTTTAGTCCTCAGGCAAAAAGGGCTGCTTAGATCCCACCTGTGTCTTTGTATGTTCGGAAGTAATGATCAGTGCTTTATTTTCCTAAGCTCACAGAATTAGCCCAACAGGGGCTCTAAGAACTTTTTAAAAGATGTCTTAAATTAGATAGCATGGTATTTGGCTCTTTAATTACTTTTTGGTGAGGTTTCTATAATGCCAGGCAGCACGGACGGATATTGCAGGATTGTTATCGTTACAGTTTCTTCCATGAGGTGAAAAGGAGAGTATCCCACTTGCTCTATTTCTCCAGCAACCTTAGATTTGATGAAAATTAGTTTGGCTTCATTCAGTGCTCTATAGTCTTTTATTGAAAAAGCTAGTAGGGTTACTTATCTGTCTTCTAAGAATCATGCTGGATACATCAGCATCCTATCAAGCAACAAATGTTAAAAGATGGTGTCTGGATACCCAACTTCTCAGTAGCTTTTGTGCTTTTTATCACATTCCAAAGGCTTTTAATCATTACCTCATTAACTTAATGGGTGAGATTCTAATTCCCTGAAGACCTGGGTTGTGCCTCTCTGTATCTCTCTGGCTTGCTTACTATTAGGTTTGAGTGAAGTGACATTGGAATAGTGCTATGGTATGCTGTTAAAAATTCAACATAATCCTTTCAATTTAATATGGAACTTCTATTGGGGTAAATGGAAAAATGTTCAGACTCTTGATCTGCCCCACATTTATGCCTTCTCTCTCTAGCCTGAAACTATTGTCTTTGTTCTGCTTTCCATCACAGATGAATGGGGACCGCCTCAAGCTGGCCATTGTTCTATATTTTAAAACCTTTACTAGCAAAAGACTATGTTATGATACATGCAGTTCCAGTGCCAATTGAAGAGATACTAATGTACAAATGTGAATAAATACATAAATACATATATTTAAGTACATATACAAAGGCACATATATACAAAATCATAATTCCCACCTTCAGTTCCTAATGGTGCTGCTCTAAAGGACACTGCTTCTGCCACATGGTTGAAAGCACAGTGGTTATTTCTGCAGTTTTTCCCCCTCTCCCCAAATTTTTTTTCTTGTTTCCTAATGGGTCTTCAGAGTTCAAGTTTGTTTCTTGTTAACAGTCAGTTTCATTTTCTGTTAGCACAGCCCCTGTAATTTTTCCAATAGTGCACCATGAGATAACAAAAGAATAGCTATTCTCACTTGGGATTTAATTTTTTGCAATGTTGTGGACAGAACGGTAATTAAACACCACTCACTGGTTCAGGAAACTGAGCACAAAGTACTGATATTTGCATAAACTGCTAGACAATTGGTCCATGCAGTGTCTGAACGCTTCATAGCGTTAAGGTATTTATCTTCAAGACAACTTCCCTCAGGAGGTGAGAATATAATATCTGTTTTTGCTGATGACGAACCGATGCACAGAACTATTAATCGACTTTCTAATGACACATAAGGAAGAGTCACAAGTCAAACCTCGGCCTCTTGACTGCTGAACTATTAACCATAAGACCAAATTCCTTTCAATGACTCCTGTATGGTATATTTAAATTTAATATATCCTCTGTCTTACTGTTTGTGTGTCCATTGGATATAATTTTGGAGTAACATCTTTTGGTAACAGTAAGTAGGAGGAAACTCAAATTCTAAAGGTTCTGCCTGGTTAGGAACTTTAGTGTTTGGCATTACAGAAATAGTAATCAGCTACTTTTAGCCAATTACTTTTCCCAACAAATGCAAATGATTTCTTCCATGTCCAAGGCTTTAGGTTCATGTATTCTATTAATTTGTTCAACTGGAATGTGTTTAGAGCATGGCAAGGCTGCTTTCATATCAGGTGACGAGAAAATCTTTATAAGGTGGTTGTGAGGCTAGGTGTTCAGTCAGTCAAGATTTTGGTAAGATATGAATAGACCAAGTAGCCATAAAAGGTTTGGGAAAACATTTTTAAAAGTATTGTGACCTTAATGATACTAAAAGGTATAGAAGTGCTGTTAATGTAGATTAATGTTTAATGACTGCCTGAAGAACTTTCATGTATATATGTAACGAAGAGCTAGAGCTGTATGGAAACTAGTTAGTCTCAGTTCTGAAAGGGCATGTGTGAGAAGCAATTTTCGTTAGTATGAGATATTTTTATAACAACTGCTAGCCTAAGAAGTCTGTGAATATGAAAAGACTATCAAACTGCTTGCAAGCTTTTTGCTTTATCAGACTATTTTTTTTTTTTTTTTAAATAATAAAGATCGTTAAGATGGCTCTGATCAGTTTGCAGCTGCGACTTTCTACAATGAGCTGGCAGAATCAAACCTAACCAAAGTAACAAGTGTTAATTAAGTTCTACCTAATGTCATGTAATATGATTGTTACTATTCTGTTTTAGTCTCTCCTCATCCATCCATTCATTTAACCCCAGTCATAAAGCATATTGGACGCTTCTTCCTCACAAGCCCCAGCTAAAGTCAGAAAACGAGACCATGTCTATTTTATGGGAGGAATTTAGGCACAAAGAAACTAAATGGTTTGCCGGAGATCTAAAAAGCCAAGTGGAGAAGTGAACAGCTCTGCCTACAAACCTTAGTCCCCAAGCAGGATACAAAACATGGATATTTTGATATTGTTTCTTTACTGCTTTATGTTTTGAGCTATTCCATTCACTGTCCACCAAAAGGTTTTAGGGCTGCTGGTTTCAGGTCCCAAAGACCCCTTGCCCTTCATTAGTCTAAGCTGCAATTCATCACTGTCTTACCAGAAAACAAACAAACCCAAACTCTGTGATGAACTTACAGTCTGGATCACTTCCTTCCCTTTTTGCTTGATTTCTCTTTTGTGTTACAGACTACTAGCCTTCACAGCTGATGCTGAGCTTTCTGACACCAGTTTTCTGGAAGGATGTGTCTGCTTTCTTCCACTGGCTTTGTATGAAGGTGGCAGTTCATGAGCAAGGTGTATTTGGTCTCGAGCCAAGAAGATTAGGCCCAGGTGACAGCAGTGCTAGACCTATCACAGCTCAACAAGTTGTCTTTGACCAGCTGATCTCCAGTAAAGGACTGTAAGTCCCAAGCTCGGTAGAATTGCAAGCCATCCTACTGGTTGGTTATTAACACATTTAGCTGTGTCAGTGCAAGAAGCTTACAAATGGGTCCATGGTCAGGGATGGCAATCTGGAGGAGTGGTAGTAATGCATGGAGGGGCTGTAACACAATCTCAGGTAATCTGCTCATGAAGGAAGGCTCCCTCTGCAAAACTAGCTGTTCACTAGGTGGAGTACATCTGCTTGCTACTACTCTTGGAGGACAGCATGCTCACTTTGCACACTTTGTTTGTGCCTTATGGGAAAGGCTTAAAAGAAATGTTTGGATCAGCCCTTATCAAAATCAGGGCTAAGTCCCAAGTTGCAGTTCACCTTGCCATGCTCCCAGGAACCAGTCATATCCTGAGTAACAGCAAGGGTTAAGAAAGTTGATCAAGAAATGCTGTGCAAGACTCCTCAGAGCTTGAACAATGGACTTTCTTTCCAATCCTCTGCCTAAGACCATCTCACAATTCTGCTAATACACCTTGCTAATCCAGCCACGAGAAGTAAGCCTTATAATACTGCATTGCAACCTTCCCCAGGAGCTCACTGTATGTACTAGCTAGTTATGTAAAACTGGAATAAGGTTTATTTAGCAATGGCATGTGATTCTGCTCATTGCAAAACCAAACAGGACAAGGTGGTGCCACCATATGAGTATGACATTGCCCTACGATACCACCATATCTCTATTTCCTTCCTAAAATATTCACTTTTGTGTATCAGCAGAGATTTCTACAAATGTCATAGGTCTGCAGAAATCTGCTGTCGTGCTGCACTGAGACTTGTGTCCAAATAGACCTTAATTTCACACCAAAGGAGCGCTGTGACTCCACGCTGCTCTGTCCTGTTGTATCACTTCTAAGGACACTATGCTTTTTTGCAAGCTGCAGCCCAGGCACACTCATTAGTTCAGCCAGCAGCTGCTGTGAGTGAAAGCTGGTGGACAGCAAAAGGATGCAGTTTCAGTGAAGAAGGCATCAGGAAAACAACAGACGAATGAGCTGTGGTAGTGGTTGTGTGTGAAGCACTTTTGTATTCATGACAACCTGCTCATTTGCGAAGAGCACAGAAAATCAATCAAAATCAAATGCAAACAAAGAAATGATAAATTAATCAATAAAGCTATGGGCTAATCAAATGGCACCCTCCTCAATTACTCTAATAGAAAAAGAAGAATTGCTGGTTATGGCTTCTGGTTTAAATGTCAGTCTTTGCAAACAAGCACTGATTCAGACATTAGTTAATTAAGTCAAGTGAGCTGTATAGAACAGGATTCCACTTCGGGTTTTTTCAGTTAGTGAGATAAATGGATTCAATTTCCCAATTTCATACACCTTCCCCAAAGACTGTAAAAGAACCATGTACGTGAGTTTATATTTGTGTATAGCCTCACAGCTGTATTTTTTAAAGGCAGGACTACAGGGCACCGAAGAGCTCTGCTCCACTGCGGGAAGTTATGCCTTTACACCGTGTAATCTCTGTCATATAATCAAGCTTCAGCTTCGAAACCACTAATCTCTACTTTTCTTGTTCTAGAAATCCTCTCCTCCATCTATTAGAAATAATTTCCTTGTTTCCAAGTTAACTATGTCTAAACTACCTTGTATTTAGTTCTTTCAAAAGCTGAGTGTCCATGGTTAGGGATTAACATATCTTATGTCTGATACTTACTTGGGGATGCAATGGTAAGGCATTTGTATCACAGAGAGAATCCACCTTGTCTGTCAAAGAGCAGGCTCTGGTCACTTTCTGGTCTAAATGTTTCTGAATTTACATGTGATACTCAGAAAAAATAAAACTCTGTTCATCTGCCATATATTCCCTTGTTCATTGTTCATCTTCCAGTACAAAAGCCAAGAGAAAATTCTTATTTCAACTGATTGGAGCTGGGAAGGAAGGTGCTGTAAAAGGAAACTATGCAGATTTAGCCTTGGGCCATTACAATAATTTAGGGAACAATTTTTGTGCTTGGGTACCTGGGTGATCATACAATTAATTTTGGCCCTCAGCCTCTCTGAGGGGGCAAAGCAATGGATTTGATTCCTCCAGATAAAGTCCCTGAGGTCTGTAGGACTGCCTGTCAGGCATGTGCTTGTGTATTCCATGGCTGTAGGTCACTGCAGAGATGCTATCTGGGTACTGCAACAACCTCTGTGTGCTTTGACGTCCTTTCCCCTCAGGATCCTTTCAACCAGGCAATGGGTACTTTTACAAAGGTAGTCATCACCAATGAGTGCTAAACCAATGAAGGTTATAGTTTCTCCTGGATAATACTAGCACGTCTCTGGTGCTGGAGTATAACAACGTCTGTGTGTTTAATGATAACTCTTTCCACCTCTCTGCTCTACCCGCCTAATTGAAAGTGTTTCTATCTCCCCTTGTTCAGGAAGAATCTAGGACTGAGAAACCAGCAGCAACATTTGCACAGAAGACAGCTGCTTTCCATCTTGTCCAGAAACTTTGCTCCCACAAAATTTTCCATGAGTTTTTTAGTTTTAATTTTTTTTTTCTTTTCTGTGACAGTGAACCCTGTGTCAAGATAATGAGCTTCATGCATTCAAATCAGGGCTTGAGTGTTAATTAGGTCACTCTTACTAGAATGATTTATTGACCTATATTCGGTATTAGCAGCCCTAAGTTTTCCTCCATAGAGAGTCAGTGAAAATCACCTTCATCAATCTTCAAGACATTGATAATCTTAATTTTTTTCTCTATTTTAGGTTTTCAGAGCAGATTAATAAATAATCTACTCTGAGGGTCTGATTGAGTAGTTCTTCAAGATGTTGAGAAGCCTCAAAAGAAAAAATCTTGATTTTTAGATTTTCAAAGCAGATTAATGAAGATCAGCTTTTGGAGACTGATTAACTATTTCAAGCTGAACTGGAGGGCTTTCATTTATTCCAGTAGTCACTGGATGATATTTAATACATCGTACGTAGAGAAGATGGCCAAGCTATTTATGTAGGAAAAGAGCTTACAAGAGTCTCCAAAGCCAGAATCAAATATCTGATTTTCAAAATGTGATGGATAGCTTGTAGAAAGAAAGGGAGTTCAGACTGAGAACTTTTATTCCCCTACTTTTCCTCTTCTGGGTCTCAGAATTTTTTCAGAACTCTTGACATGGGGGACAGGTAAACCAAGTACTAGTAACCTTCAGATTTGTGTGTATTTGAACATCTAACAGAGAATCATAGAATCATAGAATGGTTTGGGTTGGAAGGGACCTTAAAGATCATCTAGTTCCAACCCCGCTGCTATGGGCAGCAACACCTTCCACTAGAACAGGTTGCTCAAAGCCCCATCCAACCTGGCCTTGAACACTTCCAGGGATGGGGCATCCACACCCTCTCGGGGCAACCTGTTCCAATGCCTCACCACCCTCACAGTGAAGAACTTCTTCCTTACATCTGATCTAAATCTACCCTCTTTCAGTTGAAAGCCATTACCCCTTGTCCTATCACTACATGCTCTTGTAGAAAGTCCCTCTCCAGCTTTCTTGTAGGCCCCCTTTAGGTACTGGCAGGCTGCTATAAGGTCTTCCCAGAGCCTTCTCTTCTCCAGGCTGAACAACCCCAACTCTCTCAGCCTGTCTTCACAGGAGAGCTGCTCCAGCCCTCTGATCATCTTCATGGCCCTCCTCTGGACTTGCTCCAATAGGTCTGTCCATGTCCTTCTTATGCTGGGGGCCCCAGAGTTGAACACAGTACTCCAGGTGGGGTGTCACGAGAGCGGAGTAGAGGGGGAGAATCACCTCCCTCGACCTGCTGGTCATGCTTCTTTTGATGCAGTGCAGGATACGGTTGGCTTTCTGGGCTGCAAACGCACATTGCCAGGTCATGTTGAGTTTGAACATGCCTAGTGAGGCTCTGATGTTGGTATCTGGAGTATCCTGGAGGCCAGATACTTTCTTGTACTGACTGGGATGACTTTTTTTTTTTTTTTTAAATCTAATGAAATACAGCCCCATGCTTTTTTCAACATGGGGGCATGAAACTGTAAAGGTGCAGTCTTAGAGCAAACAAAAGGAAGTTATCTTCACAAAACGTAACCTTAGGCTATGGAGTTCCTTGCTGCAGATGCTGTAGATGCTAGAAGTGTATGTGGATGTAAAACATAAGTCGACAAATTCATAGGAAAAAAATCCTTTAATGGGCATCCCCTTTGGTTTGGTAAAACCTTTAACAGGATGTCCTGGAGGCTGGAAAAATACTTGGAGGAGCATCATTGAATGCTTGCCCTGTTCTAATATGTTTCCTAAAGTAGCTGGCGTTGATCAGCATTGGAGGAAAGGTCCTGAATCAGCCAATCCTCTGTCCTGCTCTCCTTGCCTTGTGTGACCATGCTTCCTGTGTGTGCTTAGGCATGTGTATCCATCTTCTGCCTGCATGAATTTTTTTAGTGGGTTGAATTATCACCAAATTTGGCAGAGGGGTAGAAATTTCAAATATAGCCAGTTCCTACACATTTTGTAAAAAGAAGTGGCCTGAAAGAGGTTAAGGAGAATTTATCTGTATTGTCAGTGCATGATCATGGCTTTTGCTAGACAGTCGAAAGTCTACATAAGAGTGCGCTGTTATTACGATCCAAGCTTGGGAAAAAGCTTCAGAGCTCACACTCTATTAGACATCAGAAAATCCAGCCAAAGACACAGCTGACCAAACAACTCATTTCAATTACCTTTCATCTCAGTGTTTTCTTTGCAGGATCAAACCTGCAGAAATTTCCCTGAAAGAAAATTGCCATCTTTTTCTTTGGGCATGATTCTACATAGCGAAAATGGGCTCATGGGAGAAGCGAGGCCCTCTCTCCTCCTCATGAATTCAAGGATCATTAAGTGTTCCTAGCAATGATCCAAGGTTGGTCTCTGCAGAGCCTCCATGCTACAATTTTTATATAGCTCAGTTCTTTACTTAGGTCTGTAGGAAAGGCTTGCAGAGAACAATCAAGCCCTGAAGTCCTTGCATTAGAATACGTGAATCAATAGGAAAAAAGAAAGGCTTGTTCCAGCCTGTGGGTAAGAATAGCAAACACACGCAAGGCCAGATTCTGCATCCTTTGCTTCTCAGTTAGCAGGTTGCTCTGACTGGAGTCCAGCTGAGTGCAATGAAGTAAGTCGGTGCTTAGGAAGGACGGGCAGAAGCAGTCCCGTAACGAACTGGCTATAAGGAGGCAAACTGGCTGCAGCTCTGGGACCCAAACACAGGCTTGGTGGTGTTCCTGGTCCTTAACAAATCCAGGCTGGGAGGACGTTCCTGTGCTAGCAGCCCCTCCTGCAACTGGTGCTGCTGCATTAACACTGCGTTCTGTGTTAGCAGGGCTTAAAGGCCACACAGGATTTCCCAAGTGGGAACAGGAACTTGGCAATGTGTATATATTTTCTGGTTTAAAAAAAAAAAAATCAAATCAACCTGTGCCAGCCCTCCCTTATCTCCCTTCGCTTTTTAGTCCCACAGTTTCCTTTCTAATAAGATCAAAAAGGCATCTAGAAGTAATAACAAGATTTTTTCTTCTCCCCTAGTGAGCTTTCTTCTCCAGCATGTTGATGCTCCTGGTAACTGACCATGCCTTTGTATTTATTCATGAGAGTGATTCTGGCCTGCAGATCCATACAGCTGACAGCAAGCAGATCGCTCTGGAGACGTGACTGGACAAGAACAACTAATTGGTACACAAGGTTGGGAACATTTGCAGTGAAAACTCTTCTCAGGGGAGACTGGAAATGGTGAAAAATGTCTTCTGCTCAACATCTCTGTATAGGTGCACGTGGATTGGCGTTTAGATGAAAGGGAAAAAGGAAGAGAGCACTTGGCTCTTTCAGCACCAGTATAGATTAGTACCAGCTAGTTATAATAAATTAACACTGAATTTGAGCTGCATGAACTACATGTAATTAGTTATTATGCTCAAGTGAGTGTTACTAAACACAAAGAAAATGCTAATGACTGCATGGATGAAAGGAGTGCTTGGGGGGAAGTATTGTATATACTCACTTGACCTCCGATGGGCATCGCTTATGTGCTGTGGAAGGATACTGGGCTAGACACTTGTTTAAACCCAGACTGACTGTTCTTAGGTTCTCATATAACATAATAGCTAATAACTTTGACTAGAAAATCTATTTTTCTTCCATACATTTGTGTAGTAAAGAAGGGGGAGAATGAGATGGATTGGAAAATGTGCACAAAAAAATGGCCGAAATGTGGAAAGGTTTTGGCTCTGTTCTTGAACTAGAGATGGAGTTGTTCGTTTTTGTTGATGCATTTCTAGCTTTCTGGCCTTTAAAAAAGTTTCTAATAAAAATCAAATCCCAGAAAGAGAGCAGCAATTTCTCAGAGGTGGAAAATAACATCAAAGTAGAAATGATTTTTAGAGCTGGCATTTCTGGGATGTTTAATGATAAGTCAAAATTGCCAGAGCAGAGAAAAGCTGAGCTAATGCACAACGATCAGAGATTTTTCCCTTGACTACCACATCTAATACTATCAACAAGCCCGCATATTCCCTACAAAGAGCAGATGGGAAAGTATCGGCTAATGACCGTATGTACAAGCTTGGGAATCTCTCCTTTGCAAAAAGGCAGATACTCCAGATAAAAGTTTTTATTCGTATATATATTTATGAGTAACTATTAAGTGAAGGTCAAATTCATTGGACAGAATCCTTGTGAAGCCTCTCCTATTTACTGCATAGGGTCACTTCACTGCTGGAGGAAGAAACCTTCCCTCCTTCCCAATTTGGAACTATTCAAACACATGAGGCAAGACAGATGCAAATCTGGTGGTGCAATGGGTCATCAGGAGGCAGAAATCTGAATCAAGAGATGTAGGATTATCTGGGAAAGGTCTGGCTTGCTGATGGATAGCAGAGGAGGACTCACTGTTGAACGTGGTAGTGCTCATATTCTATGTTCTGCGGACCAACTGGGAGTCCTATTGAGCACTCAGGTGCATTGCCAGATTGAAGAAAGATAGTTAAAATCCTGCTGATCTCTTTATTGCTGCACTCAGCAGGAGTGAGCAGCCAGTAGAGTTTAGCCTCCTGAATGAGTTTAAATGAGGTGCAGAATGAGAAGAAGCACAGAAACAAAGGGAGTTGCAAGCATGAACTGGAGGAGGTATGGAAGGACTGCTCTGAACATGTTATTTTAACGCAGGGCATGAGCTGGTTCTGGTATCTGGGAGAGGTGTCTATGCACGCTCAGAGTCATTTCTACCCAGGCAAAAGCCTTGTGCCCAGAGAAAACTGAGTATTGTGTAGATCTTTGGTTTTAGTCCAAGGACTAGCAGAGACTTACCTCCGGGACCCCTCTCAGGAAGCCTCCCAGTCCTCACACCTACCTTCTGCTTGCTAAGAAAATAACTTTTAAAAGAGAAACCTATCCATTAAAATAAGAATATGGAAAGGCCAATTATAAGTGTTAACTTTAAATAGAGATTTGAGGGAGGCAACCATTATTTTTGCTTTTGCCATTAACAGTGGTTTTAAGATTTCCTGTCAGTATTGGAATATGGCATGTATTAAATTAGCAAGTGCTTGTGGTTTGTGTGGAGGACATACTGCTGGGTTAAGAAGCTCATTAGCAATATTTGCTGAATTCATATTTATTCCCAGAATCAATACTTGTAATATACTAATTAAATCATCTGTTTAGGACAGCCCCATGCTGTAGCAGAAGGAGTCCGTTCCCATCGTGACACATGCAATACAGCATTTAGCTCCCATTATTATTAATGAGCACTGCAGGCTTAATTCCTGATGTGAGTCTCTGAACAGGCATGCACAGCCTCATCCGTCTGCTGAATGTTTTAAGCGGTGCCTTTTCCAGCACTCAGGATGCGTTAACCCTTCCAGCACCTTTGCTTTGCGGTCGTGAATAGACTTCAGCAGCAGCTCCAAAACCACCAAAGGGCTCTTCATTATCTTGGTGGACTTTGGAAGACAGTCTAGGTGCCTTCACAAGGAAACCAAAGGGATAAGCTGGATGTGATGGGCCTGTGGAACTGCAGAGAAGAGTGAGAGCATCCAGATTTCCCCATGTTCCTGGAGGGTGAGTCATTTCAAGAGAAATGTACTGCTTCTGGCTATTGGTTGTCTTGTCCTTAAGTTAAAATAACAATGGTTTTAATGATTCCCTATTCTCAGTACTCTTTATTGTATCATGAAACATTTTATGACTTTAATTTCTTTAATTCTACTAGGGTACAATTTTCTGCCCTGGAATTTGGCTGCTGAGCTCAGTCTTTTCTCAAGGGACTCTCACTGTTGGAAGAAGACATGTTCTGGTGTCTGCAAGTCCCACCTTCTAGCTGCAGCTTCCCCTCCAAGACATGGATTTCTGCAGCTCTTCTGCCAAATCCTGTCCAGCAGCCGCAAGGAACACGTTCAACTTTTAGAGGTTATTTATTCATCAGCTCCAATTGCCCCATTGCTGAAATCCAGAAAATGGAGTCAAGTCCTCTGCTGTAATTGGCAGAGGTTGGGTGTTTGTGGAAATAGCTGTTGAGCTGATACTTCCTTCTCTCACTGCAATTCCTTGCTCCCTTTTGCCTTTGTCAAAGCAGCGGGGGAAGAATCTCTCCTTTACAGAGTTTTGCATTTCGCAGCTGCAACTTATTGCAGCAGGGGTGAGTGGCCTCTAGGACATGTGGCAGCTCCAGGCTTTCACTCATTATTACAGCAATATATATTCCTCTGCCATGACTAGACTTTATTCTATACTGGAACATTTCTGTTGTAACAGAAAATGCATGTGGTTGGCATTTTGCTCGTTAGTCCCTCTTCTCCATCTCTCTTTGTTTCTCCCATATGCTGAGATAGCCTCTTTGGGGCTTCCCTCACTCTGGGACTTTCTGGAAATTGCTGCTCTTCTTGCTGAGGCTCTGCATGTCTGGCGGATATGTTCCTCTGAGGTCAGGAGACACCACGTACTGCTGTAGGTGCTTGGCCCAGGCAGCAAGCCTGAGCCGCGCAGATGTGGAAATGGGTGCCCAGACAGCCAAGGGATGACACTTCATGGTCACAATAGGTCTGAGAAATACTGACTGGCTGCACTGAGTTTGTGGGGCCTCAGCAGGAGGGGATAGCAGTGGTGCTGCACTGCATGCATGGGAGATGGGGACACGGTGGGACTGGCTGGAGGAGGAGATGAGTGGCTTACAGAGTCTGTGAAATGGTGAGTTTCCACTTAGACTAAGCATGGCATAGGCGAGATTTCTCCAGTGTTATCACAGGCATGCAGTTTCTTTTCTCCAGCTGGCCCAATTTAAATCAAGAGTAACTTTAGGGGCCCTAGTATGGACTGTCCTGATGCAACTGTTGCAAAATTCCCAACTTTTCAATGATGAGCCAACAAGCAAAATTCAGAGTTAGGATTTTTCATCCTGTCTTTGATGCAGATTTCTAGAAAATCTGGAAAAACAGAAACTCAGCTAGAAGGGATACAAGTACTGGGGGTTTTGTTTGTTTTGGCTTGTGCAGTGCCTTTGCAAGGTGGTGTTTGTGTGTATTTGTGTGTGCATGCACTGTGGTTGCTGTGCAATGCCAAACACCATCAGCCACAAACCCCATTGCGTGTTAAACCCAAAATCTACTGTTTCCAGAGGAATTTGATCGCTGTCTTTGATCAACCTGTGCAACTGTCTCTCATGAGACCAGCAAAGGAGCTGTGGGCACCTGACCATATTCTTTCCTGGGCTTGCTGGGATTTCTATGAAGTTCATCCTGAAGATCCCATTTCGCTATGATGAAGGCATACGAGGCAATGAGTGTATTTTAGGCATTTATTTACCTTGTTTTCACTGGTTGCTTTTTCTAATTCCATCCTATTCTCCCTCCCTCTCTCCTTTCAGGTAATTCTTCATATTAAAAAAAGAAACCAAACAACCCTGCCTGATGCAATTTGAGGCAAGACAGGCACATTTTATTAAGGACTGCAAAACACTTAGTGGCACGAGGGTTTTCATGTGTAATCAGATGCAGCAATTGGCTTGATTGCAATTGCTTCTGGGTCTGTTGCGCACAAGCACCTGATTAGATTTTAGCGGCACTGCCAGTTCCAGAGGAGCTTTCAGCCTCGCAACGTGAACGGGCCTCGGGGAAATCATGTGCCTTGTCCTTAGTGCCGCCACCTGGAGAAGGGAGAGACGGTATGGACAAACGAGTTCACAAGGACCTGCCCTCTAAAGAAACTGTTGTAGGGTGGGAAAAATGGATGAATTTCCAGCTCCTCTGCCTGCCCAGTTTAACACTGGGAGGTGCTTTCTTATTCTTCCTTCAGTTTCCCAGTGGTATCGGACAACTTTATGCCAGACACCCTCTCCTTGACTGCAGAACTCTGTGGACTGTTGTGTAGCAGCTCTGCTCTGCTGTCCCACCCACGTCTTGGGGAGGGGAATGAACATTGCTAGACAGGGAGGGACCCTTTTCCTGGCCCTCTCCCTTCATGTGGACGGGTAGCAGGCAGCAGTGCCCACCTGGATGGAGAAGTGAGCAGAGCTGGCAGCATGGTGGCATCAGACAGCAGTCAAGGCTGGTAATGCTGAGTCCTCAGTAACATCTCCTAATCATTCTGGGCCTTTGCATCGTAGTACCACCTATAGGTACTGTAGGTACTCATCTGTATAGCCTCATTGTGAGGGCTGTGCTGTCTGTTCCATCTGTTTACAGTTCTAAAATGCAGAGGATGTTGCACATCTCTTCCTCTGCCTGCTCAAAGTGAGCCTCTTGTTGATCTCAGCAGATCTGGAGCTCGGATGAGAGAGGTGAGCACTTGAGAGGGTGTTACGTTGTTCCCAGTCGTGGTGGAGCTGGGTGCTACTGCAGCTACACTGTGCAAGTGTCCAGGAATGGGACTGTGGCAGGTTGCCCCCCACCCAGGCCATTCTGGGGACTCCTGAGACACATGGCCAGTGGTGGCCGCAGTCATTTCAACTAAGGATTGGGAGAGCTTTTTGAAAAGGTGTTTTTCAACTGTGAGGAAAATCAAGTTTTTGTTGAATGCTTTTGCTCTGGAAAATCCCAATTCTGAAATATCAGATTGATGAATAGTGACATCTTTGATCTAAACAAATGCTGATGTTCTTGGCATTTTTGAAATGTCAGTGCAAAGCTAAAATCCTCTTATTTGACTCTTCTCCACTAAAAAAAAAAAAGATCATCAAGTTGAAACAAAGTTTTCCTGTGAAAAATATCATCTGTAATTAAAAGAAAAAACCAAACTCTTCTCTTTCATGAAGGAAGTATTTTATCAAAAGAATTCAACCCACTGTAGGGTGGTAACTTCAGTATTCTTCACATCAGCCACCACCCCAAGTGGTGTTTGAAGGAGCACAACTTCAACATCAGACTTTTTGTTGCCCTGGTGGTGATACTTTAAGAAGACCAGATTTTTACAGGTGAAATGCTCTGAAAATCACCCACCTTCTGGCTGTTTCAAGTTTGATGTTCAGAAATGCCCTGTGGCTCTGGAAACTCTTGATGATTTCCAGGCACTCAGTCCCACTCTGGGAACTCATACATGCCCCTGCCAGTGAAACTGATGAGAATTTTGCCTGAAGAAAGTTTGCAGAATTGGGCTCTGCTCCAATTTGTTTTTCATCATGTATAACAGAGTGCTTATTTACTTTTTTTCACTTTGCCCGGCTTGGACAATTAAACCCCTGAGTCATTTTGCTTTTATTTCAAATCAGTTGTGTTCCCTGGTTCACTGACTTGCCCGGAGTTTTATAATGCTCAGATACCAGAAGGGAAAAATGGCATTAAACCCCCTGAAGATGTTAAAATTCATATGTTTGGATTTACAGTGCTGCAGGGGCTATCCATTAATTTGATGAATTTCTTGATTTCTCTGTATGTGTGTGTGTGTTCTTGTTAGGATTTTTAGCAGCAGTGAGATATGTTAATAGTCGTTCATCTCTTGAGAATAAAGTTGTATGATACAGCAGAGGGAGAAGGTGGTCTCAGCCCAGGGGACATTAGTGGAGACCATACAGCTTAGCAACACAGACAGCCCTGAACCTGAGACAGCAGATGAGCCCTAGGGCAGTCCTGCTGAGATGTGTTGGCAGAGCTGTTTGTGGGGAAATCGTTGCCCACATTTAGCACTGGAGGTCTGTCTCAGGCAGGTGATATATGCATCTCATCACATTAACAGAAAGAAGTGAGCAAAAATTAAAGCTTTTGTTGGCTGGGAGCACTTCTCCTTGGACTGGATTTAGCACCTGGTGACAAGAAGCATGGCAAAGCTTCGTACTTTCCCTGCCAAGCTGGCTGCATCTAATGAGGACTTTAGCATTCAGTGAGGGCACATGGCCTCTTTCTTTCCATGGCTGGGAACACTTTCAGCACAATTTGGGTTTGTTACATTCAACCAGTAAGATCTGAGGACTTTTAACCTGAGAAGAGTTTGCCAGAAACATGCACATAGATGGATGTCAGAATACAAGGATGGATTAGGTGCTCACAGCTTTATAAATCAAAAGCATTTCTAAACAGTTGCAATTTGTTGACTCCTGAACATTTCCCATGGAGATAAAGAGACCTTCTGAAATTCTGCATCTGTGGGTTACTGTACAGCACACATGACCTTCTTTTACTTAGCCTCCTTTCACAGATGCTTAAGGAATAGCTAAACTGTGAACCTTGGGATGACTGTGAATAGCTTTCAGCTTTCATAGCTGGAGATAAGACTTAAAAATGGACCCTTCCCAATAGGAAGCAAAAGGCAATAAAATATTCCTCAATTTTTATTTTATTTTTTTTTCCAAAATCCCATATTTTTGTTGGTTTTGCTTACTCTGTTTGCAAGCCTGGATCTGGCAATCCTGTTTGAGGTTTGGCCCTTTCAACTCTTCCTACAGAAAGCAGAGACAGCTGTGATGATAGGAATGACAGCCAGCTTTCCCTGTCTGAAGAGATCAGGTGCTAACATAAATATTGCCACATATTAATCTCCAGAGCAGCTCTCCCCTGGGGGTGCAGTTTTGTTTTAGTTTCTTGTAGTTTCATCAGTTATGTATTTAAATAAGTACTCTGATTGAGGGGATGTGGTGCCCTGGGCCCAAATGTTGTACAAACTCTGAACTTGTGTAGAAGACGCAGGGGCAGACAGGCATGGATCAGCAGAGACAGGCAAGGACCCTGTGAGCCAGCACCGAGTGTGAAAATAGGCAGTTGTCATGGCATATCAGAAGTTTATTCCTTCATAGGAGTTATCCCTCCTCTTCTCCTCCTAGGTGACTTTCAGTGCGACACAGAGTAGGCTAAAGAGTCCACAGGCAATTCTACTTTCTTGTTTCTAAAACTAATGCTGCTGTGAGACATCCATGGCCACATCCTCCATCACCGCTGGATTTTGAAGACAGGTTATGAGCAATTTTTCCTTTTTACATGTTGAGGGCCACTTTTCTGGGGAATTTTAGAGAGCGTTCCAAGTCAGTTTGTTTCAGGTAGCAATTTTAAGGTTGTTATTTCAGTATAACCTGTTACTGGAAAGGATAGACTTCAAAGACAAACCAAACCGCTGGGGAAGAAATAACCTTTGCACCCCCAAACCACAGGAACTCAAACTCTGGGGCGGCAAAGCGTGGCCACAGGCTTTCATGCCATGCCAGGAAGCTCACTCAGTTTGCTGGGTGGCAGAAGTGTAGCTTCTGTCAACAGCTTTCAGCAACGGAGCTGAAAGGCAGGTCCACTCCCCATGCATCACTACTCTCATGCCAAAGTATTTTGCTCTTCCCCAGGAAGCACATTTCTTCTGCCTCTCAAGAAAAAGCCACACTTTATCCACAGAGTGTTGTTGACCTTTTGACAAATAGCAGAGATGAGCCTTGGATGATGAACTTGCCGTGCTACATCACGGACAAAGCAAATAAACAGTCCCTGGCTCAGGGGAGATGCTGCACATAGCATCCAAAGCCCATGCAATACAGTCATCCCCAGTTACCTGGAGTCATTTGCAGCCCACTGCCTGCCCACGTTACAAAAAAGTGGATAGTTCTTCATTCCTTTGATTTTTAGAGAGCTTTGGCTCAAATTTCTTGCTGTAAGCACAGCATTGTAAGTATCTTGGTGAAAGCTGGGCTTACAAACTACTCCTTCCTCAGTGTGAGACACTTCATTAACTGCAAGGGAAAGACAGGAATGGTACAGTATAGATGAAGGTCAGGTCTGCGTTTCAGTGATGGGATTGCAATTAGCAGCTTCAACTGTCTGTAGGAAGAAAACTTGGCAAGTCGGGATGTTTTCAGGGCTTGGTATTAGGAGGAAAAAAGCAAAAGAGAGAGGGCAAAAAAAAGAAGAAAAGGGAGAAGTCCAGGTCACAAATATAATAGAAGAGAACATGAAGTCAGCATTTCCCGTCTCGTTGTTATACAAGTTTTGTCTGTGTCTGACAGATAGCTGCTCCACAGCAGAAGTGACCCATATTACTTCTTTATTGTTTAAACAAAGAAAGTTGCCAATTAAAATGGCTTGAGTTTATTTCAGCACTTTGTGCTCTGGGAGCCTCGTGGATTGGAAGGGAAGGCACAGGGTTGTCTGCTCTGCTGTGAAGCAATACAGTCCTTTCAAGTACATCCTACTGGCCCAGCTTTTGTCAGAAAATGTATCAAATCACAGATATCAGAGGTGTAGCAGAGACTCAAGAGATTACCTAATCCATCCCTCCACCCCAGAGGCTGTTCCAGGGAGACGTTTTTCTATGCTGTTCATAAAACCCTTCTGCAAGAGTCATCACACTTCCCTGAGCCACCTGGTTCCTAAATCTCCTGATATCTAATTTAAATCTCCTTTGCTGCAGTTTAAGAGTTTACACCCACTGTTTTTGCTCTGTCCCTAATGGACACAAGGAGATGTCATAGCATGGAACCGGGCAGATGTCAGGTGAACAGCCTCCTGTTCAAAGCAGGGCTAACTCCAAAGTCAAAGCAAGGGGCTTTCTCTCCCTTGGTGACAACTGTTAACTTATTTGAATACCATTACCAGGTCTTCTCCCCTGTCCTCTAAGCAGTTTGGCATCAATTCTTTGAATCTCTTTTCCTAGATCACATTTGCTAGACTGTGTTTATTACTAATTGCTGTGTTATTAGTCATAGCTGTATATCTGATGGATGCTCTCATACATATATGCATGCACCCATACACAGACACATGCATACACAGATAGTTTTGATGACTAGAGCAACAGGAGCAGAAGCCTTTTCTTGGCAAAATGATTTGGTAAAGTGAACTTAATTCTGCATGCTGGGAGTAACAGACTGAGTTGTGCAATGTGAAGTGCAATGAAACATTAAATGGCAATATGCTATGCAGCCACTGGAAGCATTTACATCTTGTAGTATGACGGATGTAACGCAGTTATTGATATGGCAACAGAGCGTATGCCTGGCTTTAACCATTTCAGCAGTCCCTGCTGAAGGTAAGGGTCTCTCAAATCTCCTTTCAGAGTGTATTTACCTACTTGTCCGGCTGGCATTGCTGCGGCTTTGACCATCAGCATGATTTTAACCTGCTATCTCAGCCAGCTTTTCAGCATCTCTATGCTCACTGATAATGTGATTTTGAAGAAATGGACTGTGAACAGGAGCTGGTGCTGTTTGTAGGATCACTGACAGGGTTGCACTTTGGAGCCTGGCTGTGAGCGATAGGGATCACTTCTGTATGTTGACTGGCATGGCTGGGCAGATATCTTGATGGACAGGAGAATTGATCCATAGTAATCTGGCTGAAGATAGCTCTGAAAACTCATAGAGCAAAGAAGCAAGGAAGCCAAACTGCAGTGCTAGTTTATTTATCTGGGAGCCACCTTATCTGTAAGAGCTTCCTTGCCCTAACTTGGCCCAGGAGCCAAGTTGCTAGAATGCAACTACTTCTAAGAGATAACGTTATTTTAGTATTTGCATATTTGTAGTGTGGAGGAAATCCAGATATAGATAGGATGCCATTGTGTCAAATGCTGTAGAAACACAAAGCAGGGAATTTAGTGATCACAAACTAAGCCTAAATAAAGGATAATAGAATGATACAGGGGGACTTAGTACAATAAGGATATAAATCTTGCAAAGCAATGAAAAATACTTAATGTTTGCTTAGTTTTGGGGAGCTGCTATGGTACAGGAGTGTTGTGAGAAGGACTCAAGGAAGGAAGATGAGGTAGCTTTCATAAATTAAGCCAATTCTGGTAGCTGCTCTGCAAGGAACATATTTGTCACAGTTAAAGCTTGGATTTTAAACAAGCTCAGACACAACTGATTGTACAATTACTGTGCCAATAATATATGGATTAGTGTTGTCATGCTTTTAATGGGTAGGTATTTTTACTTTTATTTTACTTATTAAGGTGTTGTTAGAAAGTGTTGATCAGGACAGTGATATTCTACCTGTAGCTAGTCTTGGTTCTCTGGGTACTTCTAGGACATCCCTGAAAAGGGAACTAAGAAAAGAAAGTTTATTAACAGTTGGCTTGAATCACTGGCGGGGGTTTCACATGCTGCCACTGGAATACTCTTAGACCCCTGCAAACCGAAAGAGGTTGAAAAATCACTAGGATAGAATGAATAAGCAGGAAAGAGTTGAACTCCTTGTTTTCATTTTCCCCAGCAGATGTTCAGTTGTTGAGGCATCAGAGCCACCGGATGCTGGAAGAGGCGTTTATGAATGACCTGCTATTCCGCATCGTTGCCTCTGGGGGTGCCACCAAGCTGGGCTGGAGGCGGCAGCAGCTGGTGTGTCTCGGTGGGGTACTCGGAGTAATGGCTGTCATTTGCTGGACGGGTGGAAGTCACAGTGGTCTTCAGCTCAGTCACCACCTGGTCCCTGTCACATGCCACAGGGATTGATATAAATCAAACCCTCTCTGCAGTGGAGGCCTTGAGAAAACAAATTGGTATTTTAAAGCACAAGAAAGGAAGTGTCAGAGATGCAGCCCTAACAGTCTGCCAGTGAGCTGGGGGGTCGTCACGCTGCTCGGGCTGAATGATGAAGGAAGTCATCAACAAGTGGGAACATCTCTGGGAGCACAACTAGAAGAGTAAAGTCCAAATCAAAGGCCAGGGCAAGACAGAGGACACATCTTCCCTTATTGTATATAGCGGTGGTGAGCTCTGGGCTGAAATAAAAGCTAGGGGAAGGGATGGACTCTGCCTCTGAAGACATACAGGCCAGATGCCACCTAAGAAAGTAGCTTGTAGGGAACAACCATTTACAGGCTTCCAGGAGACAGGAGAGCTTTGAGCTCAGAGACACCTATCGTGTCTCATTTCGAATTGGTAAACTTTGACAGGTAGGTGGATCAAGTGATATCTTCACCCTTTTTGCCATTGGCCTAGATATGCTTCTTTTCTTCTTTACTAAAACTAGCCTCAAAATGTGTCTGCATTGTTACAGTTAGTCTCTTGGAGCTGGCCTCAGTGGTAGGAGAGCAGAGAACCAACAGAGTATTGGATGTTTACACCCCTTGGCGAAGTCAGGGCACATATGGGTTCTTGTGTCCAGTATTACCAGAACATCCAGAAGCTTTGTCTTCAAATTAAAAATAAAACTGATAAGGAAGCATAGTCTATGGAGTGCATTTTCCAGGATTCTCATTTTTCTGTGTGTTGTCTGCTACCTGAAAACAAAATGCAAAGTTTGTCTCATCCTGCCCCTGGAAGGAGATTAGCCAGAGTAGTCAGTGACTCTGTTATGGATTTTTCTACAAACACTAATGGAACGGACAGGTACAGATGATTCAACAGCAACCAGATCTACATTCGTTTTTACCCCCTCTGCAAAAAAACAAAATAAAGCAGGAAAAATAAGTAATTTCTATCTTGATCAATCTGGATTATTAAAGTTCCCCAGTGTAAATCACTTGTGGAGCATTAATTTTTATGCCAGTCAAGGAAAATTAAGTAGCCTAATCACATTACATGTTCACCATTACAGGAACTGCAGAGCTTTTCCTGTATTTGGTTGGAGGCTATTCCATTTGGCTGGACTCTTTTGATACTGCTTTGCCTGTGTGTGCAATTAAAAGACTTTTTTTTTTTATTAACCAGTTTTTACATCACACTCAGCGGCCCCGTCACACAACTAAATGACCCGTTTAACAAGCATGATAAAATCCTCATTAGGGCCTATTATAGGATTTAGTGGAATCTTCCTGCTTCACTACAGCACAAGCCTAATCTAATTAACTCCGCCACTTAATTCTCTCCCTCCCTCTTCTTGCTGTTTATTGGGCTTTTTGTGGAAAACAGATCCAAGGAACACAATTAACGTAATTTATCCTGGAAAATCCCCAAACATTAGCAAGCTACAAATGTAATTGGAAAAGGCCTCACAGAGTTCAAGCATAGTAGGCAATTACTCCAAAACTACAGCACTGCATATTATCGTGTTACTTCTTATTATACTTTCCCAAGATGAGCAAGGAGGTAATTCTAACCAAGTGCATTTAAAACCATAATTAAGGGTCATCTTTGTGTTTGAACAGCTTTCGTATTTAATCGAGGAAAAATGTGTGCCTTCAAGAATGAAGTGTTTTGCTAGGATGTGCAATATGGAAAGGAACTGAATGTAGTGTTCTTGAACTCATTGGTATAAATGTAGAACAGCTCCCAGTTATAAAGTCTTGTGCAGTACTTTGTAGCCAGATTTACCAGTCACCAGAAAACAGAATTCAGCCACAAGAGGTAGCTAGTCTTCGTATTTTTTCATGGCAGCAAGATGTAGAACATCTATGAAACACAAGATGTGCTGCAATCAGGTCTGTTGGGCACTGAACATGGGAGGGTCACTTGGGAAGACATCACCATGCTATCCTGCTCTCTTCACAGGCTGAAACCTTTAATTTGCAGTGCTGTTAGTCCTTTTCCTAAGGGTGGTGAACTCCTACCAGATCCCAAGACATCCCAGCCTAGTTACACTGCACCTGAGATGGCCAGCTGGTCCCAGAGGTGCCCTGAGGAGTTAGGGACTGACCTTGATATTCAGAACTGAAGATCTAGCCAGTTGTTGGGACTCCCAGTTAGATACCCATAAGGTGAGGCTGCTGTCTGGATGAAAAACTTCTGACACTTCTGTGTTACCATTACCTAGTAGTTAAGATAGGTCTAGAAGGTGACTAAGTTTCTATAAGAAATGAGAGTAACCTCCACTCAGTATGGAAACATGGTACAAGATGCACGTGGGAGTGGTGAAGAGGTGGGTGGTGGTGCAGAGAGGTACAGGTCTTGCCTAGCTCTTCATTTTAGCAGATGTGTGTGTGTTTGTGTTTGTATGTGTGTAAGAATGAGAAAGAAGCCAAATTAACTCCTCAGAGATGGACAAAAGGAAGCAAAAGAAGATGAGACACAGGTCCAGTATGCAGTGAGAGGAAAGCAGAGGATGAGTGAACAGTTTTGGTTCAAAAATGTCCAACAGGAGCTTAGAGGCAGGCACAAAGGGTTGCCCAAGTCATCCCTTACTCAGAAGAAGTTGATTTTATGCATATTTGCAAATAAACCATGTGTGGACCTTGACTTCCTCCTCCTGGAAGAAATTAGCCAAATGCCTTGGCTAAACTGGGCAGCAGCCAAGTGTGACAAGCAAATAATTGAAGCATAGGATGAAGCAAACTTTAGTTCACATCTCCCATCTTTCTCTGAACCGAGAGAGGAGGATTTTTTAACCTTGTATGGATTTGGCCTCTTTTGAAGTTGTCAAATCAGGGCAAGCTGCCTTTTGGGCAATGTGCTTTCATGCCACACTGAGATGGAGATTACGCAGGGAGTTGGACAAGATGACATGATGTTCCCTTGGGGTCTCCAATATTTGATGCTATTAATTTTTCTTCTTAACTTAGGCCTGGGTTTTTGGAAGCTTGACTCCCAGGGAAGTTCAAATCTGATTTCCTTGATTGTGGCAAGCTTTTGAAAAATTTGATATAGTCTGCTGCTGCTGTTCCTTCTGGAAACTCCAGCTTTGGTTCATCTTCTCTAGCACAGCTTCCTCTAAGGGCAAGAAATCAGAAGGATGCAACCTGGGAACAATCAGACAGACATTGAAACTCTAGTGGAAAGGACCAGAAGCCAAGGCTGAGCTATACAACAGCATCCTTACCCAGGAGCAAGGGAGTTATTGTTTCTGAGCCTAATTCTTTCATGAATCAATGCATTTGGAATAGTAATAATTATCTGTGTGGGGAAGGAAACCCTTAATTAGTTTGCAATGATCTGAGAGGCATGGTATGTCCACACACAGCTGCTCTGGCATGTGTGGTTGAGCTCAACAAGAATGTCTCAGGCATTTTTTTGATTCCTCAGGGGACCTGGTGTCTAAAAAATGCAATCAGCAGCAGGAAAGATGCATTGCATATTGCCTGGCTTTGTGGAGTCTTTGCTGAGATGGAAAAGGGTTACTCCTATCAGTTCTCGCAAACCGTCTCAGCACAGTGACCGAGGTTTGACAGTCTGGTGGAGTAGCGATTGGTATACTGGGGGCAGGTCACAGGCACTTTGCACTGCCTGGAGTTAAGCTCTGTCCTCTCCACTGATCTTCCTCCTGAGCAAGGAGAACTGAGTTTGCCCTGGCTTGCTATTGTGTAGGAGCGCACCAGAGTCAGAGCAGGCATCTTGGGGCCAAAGAAAGACACAGCTTATGTGCTCTAGTGTTGGCAATAGCCTTGCTCCCAGCAGTAGGTAGGACTAGGTGACCTCCAGAGGTCCCATCCCACCAACATTTCTATGATCCTGTGTCTGTATTGTTTTGCTAAGTAGGCTCCATAGCAATAAAATTTGTGTGTCAATTCATTGTCATTGGAATAGGTTTAAATAAGTTGAAAGAAAAAATGCTTTGATATTTAAAATGGCCAATGCATTCCATAAGAGCAGGGTTTTTTGACTTCCAACTTTGTTTTGTTTTTCAGGTTAAGTAAGTAAAATAATGGTATGATTTAACGTTACAATGAGGTCGCTGGAAACACAGTTATGGCAAGCCAAGAGAATATGATACCCTGAGCGTTTTTGTGGGGTCATACTTGCCGTATTTACCTAATTAATGATTATGTAAATTAGACTCTTAGAAGATAAAAATAATAGCCGCCTTGAGTGGTTTCCTAAGGTGGTGTTGGAGGAGCTGCTATTCATCATATTTCCACTGTACTGGGGCTGTAAATATAAGAAAGCTCACCTGTCATTAATGCTAACTTTGATTTCAGCAATAAAGGAAGTTGGCTCATATTTTGTTTGTTATTTTTACCCCAAGCAAACACAATTCCCTGTGATAACTTAGTGTGAGACTACTAAATAAACAGCTTAATGAAGAAAAATAATTGGAAGCTTCCCTCAACAAAGAAATGGATCTGCATTCGCAATCACCATGAGATGGGGCATCATGGAGGAAAAACACCCCAAAGGATGTGTAAGGACTACACTTATGGCAGCTTCATGCTTACAATATGGTGCTGTTTGTTACCAGTATGCAGGTGTGCTCACAATGTGACAATACCCTGGCTGATGCCAGGCCAAAAATGTCCCAGTAATTCTTGCTGGAGTGTCATCTTTGGAGTGAGAACAGAGGATGTCCTGGTTTATTATGGGTACGACTGCAGAGGAAAGTCCCAAACAACACTGTCTCCACAGCTGGTCTCAGCAGGAGTGGGCTTTGCTGTGCAGTTCGCTCTCTCTCTGAAGTGCATTGCCTGCTTGACAATTGTAACTCGGGTTTTGAGTTGAAGGGGCATGTCTCCAAGGCAGTGTGATCCTAGTGCTTGGGCAGGGAAACTTCTTGGCATGGAATGAAACTGCCATGCCAAAATGGTAACGAAAACATGGAAGCTATGAGTAAAATAGGCTTCTTATCCACCATTCACTGAGAAAAACTTTCTGGCCACCCCAAGCAACCCCCCCCGCTGCAAGTATTGTGATAGGCACCAGGTATGTTATTATCAATAATTGCAATGGATGAATGACTCTTCAGAAGGGGGTGGTCTCTGGGCTTTCCGGGATTTCATCTGGAGTCAGCTTTAGACTGTCCCAGAGCAATTGGTACAGGAAGTCTCTGAAACAACTAGAAAAAATGAATGAGACAGAGAGCTCACTGACAGCTCCCATCAATGATAATCTCCCTTCAGGTAAGCACAGCCACAAAGCCCTGGAGAGCACTGATGCTTGCTCCCTGGGCAGAATTTCATGCTTTACTCCAAACTTTCCTCTTTGCACTGGGAACATGGAGGCATTCAGGTTTCAAATACAAGTGGAGTGTAAGGAATTACTGCAAACCAGCTTGGCATTCACTGGTAGATGCACCAGCATGATGCGATCCGCCTCTGCTGGGCGCATTGCATCAGACAGCTGTGCTGGAGTGAATGCTCTGGCTCCAGGCGGGGCTGGCCTGTGATTTGAAGATATAGATGAGTCAGCTTGGAGAGGTTTGCCATTAACACAGGCACAGGGAAATGATGTCCACGCAGGGAGTAACATTGCCTTCAGCTTGGAAGACTGAACAGACGGAAAAACTTGGAGCTAATGTTGTCAGAGCATGTGCGCTCTAAGTGGGTTGTTTCCAGATTTTTTTATGCCTTTTAGTCTTGCGGTCTGGCTGTTTCTTAATTCAGAAAGTGAAAAAAACCCCACCGTGACTGTCTGTTCTGACATTTTCTGTTTGGTGGACCAGACCGCTTCCCTGTATTGACTCTTGTTTCATCAACAGCTTGACTGGAAAAGCTGTCCAGTCTTGATTCCAGGTTTCCCAGTGACAGAAAATCACCACAAGCGCAGGCAGTCATAGCTCTTAATTACCAGAACTGTTATGTGCTTCCTTCCTGTTATCTCACTGCAGTGACTATTTTTGGGATTGCTTTTGCACCAACCTACTGGTTTGAAGAGCGCGTTAGCCAAGTATTGTTCCCCAGATAAGCACCGAAAGACAGACAGCAGCTTTTGCCTCAACCATCTCAGCTCTAAAGACTGACAGCTTGTCTCTCAGGTGGGAAGTCTGAAGGAGAGCAATTTAGCTGCATGGATGAAATTAAAGAAAGAGCGGGAAACAAATCTGCTGAGAGTCATTTCTGCCCTTAAAAGGCAGGGGCTGATGGTCAGGTCTTAATTTCTGCAAATATGCTGACAGCCGTCTGATGAAAATGGATTGTGATTTGTCATTGTAACTGGAGGCTAAATAAGCGTGCTCTTGTTCATGTGCACTAATTTCTGCCATGCCGACTCATCTTGGTCTGTAGTTTTCTGTAGGGGTACCTGGGGCTCGGCAGGCTTTGTAGACCACACTGTCTTGAAGGGCTCTGTGAGTATATTTGAGGCAGGACAGCTGTCTAAGGAGGCGCTCGAGGTAAACCATTTCCCTGTAAAGAAAATGAGGACTGGTCTTCTCTGGTCACTTTTGCTAAGAGCGCAGCACTTGCTTGGATCTGCAGACTCAGCGTGGCAAGAAATTCCTCCACCATGGAATCTCTTTGTTCTTTTTCTATTTCATTTTATGAAAAAAACCTGAAGTAATAAGGAATTCCATTTTAACTCATCACCCCAACCTTGCGCTGACTAATATTGTTGATTTAAGCCCTGAGAGTGTTTCTGTTTTCATGATGGCTTTTTGGTTTGCTGTTTGCCAGCATTATACGGGGGAATGACTCATATTTTCAGCACTGTGAAGGATAGGAAGGAGGGAGTGTGCAAGGTTTCATTCCCACCGGCGGACTGTGGAATGCGCAGTAATTTGAAGATCTGTCTCCCAGAGCAAGAGGGGGCTCAGGCACTAGAAAAAATGGCCAGTCAACTTTTCTGCTAAAGAATTAGCTTTTAAAAAATAAATGTATCAGTTTTCTGGGGAAAAATAGTTTTTGATAAAAATGTGGATATTGTGAAGACTGATTTCTTTTCCATGTTAGCAATACTTCTGTGGCACCTCCAGGCAGCTGTACTTCATACCCTGTTTTCTTCTAGGAGAAAAGAGTTCAACTACACCTCCCATGATGCATGCTGGTGGAACAGCAGGAGTTCTGGGAAACTTGAAAAGAAAGGCTCAGCTTGCCTTTTTGATGAGTTTAGTCTCTATAACTCAGTTTCCCTATGTATTAAAATAGGTGCAGCTGCTATGCCACTGGGGTACTCCATAAGACGTGGTTAGCTAAAGCTTGCACTCCATTTTGAAGCTGAAAAATGCTGTTTCCTTGTCGGCAGTAAGAACTGCCTGTGAAGCACTTCAGACTCCTCAGGTTCCAGTTCCTTTATCACAGCAGTCAGTGCCTGATTTTATTTTTCTTTGGCAGCCTTTGTAATAGCCCAAATATCCTATTAGCTGCCTAAAGCACACTTCTGTTGGAAAGCGTGACTAGCTCAAGGGGAGGCACCTCTAATGGTTTTAAGCAACCTGCCTCGAGTACCAGTAATGCTGTGGCAGCAAGAACTTGCTCCAGCCATTTGCTGCTTCTCAGCATGGGGGACAAGACCCACCGGCACTAGAAGGTCGCTCCTTGCGTGGCCTGTCCTTTGCTGGCTCCTTGCTGGCCTGGGACAGGGCATGGGTGTGCTGAGGCTGTGGCTGCCTGGTGAGGAGGCTGGTCTGAATGATGTCTCCGCTTGGGAGAGTGTCACCCAAGAGACCTCCTCTTTGAGGCAGCCCAGAACTGTGGCTACTGCATCTCTTCCATATCTCAGGATGTGATTTTCCTGCCCCTCTCAGTTTGCTGCCCTACCTGACAACCACTTTACTTTGCTTGTGCTCAGGGTCAGCCTTTCCTAGGATTCAGCCTGGGCTGCAAAAAGCCAGCCAGATGACATGGACACTCAGACTGATCAGGAAAATGCCACTCACCTCTCCCTCTACAGCCCTGCAATACAGATGTATCCTTAGTGAACTTGCAAATCAAATTGAATTTCTTTCTCCTGTTCCAGTAATAAGGAGATTTTGTTGTTAACTGGCAGGTGCCACTTTGAATTTCAGTGGTGAAGCTCAAAATGTTTTGTATGTAGGTCAAGCATGGATTACTCCACTTACAAATGTGATTTGGAAGAATCTCTTCTCAGAAAGTTCTTCTGCATTTCTAGGTATATGTAGGCATTGCCAAGAGCTAAAAGGAACAGAAATGCTACCAGAAGCAGTGCAAATGAGGTATCTAGTCCCTTTTTCATAACTGCAAACAGTTTTTAGATTAAAAAGAAGGAAGAGGCTTAAATGTCTCCCTGCTGCTTGTATTCTTCTGCAATCCCTGTAAAACTTCTTCAGTATAGTGGATCTCTGTGAATTTCAACTCCCTCAGAAAGAAATGAGCAGCAGCTTTTTAATCTATCCATGCATGAGAGAAACATATGGAAGACAGCGACCATTTTAGGTGGAGGAGTATCTTTTACTGAGTGCTGTTATGGAGACAGCTTCTGGAATGAGAAGATGATGGCTGAAGTGGAAATTGTGATTTTGCTTCACATAAAGGATGAATTTGTTCATAAAAAAGCGATTTTTCAAAATCACCCAAGAGATTTAGGAATTTGAGTCTCACTGATCTCCTGTTGGATGTAGGTGCTGGACAGGCATTTTTGAAAGTCTGAGCACAGATGGTGCATAATAACATGAAAGGATGGGAGGGGCTTTGTATGCATGGAAGCTTGTCTTTTTTTTTTTAGCTTTATGAGTTCGTCTAATAATCCATTACATGGAGTTGGTCTTCCTGAAAACTATTCCTTGCTGAGGTACAGCATCATGTTCCTAAACCTTGCAACTATTTCCAGTATACTCTCTGTGCTACTTTCTCATCCTGGAACATTGTACCGCTCTCCAGCTGGAAGGACAGATGAGTATTGGGATGGGTAATGTGGGAAGGCTGTAGGTTCCTGGACCTGAAATGTTTAAGGATGACTGAGATAAACCTCTCACAGGAGATGAACTATGTCTGTTCTGTTCACTTAGTTAAGGGGATGGAGCAAATCCTATTGAGTTCCTTTCAGCCATGAATCTCTAGTATCCTACCTGAATTTCTAGGATCCTACCTGAATGCTCTTCAGTTGTGTGTTAAGTCCTGTAACATCTGCCTTGTGAGGTTTGCTTTTTCCTTCTCCATCTTGCTATGGGAAAGGGTAGTATGAGAAGAGGCATACTTCTCATGAGTTTTGCCTTGTTTTATTGCTTCTATCACCCCACATCTCTTTTGGGGGAAGCAGGCTGAAAACACATACCTGGCACTCTCCAAAAAACTTTGAAATTGTTCTTGATCTTGTGGGAGTCTGATCCAGCACATGTAGTCTGAGATAATTCTTGTTTCTAGCACAGAAGAGATTTACAGTAGAGACGCTATTGTGGCAGGGGAAAGCCTGAGATCCCTCTTCAAAGCTGAGTGTCTGTTCTTTCAATGGGATACTGTTCGAGGCTTTTTGTGCTTAATATCTGCAGGAGCAACTGAAAGAATGGCAATGAAACTCTGTTGTATGTGTGAAATATGGGATTTGTAAAGCTAAGTCTGTGTGGGAGAAATCCTGCTTTAAAACAATAGGTTTGATTTTCTGAGTGCATGAGGTATCAGGATCCTAGGCATCGTTGAATATGTACAGTAGGAAATATTGGGATCCAGCTGTCATTTCACTCTCATATTAGTATTAAGCAACTTTCCAATAAGCCGTTCTCTATCCAGCTTGAAAGTATGGAGACAAAATTGAATGAACAAACATTGAAAGAAAAAGATTAGCTCTATATGCATGAAGTTTTTTACCCTTACTTATGTTTGTTGTTCTTGGCAAAAGTGCTTTTTAATTCTTAAATTTATAGCTAGAAGTTTCAGACATTTATTAGACCAGAGCAGATCACTATTGTCATTCACTCAGACTTCCTACGCACCAGAAGCAAAGCATTGCAGCCAGTTTTCCCTGGTTTGAATTCCTGATATGAAATGTGTTAAGAAACACAACCAATTGGAAAAGCTCTTCTGCCCATGGCAGAGCTGTAATTTCACTCCCAATTTATCAACTGGCAATAAACAAAAATGCTTATCTTCAATTTGAGGAACTCAGTTTCATATCAAATTAGTCAGAAGCTTTGGGTTTTACTTATTAAGGCAGTGAAGGGAAGCTCACCTCGGAGAAGCAGATGTGAACGTTTGCAAAACCAGACCGTGTGAACAAGTGGTGCACAAATTGCAAGAGGCCTATGACGAAACTTCATTAAGTAAGAAAGGTTTTTTGTGTCTGTGAGTGAGGAAAGAAACTTGAAACTTAGGAGTTTTGATTCAGCCAAAATGCATTAGGCTGCAATCCAATGTCTTCTTCCAGTGTTTGATGGCATTAAGCAGAACAGAGGAAGGGGTATAATTAAAAAGGAATCAGGACAATTAAAATGAAGGAAAAGCTCCCTCTGTGTTCACAGAGGCAGTGGCAAAGGCACGTGATTAGGGTTTTTTTTGAGAGTGGTTTTGGATTGGCAAAGGGAGATTAGCTCTTGTGAAAGCCTTGCTCTGATTTCTAATTTTTAGCTGTTCTTCTCATTTCTTCCAATCTTTCTTAACTGTTGCTATGAAGAAGGCTTCGATTAGAGGACAGAAAAAGAAGTGGGAAAAGATAGAGAAGTCAGAAGACCGTGTTTAAGTTTCCACTCTTACCTAAAAAGTAATAATAAAAACCCCACTACCTGTAATTAGGATGATTACCGAGCCCCCAACTATGATGTAGATTTGCGATGGAACAGTTTCTTCAGAGCTTGCAGGTGAATATCTAATGGAGAAAGGCCCAGATTCTATAATAAGAAACATTTGTTGAAACATCTGTTATTCCACATCATCCATGAAAACAACGTGATGCACTTTACAAAAGAAATCACTTTCGTTACTTCCATTTTGCAGATGGACAAAAGTGTGAAAAGAATTGACCAGGGTCATTCCGGAAGAGGTGAACCCAAATTTTGTGGGCCCTATGAAAATACACAAACCATCAGAAAGTTCCACTGCGCTTGGTAAGAGGCATTTATTCTCACTGGATCGCAGTGTGGTGTTGGTTCAATGAGTAAAGATGGGGGATCTTGCCCCTAAAAAAGATACTGCCTTGGCAGTCTGATGAGACAGGCTGAAACATGATGGTGGTAGCCCAGAATTGGATTGAAGGGGGCATCTGAGCTGCAAAGTGTCATGTCCAGTCCCATTTTCACTTTACATATTATACATTGGTTGCGTCAATCTTATGAAGCTTAGAAATAGTCTTACAATAAAGCTTAGGTGTCGTGGTTTAACCCCAGCCAGCAACTAAGCACCACACAGCTGCTCACTCACTGCCCCCCTGGTGGGATGGGGGAGAGAATCAGAAGAGTAAAAGTGAGAGAACTCGTGGGTTGAGATAAAGAATTTGATAGGTAAAGCAAAAGCCGCGCATGCAAGCAAAGCAAACCAAGGAATTCATTCACTATTTCCCATCGGCAGGCAGGTGTTCAGCCACCTCCAGGAAAGCAGGGCTCCATCACGCTTAATAGTTACTTGGGAAGACAAAATGCCATAACTCCGAGTGTCCCCCCCTTCCTTCTTCTTCCCCCAGCTTTATATGCTGAGCATGACATCATATGGTATGGAATATCCCTTTGGTCAGTTGGGGTCAGCTGTCCCAGCTGTGTCCCCTCCCAACTTCTTGTGCACCCCCAGCCTACTCGCTGGTGGGGTGGGGTGAGAAGCAGAAAAGGCCTTGACTCTGTGTAAGCACTGCTCAGCAGTGACAAAAACATCCCTGAATTATTAACACTGTTTTCAGCACAAATCCAAAACGTAGCCCTATTCTAGCTACTATGAAGAAAATTAACTCTATCCCAGCCTAAACCAGCACATTAGGAAATCAGAGGTTTTGCCAGTGGGCTAATTAATAGACAGGTGGATTTTTAATATCACTAGACCACTCTTTCCAGCATCCTGTTCAACTCAGGCTGCAGAATTTTCCCTGTTTTCTCCTCATACATCCAGAAATAGATCAAAGCTCTTTGATTTCTAGTCAGAAACCTACAGCACTAGAACAAGCAAGAGAATTTCCCATTTGAATGTTATCTCAAATACAACATTTTGCTGTGAGATGTGGGAAACTGCCGAAGTGCTAGACAGGAAAAAGCAGACACCTTGGAGAATAAAAACTTATGAAGGAATCTTAACACTGGGTAGGAAGACTTTCCCACAAACAAAGAGATGTGGAGATAGCCCCACACAGTTGTTTATTGACTTCAGTCAAAAGGAAATGACATATCTGGAATTAGCTATACATGGCAATGTCCAGACATGCAGATGAAGGAGTTATGTGGAAATCAAAGAAGATATGAGGTTACCCAGAAGATACCAGAAGCAATAGCAGACAGAATAGATGGACTAGACAGGAATAGCAGCAAATAACTCACAGGAGTGGAGCTGCCTAGTTTCTGCCTGGAAACTTGTATTAAGGAAAGAAAGAAATACAATGAATCAAATGCCTGTAGTCTTCACTTAAGGACATGAAAAGATGGAGGAACCATGAGTTCCTTTGATTTGCTAGTGTTTTAACAGCCATAAACATGGCTTAAAATGTTCACTTTGCATCTGTTTGTTTGGAATTTTCCTGCCTTCAGGCTCCTGGCACTGGTCCAGTTATCCCTCTGGCTGATGTTACCGGTATATGGTACTCAAGACACTGCCCATACTTTGCATGATGGAGTGTCACGGTGCAGTGTTTCCAGTATAAACCCATGGATGATGGGCAGACACACCTGAGTGTTTCTCAGCTATGATGTAATAAAATAATGGTAAAATTACTTCAGTCCTGAATAGAGTCAATGGAACAGAATGACAACAGGGGGAGTCAAAGAGCAATGGCTATTGTTTGTCCACCCTTTGTCATTCTGAGACAGTTACATCCTCTTTTTTTTCCAAGAGGAGTCTCGTTTTTGGTTTAATCAAATATAAGGTGATTTGAGCATTACAGTAATGGATAGATATGGCTGGTTGTTCGGAGTGGGGTGTGTATGGGAAGGAGAGCGACTGAGAATGTACCTTATGTTAAAGCTTGGGATGTAAATCACCTGGATGGAGCTGGCCTAGAGGTAAGATCACACTGCCCTAAGTAGAGGCTTCTTCAGTTTGCATCAGAATGAAATAATGCTTGCTTGACACCATCTGTAAATCAATGCAGAGCTGGCTGTGGGAATTTAAATATACACAGATGTAATATTTATTAGCAGTGATTATTTACCTTTGTTGGTAGTTATTTTAACTAATTTGCTAATTACCTGTGGCATGGTAAGTAATTACCTACTGAACTCCTGGAATATGTATGGAGACACCTTATGCAAAACTCTGGTTGGATGGCTATTTACTTCACTGTTATTCCATGAGCTGCTTTAAGCATTTACAAGTTATCACTGGGTTATGTTTCTGATACTGTCATTATGGCTTGCCAGCTGTATTTCACAAGACTATCTAGCATTGCAATGAGTCTCCAGTAAAGTACCTGGATTCATTAAGGTCTCCCCATTTAAAGCAGAAGAACTGTCCCTGAAGCTGCTCACCAATCACTGCAGAGAGACTCTTTTGAGAATAATTTCCATGCTTTTTGCACTGCACAGCCCAAGAGGAGGAAAAATCCCTGTGTGGAAATAGAGAGAGTCTCCTGGGGTTTTCTTGATGGGCTGTTTCAGCCTTTCTCTGCTGCATGATGCAGCAGTTGAATCCTATTTTGTGAGGTGAATAGAGGGAATACAGAGTAAAATAATCCAGACAGTTTTAAGTATTTTGATTTTAGATATAAATTGTTCTCTATTACCTAGTGTGTTTTGCATGTAGAAAATATTTCCCCAGATGTCCCAGAACTTGAAAGGATAACCTTGAGTTTTACTTTCTCAAGCTGATGTAAGAATCCCAGCCATTCTGCTCCATTCCAAGCTTGATCTGACCAAACTGAGCCATGAGTCAGTGTGAGACAAACCATGAACAAATGATTGCTCATGCATCTCCTGTCACAGCCCGTAAAACCTCAAGACCAAGAGAAAGAGAGGGACAGATGTATACTGAAGGGAGAATTCACATCAGAGGCAACCAGTGACATTGAGCCTTTATGTAACGCTATGCCAGAGTCAGAACAGTGGAAAGAAATCTGTGACATGCACAGGACTCACAAACACAATTTGGGGAAAAAATATCCTAATGCATGAAGAATCATTGCCTTTCAGATAGGGTAGACTGTTTCAGGAGAGCAAAACTTCATAAGGTGCACCATGATCATCGGTTGATACGAGAAGGAGCACAGCAACCACTGCTGAGAGTAAAGGCAAACCAAGCCATAAAAATTAAACTGGCAGAAGTTGTGGAAGCTGCAAGGAGGTCTCCAAGCCTGCAGGGTAGAGCAGTGGGGTGGCAAAGCTTGGGGCGTGCTGGGGCCAGGGGGACGTTGAGACAGATAAGCTGAGTTGTAGGAAAGGGAAATAGAGGACAAAGTTGCTGTATTGCTAAATGCAAGCAAGCAAATTTAGAGGATGTTTCACAGAGCACATAGACAGATAGGAGATGTACTTCTGGGTTGTGTACCAAAGGGGAAAGTGGAATGGTTCACACAGTTGAGCAGAGTTGCCTTCAGCTGCCTTGACATGAAAAGTTTCAGGCATGGGGCTGAGAACTCAGGAAACTAGTTAGAAAGTCTTGAAGTTTGAAGGTCTGAGATGATGCCAGCACTTCTGGCCTTGCTTTCACCAAGCAGTCCTTGCTGAGCAAATTCTAGCGTAGATCTTCAAAGTGCAAGTGTCATATAATTCCTGCTGCTTCTGATGGAGATATTCTGCCGCCTATTCTGAAGGCAGCTAGCTATCTCTGTCCTGTGGTTTCCAGTGGCATTTAGATAAGTTGTTTGGTACTGGGCTCTGCAACAGCCCAGAAGTTGTACAGGGAGCCTACAGCAATTGCACTTGGGTACCTTCACTCACTAATTTGTGTACCTTCATTACATGTCCAAAGTTAGGTGAAACTGAGGGCCTTTATATACCACCTGGAGAACAATTATTCCTTCTTTGGAAGAAGTTCATGTTTTTAGGTACGTGACTATTTCCAGGCTGTTTCCTGTCTGTGCATTATCTCTTAACACTTCTGAAGTGTTTGCCAAGGAGTGTCTTGCCTTGAGACATATTTACCTGCTTGTTTGTTCTTTCTGGACAGCTCCTATTAAATTAAACCATATATTCATTCATACAGACAACGTCCCAGTAACCAGGTCAATACACACTAGTCATAAATTATTACAGAACAGGTCCAAATCCATCACTGAGGTGTCCATTGATTATCCATACAGCTAGTCTCTGTAAGCGAACACTTTGTATGCAAGGTCACTGTAGAATTCAGCTATTTTTAAAAGGCTGTTAATAGCAACACGGAAGCAGGCTTTGATTGAACTGGAAGTGTAATTTTCAATTAAGAGCCTTCACTCAGTCTTCCTTCCATTAGGGTCTAATTAGATTTCAGGAAGACAAGAAGTTTCAGAGGCTTCAGCCCTACAGCCTCTCCATTAGCTGACACCATATGCTTCGCGGTTTCCATTGTGAAGTCCCGATTAATTTGCTAACGTTAATTTTAACTCTAGCTGAGATGCTTCACCAGGGACCTGATTAATGGACTAGCTGTTACCAGCCCATCCCTGTTTCTTTCTGCCATCAGTTATACAGTAATGAGGTTAGTGAACATCAGACCAGTAAGTTTTTTTCTCCACTACTCTGGGAAATGCATATATTTCATTTGGACTGTGTAAGCAAAGGAATGGTCCCTCCAGTCTGTCACCTGGGTTACCTTGCTAGATTACAGACCCTCTCTCCTGACCTACTCCTTCCTGCATCACTTCCTCTCTCTGTGACACCTATTATATACATACAAACCATGGATCTGTAAAGACACCTTGGACAGTCATTTTTTCATAAATTTTCCTTCCTTCTGTTCCACCCTTTTCCAAATGCTTTGTTTGATCCAAGGAGTGAAGGCTTGGTAGAGCACATCTAGTGTGAAGCAACTAACTTTACTTCATCTATTCTCGTATTCTTTCAGCTGAAACAAAAGCTTCTGGGACTGTGGTTGCTGATATAAATTGAGTGAGTTCTTGTGAGTACTCCCAACAAATGCTGTTAATTTAGCTAAAGGTTGATTTTGGTAAGAAATGAACATTGGTGATCCAAGAAGCATTAGCTGGAGACCCATCTCATGTTGGTGATGTGAGATGCAAGAGACTCATGCTCATTGGAAGGGTTTTTGCAACACAGACAAAATACTGCAGCAGAGGAAATCACTTTTGAGTGAGGACCAACTTTTGCTGGGTGCACACCAGATGTCACAAATTAGATCTTTGGGTGATGAGGGTTTTCACACCTGTCAAACTGTAGGGTTTACACCACTTAAACAACTCTATTCAACAGGCATTCAGATATGCTAAGATATGGATAAAGGGTGTGACATAGGCAGACAGGTGATAGGATGCTCAACAAACAGGTAATGAGATCACCTTGGACAGATTTTGTAGGCAGTTCTGTTCTGTACTTCAGCTGTAGAACATGTGTGATACTTTTCTTGCAGCTCTGCTTGCTGTTTGGATTTCAGCCCAAAGTGCACTAGCTCTTCAGCATAAATCTGAATGATCTGCAGTAAATAAAGAATCAAGTTAGTTCACTTTTGGCTTGGAAATAATCAGATTCATCACTGAAGAATAATCTAGTACAGTGATTTTCAGTCTGTGAGGATCTTGTCTATGGCCCAAAGGGAGGAGAGCTGCAGCAGGGCTCTAGCTGGGAGGGACTGCTGCACTTCCCTAACTAGTGCTGCTGTGAAAGACCATAAGAGCATCTAAGCTGTGCATCGAGTCCATCTTCATGACATTCAGATCCTGAACTGCTGCCTCAGACACACTTGGTGGATAAACACAGACCTTCTGTATTTAGGGGATTCCTCCCAGTCCCCTTCTTATTTCTCTGTGTGGATTTGGCTGCCAGGCTTTCTTTTAAAACAAGCCACCGCAATAATATCTTATTGACTTGGTTTTATAGGAAAAGAAAGAGTTGTAATAACTTTTTATTGACATTGCTCTTCCAGAGAGACATAGAAATAAATCACCAGCCTGCAACAGTCAGAATGCTGTCATGCTTTCTGAGACCACAGTCGCTGGGTTTCCCAGCATCGTGGTTTAACCCCAGCTGGCAACCCAGCACCACACAGCCGCTCACTCACTGCCCCCCTGGAGGGATGGGGGAGAGAATCAAAAGGGTAAAAGTGAGAGAACTCGTGGGTTGAGATAAAGAATTTGATAGGTAAAGCAAAAGCCGCGCATGCAAGCAAAGCAAACCAAGGAATTCATTCACTATTTCCCATCGGCAGGCAGGTGTTCAGCCACCTCCAGGAAAGCAGGGCTCCATCACGCTTAATAGTTACTTGGGAAGACAAAATGCCATAACTCCGAGTGTCCCCCCTTCCTTCTTCCCCCAGCTTTATATGCTGAGCATGACATCATATGGTATGGAATATCCCTTTGGTCAGTTGGGGTCAGCTGTCCCAGCTGTGTCCCCTCCCAACTTCTTGTGCACCCCCAGCCTACTCGCTGGTGGGGTGGGGTGAGAAGCAGAAAAGGCCTTGACTCTGTGTCAGCACTGCTCAGCAATAATGAAAACATCTCTGCATTATCAACACTTTTTTCAGCACAAATCCAAAACATAGCCCCATACTAGCTACTATGAAGAAAATTAACTCTATCCCAGCCAAAATGAGCACACCCAGCAGGAGCTACCCAACATTTCTGGCTATCTGCTGTCAAAAAACTCCTTCATCAAATGCAGTTGAAATGAGCCGAAAGGATGGCAAGTTGCTGGGGTTGTGACTGACAATAGGACAGACCAATAGTGCTTGAGAACTGAGGCTCTCTCTATTGCAACCAAAAAGCTAAGAAAAGGTTAATTCAACATACTGCTGCAATGAGGTATCCTGTACGGAGAACCTAAATCCAATGTGAAACTTCATCAAAGTTTTTTTGCAGTTGATCTTAGCTCTTTGCAATGTGAATCCTGGAGGGAATAAAGGAGTTGAGGGAGGGAAGAGCAGTTTATATCTTTTGGGTATAAATCAGATAAAGAGAATGATTAACAAGTGTAAGTTTTTGCTACAGTATTTTAAGAACTCTGTCAATATCCTCCCTCCCTCTTCCCTTCCCTAGCCTTGATGCAGAGGCCTAAAATTAGATAGCTGATTAAGGAGAGCTGCAGGGCGATCTAAATACATCAGTCTTGCTTGTAATGAGGAACACGGCTACATTTCTGCAATGATGATGAACCTCGGGGCCAGGGGTGGCTGGATACGGAATGTTCTCTGTATTGAACTTCCCATGCAGCCATTACTTCTCAGCATCTCTGAATGGCTGAATCTGATTACAGGAGCTAGCTGGGAAAGGAGGGTGCTGGGGATTGAACTGGGCAAGTTTTTTTCCCAGGGTGAAAGAAGCTGAGCAGCTTTCTAGACTTTTTCATTTGCTTGGCAGTAAAATGGGCTGCCTCATGCCCATTTCCCCTTTTACCTGCCACCAAGAAATGTGTAGCAAAATCACACTGAAAGGTCCACCTTGCCCTAACAAGCCTTTACTTACAGGCTTTTACACTTAAAGTCACACCTTACTGTTCTTTTTAAAGACTAATGGCCATTTCATGTGCCAAATGAAGCGCTTTTATTATCCAAGGAGTAAAGATGTGTCCTGCATCAGAGAAGCAGAAATCCACCAGAGGGAGAAAAAGCCCAAACCTCCCATAACAACAAGAGGAAATAAAGTTCTCCTAAACAATTTGATTTTTTTTTAAATTGAATAATATTACTGCATACCCCATACGAACTAAACCTCTTTTCTCAGTCTCTAGGCCAGCTCCAGAACCGCCCTTTCTCCTGTGAGCAGAAACCCCTGCTGACCAAGGCTCTGTTTATGCCTCTGACACAGTTCAGTCACATCTAGCAAATAATTTTAGGAATGGCCTAAGGACTCTCCTGGGATTTATGACCCTAAAGGATGATTGAAGGGACAGGTAAGTGCCAAAATATGGAGTTGCAATCCTTAGAAATACCAACTTCAGCTGCTGCTTTAACCTCACAGACTTTCATTACTTAGATAGTAGTTCCTTGAGAGAGGTTTCATGCCCCAAGCTGTCTTAGACTGAGCAACCTGTTCTCACCTAGGCCAGAAAACTAACCCTCATTTGCCCACATTCCCGGGGGTGTCAGGAAGCTGTTCCAAAACACGTAGCTGACAGATTAAAAGTCCCGTGATCACACAAATAATGCTCAAGGAGGGAGCTGTAGGGTTCTGCTACCCATGGGCTCAGCCCAGACTTGCTCTGCTCCCAGAATTATATTCAAAGTCTTTATCTTGTCTATTATATCTTCTGTTTTTCTGTTTCTGGGGAGGAGCAGTTCCAGCAGCCAACAGCACAAACAGGGCTAGAGAAGAAGCACCTCACAGTCTTTTCTGAGGGCTGAGGACCCTGTGAGACTGAAAAATCATCTAAGAAGGGTAAGATGTGTCCATGTAGGTTTGTTGCTGCCATTTGGTTGCTCAATTTTTCCGCTGCGCTTGGGACCTGCAGAGGGGGAAAGCCGAGAAAGAGCTGCTCCTGGACATGAGTCTGACACAGCCAAACATCACAACTTGCCAGTAGATCACAAGTGAGAAGACAGAAGAGAATGTCTAGGCTAAGAAAGATCCCCTTTCCCGTTCCCATCTCTTGAAGGATACTTATGGTCACTTCAAATTCAAGGTTGAAAGCCATTTAAATCTCTGCTTTCTCCTAGAGAAAGGGCACTTACTTTCTGATGACCAGAGCAGTGCTTTCAGACTCCAGGTGGCAGGAACATATTTCCCCTGTTTGCTTGCTTCCCATCACACCTGACTGTTCTGGCTTAATCAGTGTTTCAGGGAGGAAATGGGGAGTTCTGTGAGCTTAAAGGGCTCTGTAAAGAGTAGCATGGGGAAAAAAAAAAAGATACGAAGCAAATAGTGCTTCAGTTTAGTAGCTAGTGGCTTGTGTCCTTTTCACTCTTCTGTTACCAAAGGAAAGAGAAGAAAAAAAAAAAAAGAGGAAAAGAAAAGCCAGCAAAGAAGAAAGTGCACAGGTCTCTCAGTTCAGACTTAAAGCTTGAGGAAGGATTTTAGTATTCTGCACAATTACTTCCTTATTATTTCTTCTTCCTGCAGTTGCTTCTCCACTTGCTAATTCATGTTATAGAATATCTGGAAAGCTCAGACCAAAGTTCTTTGTTGACAGTGCTTGAACAAAGAGAAAGTATTCAGGCTCATGAATAGGTGCTGTGCTGAGAAAGTGTAATTGGCTTGCTATGACCGACAACGGTACAGATCACACAAGTGAGGCTGGTGGTGTGCCTGGATTTTGCGCAGGTTTCCTTGGTCTTTCTGTTCTTTTGCTGGCTCTCCTATTCTCCTACCCTCTCTGCCTCCCCACATCTCACCTTTCCCACAGGGTGAAGTAACAGACTGGGGTAAAGAGGAGCTTCAAGTATGTTGAGGGTTTCAAGGGGATGTTTAGAAACAAATGGAGGGTGTCTTATTTCTGAACAAACCCATACGCAGCTCTGCTCTATCTCAGAAGCAGAGTATTAACAGTAATATTAAGAATATTAACAGTATTAGTGGCTTGACTGCTATAGAAATATGGTCTCAAGTAAGGTGAATTTAATGACTGGATAACTAACTGATTTTCACCTTGGAGCCACAAAAAACACTGGAGGGGCAAACGGGGGCAGGCTCAGCTCACTATGGGTACAGAACTGAGAAGCAGCACAAGCCAATGCCAAGAGAGCATGAGGGCTTCTCTGCATCTCAGTGGATTTTGTCCCCCTTTGCTGGTGAAGATGCTCTCTGCACAGCGCAGAAGTGCCTTCTGCTCTGGGCTTGCCCATTTTCCTTGGAGTCACGTGGTTACTCTACAGAGGCGTGTGAAATACTCTATTTTAAGGAGGTTACTATCTCCCCGGGACAACCAAAGTGAAATTGCCACTCTCCTTGGAAATAAGCAGTGATGCTTGAATAGCAGGCTATTCTAATGCATCTCTGTCCTGCTGGGAGTGACCTTCCAGAAACTTCTCTTCTCTGCAAGACATCTCACCCCCAAAGCCATCCTATTTTCTGCTATCTATGCAGACCAGGAAGGAGGTTTTATTTAGGTAGCTCTCTGTTTGCACTTAAAGCCAATTACTTTTTTTGTGTGGAGAGCACAGGGTGGTCTATTTCAGCATAAGAGGATGTATCTAGATGGTTTTGAACGGTAGAAAACAAATGACACAGTTTACTAAAGAGGAGAAAATTTCAGGGATAAGTGCTCTAAAACGGAGCCTGCTGCTTTATGTGGTAATGTGAAGTTTGTATCATAGTTTGTATACCACTCTCCATCTCTTCCCCAGGATGTCGTGCTTGTATAAGGTGAAAAAGTTAAGCATTTTTCAGTCATGACAAAACGCAGAGTCAGCCACGAAATGGAGTTCACTCTTTGCAGCATCCAGCTCTGTTGCTTCCCATTTCTACAACGGGTTATGCAGCTGGTTATGTTCCTCAGCATTCACAGCCACACTCAGAGCAGGCAGAGTAAGACCTAGTAACTCATGTGGGACTCACCAGGACTGGGTTTTCCTACTCTTTGGACCCACACAACCATCCCCTCCTAGTCATCAAGACATGCCCTTGATAAAAAGTGAACCAGAAAAGAGGGTAGCCTGCTTACTGCTCTGTTAGCTAGATAACATGTTATTAATATTAATGCCTTTATATCACTGACATTGCAATTTTATTTCTACAAACACAAAATCAGAAGCACCTAAAGGTCCAAATCTCATTGAAAGTCTAAGGAAGTTGAGCAACTTTAGGATTCCCTTGAAATCCCAGCCTATGAAAGCAGAAAGTAGTGCTATTAAATTGGCCAGTCTCTTTTGGCACTGCCAAAGAGTAATGTTACTTCCAGTGGCTGGAAAAGTGGCTGGAAAAATGTTTCTAGGACATAACTTCCTCCAAGGGGTACCACCTTCTGTAGTAAAAGGAAGGGACAGTGACATATCACCTCACCCAGATCCATCCTCAGGGCAGAATCGGGTTTACCTGAACTGCTCCTGAGGAGATGTCAGTCTATTCAGGGCCTTGCCAGCTTTCCTGATGTCTCACTTAAATCCTCCTTGCTTGCTTTTAAGCCAATACCTTCTTCTCTCCACAGTGGACATACATTTATTTATTTATGACTCACTCTGCAGCTACCTTCAGTGCATGTGAAATCTGTTATTCTAATTCCTCTCTTTTTCAATCATTAGACTTAAACCAGTTAATTTCTTTCAGTCTTTCCAAATTAAGTTGGACTTTCTAGTTATCTGGTGATCCTTGTTGTTCTGCTGATAATTATTTTTAAGTTAGTTAGGTTACATCTTTCTCAAAGAACAGTTTCCATACCTAGGTGCAGCACTGCAGCAGGGCAGAGAAGGAACGTTTCACACATCTGTCCTACAGCAATCCTGTTAATGCACCCAATTTGATGTTTGTATTTTGTGTAACAACACAACAGGATCCTAGGGCTCCACACAGCTCTTTAAAATGTTGAGAACCAGGAATAAACACAAGATGCAGTATTTTGTTTATTTTTAATTGTGTAAGTATTTTTTCACTGTCTTTTTTAAATCCTGGAGTGAATAAAAGAGGGGCATAACTTTTTAGCTCATAATACTCATATTCCCATAGGAGACTGTGAGACAGACACAACTTTATGTCTGGTTCAAGCCTATTCTTAACTCTAGACCCAGCAATAGTCACACAGCAATCAGTGAGCTTTCCAAGACTAAGCACGTGTTTCAATGCTTTACTAAACTATGATGTTCATGCAAGGGCATACAAAGTGGTGTCTCTAATACCTTTTAGCTGGTGGCATCTCAACAGAAAATTTTGTAGTAGAATTTTGTATGTGTGCGCACACACACACACACGTGCGTGTATAATGCAAACGAAGTTTAAGAGATCAATACTATATGAAATAAGATCAGTATAGATTATTCAGTATCAAAATAATACCTAACAAGATTAGAATATCTGAAAATATTATTATAAGTTGGAGATGGACTTTACCTTGTAAAGGACTTTTAACTTTCTCTTATGTGCTCCTTTCCATACTCAATCCAAGTTGCCACTTGCCTGTCTGCAAGCTTGAGGGCAGCAAGCAGTATCCCCACCAAGGGCTACTGTGCAGGCATACAAATTGTTGTGGTTTAACCCCAGCCAGAAACTAAGCACCACACAACATTCACTCCCCCCACCAGTGGGATGGTGGAGAGAATCAGAAGAGTAAAAGTGAGAAAACTTGTGAGATAAAGACAGTTTAATAGGTAAAGCAAAAGCCGCGTACGCGAACAAAGCAAACCAAGGAATTCATTCACCACTTCCCATCGGCAGGCAGGTGTTCAGCCATCTCCAGGAAAGCAGGGCTCCATCATGTGTAATGGTTACTTGGGAAGACAAACACCATCACTCCGAGTGTCCCCCCTTCCTTCTTCTTCCCCCAGCTTTATATGCTGAGCATGACATCATATGGTATGGAATATCCCTTTGGTCAGCTGGGGTCAGCTGTCCCAGCTGTGTCCCCTCCCAACTTCTTGTGCACCCCCAGCCTACTCGCTGGTGGGGTGGGGTGAGAAGCAGAAAAGGCCTTGACTCTGTGTCAGCACTGCTCAGCAGTAATGAAAACATCTCTGCATTATCAACACTTTTTTCAGCACAAATCCAAAACATAGCCCCATACTAGCTACTATGAAGAAAATTAACTCTATCCCAGCCAAAATCAGCACACAAATGCATGGGAACTCTGTAATAAGTTAGTAAAAGACATGCATATAGACAAATATAAATATAAGTAAATATATATGTACATGTATATGAAATCTTGTTACATGTAGCAACAAGTTTCCATGTATACTATTTTTTCTATGAATGTTTAGACATGCTATAGAGCATCAACTGGGCTGACTATGAGAAGGTCCGAGTAGGAAAGTTACAATGTGCAAGGTAATAGCCATTTTTTCTGTTTTCCATTTTATGATAGCTAAATATTATTGTCTTGCTAGTGTTATCTCAATAACAAATAAGTGATATTGTTGCTTTATATGATACTGTTCTCATAAACCTTGGTTGCAGGATACCATAACTGCAGGTCACTATCAGGGCAGACCAGCAAAGAAAGATTTTAATGATGTTTATAAAGTTCTGGTGGGATTGGATTCAGCAGTTCCTGGGATAAGAACTGCCCTTGACTATAGAACAGTTTGGACTAGCTTGAGATGAATGAAAGAATAGAGGTAAGGAAGAGAACAAGGAGAGGAAATGTCCACAAAAGGAAAATATATATAATCAGGTTTTGCTGAGACAGGTGGGGAGCCCAATAAAGGCTGTGTTATCTGGACCACAGATGGTCTGTGAGAGACTGCGGAAAGAGGGAGGATGAGAGTGACCTTTGGAAAACCCCAGTGAATGCAGCAGCTCAGTAGCAGCTCCCTTTCACCAGATTGCCTTAAGAACAGTTTCCTACCTTGCCTTTTCTTTTCTTTGAAGTGAGGCACTGTCAGGATCACTTGTACTTTTTGTTTTCAGCTGTCACCCAGTCCAGCTGCAGTCAGAATTGAATTTATCAGCCCTGTCATGGAGGTGCAGCAACTGAAATAACTGCAAATAGGAAAGGCTTTGAGTGCTGAGGCAAACAGCTACTGGCTGGATGGGCTGTCCTGAGAAACAGCGTTCAGCTACAACCAGAAGGCATTAGGAAGCTACTGAGTAGGAAGGGCTATTTTCCCAGGACAATGTATATCTTTCTTGTTTGGCTTGGTTTGTGGCAGTTGGGGATGGATGAATGGTGCTGTACGCACCTTTCCTTGGTCCAGCCCCGTGACATGGCTCAGTCAGCATCATGGTGGTGGGAACTACCTGCTGCAACGGCTACATTGCCAGCATGCACCACTGGGGTGGGTTACCCTGCACCGTAGCTCGAGGGATTGCTACAGACCCCTTTTAGGTCCCCTGGAACATGTACCTCCAAGTCTGGTCTGTAAGAGTGGAAGGAGAGCTCAAGCCCTGTACCCTGTTCATTCCAGCATCTCTCTGGGGAAACCCCTACAAAAGGAGCTCGCTTAGGTTAAGATGCCAGAAGTAATTTACTATGGAGATTTCTGTGTGCTAAAACCTCTTTGGCAGCAGACTTTGGGCATGTTGTTATGCTGGGGAAATGTTTAAATGCAGAAGTCAAACCTGCTGGCCAGGCTTTCAAGGGACATGGCCTCAATAGCTGAAGAGGCTTCTCCACCTTGAGCATCCCCACTACTTTATGACAGACTGATTTTTATTTTTTTTTTTTTTTTTTTAGCTTTGGCATTTCTGGAGGCTGGAAGCTCAGCAGAAATCTTGCAACTGCCCTTTCTCTTTTGAAACTCGCACAGGGCCAAATAGCAGCCCCGACCACGCTTGGCAGGAGGGTAAAAAGTGCAGTGAGAAGGACACACATCTCCTATCCTCCCTATCAGTCTGAGCTTCTGTATCAACACTTTACAATGCTGTCATTTATTGGCAGCAAAGCTCAGTGAGGTGTTTGTTAAAGCTTTTTGTGGTGGAATGGCAAAGCGGTTTTGAATGTCACTGCTGAAGGTGAGGAAATGGGAGCAGGTGGCAAAACAACCCTCTCAATGTATTTACAGCATGACTTGGCTAAGAAGGAGCATCCCCAACTTTACGGCTCTTGGAAGAGCAGTGGCAGCTGCAACTGACCTGCAGATGTTGGCCTCTCAGAGGGACCCACTGGCCACCAGCTCCAAGTTGCTTTTGCCAGGAGCTGGCTTGAAACAGAAGCACTGATGGCTCTGGTGGAATGGTGGCTTTTCCCTGATGGACACCTGATCAAATCCAGCTCAGCATGGAGTGATCAGAAATTATTCATGCCGCTCTCCCCTCAGATGGGTGCAAAATTGGGAGAAACGCTGCTGATGTCAATAGTTACCCAGAGGTAACTATGGAGCAGGGGAAGCAAGCAGGGACTTGTCTACCAGTCCTCTTTTTCCTTCGGAGCAGCAGTGCTCAGGCAGGTCTGTGGCAAGGAGACTGCTCTCCCCCTATTCCTTCACCATCACTCCTTTAGAGCTCTGCAGCTGAGGCTCAAGAAGTGCTTCACAATGTACAAATAAGTAGCTGTGAGGAGATGCAAACACAGCTGAGATTCCTTAAATGCTTTGCTGCAACAGCTTTTTATCCTTAAGATTTTTAGGGATGCAACTGTCCTTTGCAGGCCAGGATATAGCACTGGTTAAACCTTCTGGAGGCACAGGAATTGTTCTGGTTACCTGCCCTTAATGTAATTTAATAAGATGCAAAAAGATTTAACAAACCATATGTGTGTGAGTGTGTCTGAAACAACAAAAAAAGGAAAGTTTTCCAGGACCCATTTGGTGAAAGCAGGGCATTTGAGCTGTATCTCACAGATTATAAACCTATTACACATTTACTATTTTCCCCCTGGAATGACCCCAGCTCTGTGAATCGCATGCTGTGCAGAGCCCCATTATGAACTGTGTGAAACCAGCAAAACAAAACCATCTTAAATTCCTTTTTTTTTTTTATACCTTTCTGAATCTTGTTAGCCATGAAATGCCTCACATTTGCTGCATACTGTGGCAATAAATACAAAATGAAGTGAAAGAGGATGCGGATTATTAAACTACGCTCCTTAATAGATTTGATTGCATCTAATGTCTAAATCATGCGGCATTGCTGAGACATGAACAGCACTTCTTGATACAGCACAGCCCTTTAAATTGAAGGCCTGATGAAAGAAAAGTCCCTCTATGAGAATACATATTCAATGTATGATAGCATAATGCCCTATTATAATGGTAGGACACACATCTTCCTTCACTCTATGGAACTGTGATTACCATTCTGGACTGAACTGAAGTGGTCTTCATAATTTGGACATCACTTGTTCCTGCTGTGTTTTTCTGCTTTTAAATTGGAGGCATTTGTTGCAAATCTCTCCTATTCTTGCTGTCAGAATCCTCACATCAGAAGAGTGGCTAAATGACAATAGAGCTGATCTAAAAAATAAAAATAAAAATGGTCATTGAGGAAGCCAGCAAATGTTTACCTTTTTGGTTTAGATACAAAATTTTAATCATATTAAAAAAAATGGTTGTAATTATTAAACATTTTTCTGAAATAAATCTGCAGGGGTGTGGGTAATGAGATGAATAATTGTCTTTAGAAATAAGACAGGTAGTGTCTTAGCACTCTAGGGTAGAACTCAGATGGGGAAGGACTGCCAGGACTATGGGTTGCTTACCTGAACTGTTAACTCCAGGGAGAGTTCATGTGACGCAGGGAGCTTTTACGCAAGGGACAAAGACCTGGTGGGATGGTCCACTCTTTGTACGCCCTGGAGATCTTCTCCTTGCCAATCCCACCCCATGGCAGAGAAGGAGCTGCTCCAGACCTTGCTAGCCTAGCACAAGATGCAGCACCTGGTCTAGTGAGCATGCACAGTGCCAACCCAGCCATTTCATCTGGTCCTGCTCACTTCCACCTTCCCTGAGCAAACAGCTGGGTGGCCTCTGACATGATGCTGCTGGGGATGCTCCTAAGCTCTTGCCCCACTACCTCCTCCCCCTTCTTCAAAGCACACTCTTGCTTCCTTGCTGCATCTGTCCTTCCCTTCCCTTCCCTTCCTCCTTTACTGCACCTGCTTGTGCCATGGCCGCTTTCCTTGGCACAATGGATTGCTGAGCTGACTGTTATAACCACAAGGTCTAGCACAGCTTTGTGTTAGCATGGGGCTATGGACAGTCTGACAGGCCTGCCTCCTTGCTGCCACTAGCTCTGGGGTCTCTCTGGGTTGTACTCCGTGTTGTGATGCAAACTGGCCTTCAAGGTAACAACAGAAAGTCTTGGGGTTCCGGTTATAAACTTCTTGTGATCACCAGATGCTTCATTTTTATTTGCTCACCTCCCTCTCTTCCACTGACATTTTTATGGCTATTTATATACTTTCCGGAGAAAAAAAAAAGGAAACTCAATAATATATTTTTCCTATCCTTTTTTATTAGGCCACTATTGAATTAAGGTATATTTACTTTTATTAACAGTTATTTTTACTGTTCTTTTCCAGAGTACAAGAGGCACCAGTAAGTAAGGCTGTACATCAGCCCATGACTGTATGTGCAAGTGTCACTGCTGCACAGAGCTCCTTCTCTTGCTCTCCTTCTTGCTATGTGTCACCTTCACACCACCGCCACCCGCTCTCAATCATTCCCTATGACGGAGGTCAAAGAGTACTTGCAAAGTCTTAAGTCTTCCTGGTGACAGTCCAAGGGGCTGCTGGAGCACTTGAGACAGGCTTCGTCTCCCTTTCTCAGCCTTCACAACGAAAGCTTCTTTTTCCTGACCTTGAGGCACTTAATATTTCTTTAGTGCTCTACTAGCAATGGTGTCAGCCAGCAAATTGTTGTGACTTGGTTAGCCTGAATTTGTCTGGGCTTATTTCTTCTTAGACTTTCATCATAGCAAAATCGAAATGTAATTTACTACGTGATTCCCTCACCTTTACCAAATCATCAGTGGGGGTAAATTGGAATAGCTCCTAAATTCAACATCCCCACTGTTACTACGTTCTGGCTCACAGCAATGGACTTCATGTTAATGCACTAGATTAACAGTTAAAATGCTTTGTCACATACTTATCAAAAGACTTTGGGTAACTCATTTAGTCTTTCTTTGCTTCTACTTTCCACTAATAAAATGGTCATCACTCTCTTCTTGAATAATCCACAAAGCTTTTATGATTGTTCTCTACACTATTTACATGCTGTTCACTTTCTATGTAATTTGCAGGCTCTTTGGGACTGGGATTACCTGGGGTTTCTCATACAGTATCTGTGCAAATAAAATGGCAAACTGTCTCCCTTAATTTCTGTGCAGCACCCCATGATTTATCCTTCTGACTAAGGAAAAAAGTAATATGAACATTTAAAGAAGAATATTTTCTAAAAATTTGAGTGTATTTGGCATCAAGACCATCTCCTTCTGCAGCCATGAAGTCCCACCAGGAATGGAGAGTTTAGAGACAACTGTGAGCCTGAGACATCCCACCCCACCTCCATGTCAGGAAGGTACTGGTCCACTTGAGCAGCCTGCTTAGACTGTGCAGTCTAGTGGCTTTCTTTGTATTGCTCTGGAAAACTGACCTCTGTCATTTTGAAAGACAGCGAGTGCGATGATACATCCTTCCCAATGTTAGGCAACATGGCTGTCTCATACGTAGCCTGTTCCAGACAGTGTACTCCAGCCACATCTAAGACCTAGCTTGCCACTTACAGTCTATGTGGCAGCCCAATCTGACTGTGAAGGTTGCCTCAGGGCTACCTTTAGCATGCAATGAAGATGACCCAATAGCCACACAACACAACACCACAGGGCACCCTGAGCACGCCTGCATGGCAGTTATCTCCAGCTAGCTCCATTTGTACAAATCCTATCCACAGCCCTTCTGAGAGGTGCACTGTCCTGCCATCAAATGGTTATTTCTCAATAATTTGGGTGGTGCTTGCCTTGGCATGAAGAGAGACAGTCACATTTCAACTGGGCAGGAAATCTATATTCTGTATTATTCTTGTGTTAATAATACAGAGGGCTAAATCAAAGGTGAATTGATTTCCTGAAGCTGAACAGACTTTTGGCGTTAGCACAGATACAGCCACAGTCAAAGAGCAGACCTTTCAATTTAGTTCTTCTGCTGTCGATGTAAATAAAATTGCTCATGAAGCAAATTGCAGCCAGTTATTGTCTGCACTCAGAACCATTATGTTCTTTGGAAATGATCATTTATGTTAGACAGCAGATTATGTTTCTATGAAAGTGAGTAAGGCAAATGCAAAGCACAATTTACCTTGAAGGTCAGCTGAATATTACAATTGGCACTTACAGGTCATTATTATGCAGCTAAAATGATCCCAGGGAAAGGAGTGATATTTGTGAAATGATACAAAACCAGAGATTCTTGATTAGCTGATAGGAACCAAGAGAAAAAGCCGCATGGGCTGTTAATCTATATGACCATGGAGGGCTGGAGGTGCAGTTTCAGCATAATTATCTGGCTTGTGTGGGTTACACACGGGTGTGGGAAAGCATCCCTGTAAGGACATGGCAAGGAGAGGGAGAGATCTTCCCTTTGGTGCCTCATGTCAAGAGAAGGACTTAACTCCAATTTACTTACTGTTAAAGGTAGGGGTTTGGTAGACAGAGCAGGGAAGTAACCCTGGGCAGAGAGGTGGCCTTGCTGGTAGAGCAGAGGACCCATCTGAATATTTCTGTGCGTGTTTTCATGAGCAAAGTTACTGTCACCTAAGGAAAATGCTTAGCCACCCACCCTGAGACATGGCCTGTTCTTCTGCCTCCTAGGGAGAAGAATGAGTTACAACCAACTACAGCCAAAAGGCTAGTGGTTACACTGCTGTGAAATACTATAATTCTGCTCATGTACAGTCTTTTTACTGTTGCTTGTGGCTGCATAAAAGTCCAGTCACCAAAGTGCTCTTTAGCTTTGAGTATACAGAGCAGCAAGAACTGGGTTACTGTGCCTCCAAATTTCTCTTGGAGGAAGCCTGAGCTCAGCCGGGGTTCAGGCTGCCAGCCCATCTTGTGTGTCCTGGCAGTGGGGTGTCCTTGCAGTGTGGGTGTCCTTGCAGGAAGGGCCCTGAGCTGCACAGCCTGCATGATCTCAATCACACAGCATTGCTGCAGAGACAGAGGGGAGATTTGGAGATTGCCAAACAAGTACCCCACAGAGAGACACACCCCATCCATATGGCAGTGCAGTTGTCCTTGGAACACACCCCGAGGTGCCGGGTTCCTCTTAGGTTCACCAGCTGGGTCACCCAGAGCTAACCTTCACCATCCCTTTCACACGGCTGGCCAGCAAGGAAGGGAGAGCAGAGCCTCACACTCTTGGGGTGAGTTCCCAGACAGCTGATGCTGGAATAAGGAAGCTCTCAAAAGAGAGAATGTCACTACTGTCAAGAGTGAATGATCATTGAGAAGCATGCACACAGGGAGCTCTGCTGGGAGCTGCCTCTCGATGTGGGCACAGGGATCAATCCCCCTGCACAACTGGCTTGTGTAGCCGGCACTCACTGGATGTGCATCCTCTGCTATGACAGCCCAGGCTCCGGCAGGCTCAAGGATGATTTTCAGCATTTATTGGAGATCCACAGTGGCATTCTGTTCAGCAAAAATGTCTTTTAGAAGTGCTTTGCTCCTTTGAAGAGTGTGGTGGGTTGACCCTGGCTGGATGCCAGGTGCCCACCAAAGCCGCTCTATCACTCCCCCTCCTCAGCTGGACAGGGGAGAGAAAATATAACGAAAGGCTCGTGGGTCAAGATAAGGACAGGGAGAGATCACTCACCAATTACCATCAAGGGCAAAGCAGACTCGACTTGGGGAAAAAAATTAATTTAATTTATTACTAATCAAATCAGAGTAGGATAATGAGAAATAAAACCAAATCTTAAAAACACCTTCCCCCCACCCCTCCCTTCTTCCCCGGCTCAACTTCACTCCCAAATTCTCTACCTCCTCCCCCACAGCGGCGCAGGGGGAGGTGAATGGGGATTGCGGACAGTTCATCACACATTGTCTCTGCCGCTCCTTCCTCCTCAGGGGAAGGACTCCTCACACTCTTCCCCTGCTCCAGCGTGGGCTCCCTCCCACAGGAGACAGTCCTCCACGAACTTCTCCAACATCAGTCCTTCCGACAGGCTACAGTTCTTCACAAACTGCTCCAGCGTGGGTCCCTTCCACAGGGTGCAGTCCTTCAGGAACAGACTGCTCCAGCGTGGGTCCCCCATGGGGTCACAAGTCCTGCCAGCAAACCTGCTCCAGCATGGGCTCCTCTCTCCATGGGTCCACAGGTCCTGCCAGGAGCCTGCTCCAGCATGGGCTTCCCATGGGGTCACAGCCTCCTTTGGGCATCCACCTGCTCTGGCGTGGGGTCCCCCATGGGCTGCAGGTGGATATCTGCTCCACCGTGGACCTCCATGGGCTGCAGGGGGACAGCCTGCCTCACCATGGTCTTCCCCACGGGCTGCAGGGGAATCTCTGCTCCAGTGCCTGGAGCACCTCCTCCCCCTCCTTCTTCACTGACCTTGGTGTCTGTGGAGTTGTTGCTCTCACATATTCTCGCTCCTCTCTTCAGCTGCAAATGCTGCTGTGCAGTAGCTCTTCCCACTTCTTAAATATGTTATCCCAGAGGTGCTACCACCATCACTGATGAGCTCGGCCTTGGCCAGCAGCGGGTCTGTCCTGGAGCCGGCTGGCATTGGCTCTATCGGACATAGGGGAAGCTTCTAGCAGCTTCTCACAGAAGCCACCCCTGTAGCCCCCCTGCTACCAAAACCTTGCCACGCAAACCCAATACAGAGAGAAAGGAAAACTCCAACAGTCGTGCCTCTATTGTCATTGGCTAATTACTAACTGCCTTGTACAACTATTTCAAAATCCTATAGGCAACTGCTTTGTGCCTTTACAGAGAGCAAAGAGAATGCTGAGGGCTCTGAAATGATGACTACTAATCCTGGTGTAGGCACCTCCAGAAAATGGGAAATGGTGGACCTGGCTGTCAGAAAGAATCATCTGGAAGACATATCCTAGTGCCTTTTCCAGACTAATTGGATGAGATACTGCAATCATTTCCAGCACAGGTCTGATGTTTGATGGAAATAGCACAGCCATGACCTGGCAGTATTGGTGGTCCCATGCTAATGGTTCATGAGAGAGAAAAGGGACTATTAGTACCGCTTTGATGTATAAAACTGGCTTCTTTTACTTCCAAGCTTACAGCAGGAGGCAGGATGGGAATTACTTTAAAACACTGCTGGATACAGAAATAATAAAAAAAACGTAGTAGATTAGAATTGAATGTCCTTTTTAATGGTGCTGTCTCTAATGAAGTATAGCTCTCCCACCTCTGTCAAAAGTTTCCTTTTTCTGCCTGTTAACATCAGATAAGCAACCTTGTCCCATCAGCTTCAGCAGTATGCAACTCTCTCAGCTCGCTGGGGAAAGACTTCGTTTTTTATTTCCTCTTTAATTAAGCTCTGCAGCATGCTGCTTTACTTGCAAGGCTCAAAGATGTATGGACATTGCTTCAAACAAACCATTGGAAAGAAAAGCATTAAAGATAGCCCCCTCTAACACTAAGTGGTCCAAAGCCACAGGTAAATTAATGCACAGGCAACAACATCAGCAATAAAAGGAGGTAATGATATGCAATTACTGGATTTGCAAATACTCTGCTGGGATCGAGGCATCTAAACACACTACGCTAGACTGCCAAAATGTACAAAACATTTTTTTACAGTTGCAAAGCAAGAGGGCACTTAGTAGCAGCACACATGGTATGGCAGGTTCTTTGATTAGCATGAATGGCTCTGTCAAGCTAGTAAGAGACAGGAACAGATAAATGTTTTCCATCCAGTTTTACTACTGTCTGCATCATTGTTCCTATAATGTAGTCAGAGGTGATTTTAAACAGTTGTTAACAGGTAGAGGTTGGACTATTCAAGTACACATTCATCAGGCCTGATGATAACCCAGGTCTCTATAGATGTAAGCTGGTCCCTAACCATTGCCTTCATTGCTCGCCATCCATGCCCAGCCCATTAGCTTGCTATTGTTGTTCCAAGGAGTCTGTGCCTCTTTACTGCCTGCTTACGCCTGTCCGTTCAATAGAGGTGGCTGGTTGCCCTCTGTCAAACACTTCAGGTTATCCCTGAAATGCTTCTACTTTCCATGCTCTGTTGTGCTGCCCAGGCACTGCCTGGACATTCATCTGTTGACCATACAAGCCGTACATATTCCCCTGCGTCTATATTTAGACCCTGAGACATTGCTGGTGGGGTAGGTAAGGCTACATAATTATAAATTGAAGCAGAGGTTAAACATGCGATGCAATGTTTTTGGCCTTCCTGACCCCATGCCCTGGGTCATTTATTGTTTCTCCCATGGCAGTGCTTAGAGACTCTCATGACACATAAGATGCTGTACATCAACACAGAGAGACAGACACTGTTACAGAGAATTTGGCATCTAAGTAGGCAAGCAAATAATATTACGAGTGTCAGAGGTCAGAATCTGGGTCCCTGGCTGTTCCCCACTTATGTTCTTCTCTATTCACAATATATCTGTGCTGGAGACGCTATACTTTCCTCATAAGGACATGTGGGGTTTTCTACCTAACTGCCTATTTTCATTCCACTAGGAACTTAGTGTCCCTGAGATCTTTATCCTTCACCAAATTTGGTTGAAACTGGTGAAAAAATTAAAAAAAATCTGCTGTGGAAGGGCTGAGTCACATGGAGTGACTGCATTGATACTATTTCATTAGAAGACCAGGCTAAACAACATGGAAGAAATTACTATTTTAATCCTTGCTTTTCTGGTGAGGAATGTAAGCAAAGAGCAATGCAGTAAAGTACTTTGAAAGGGTTTGAAATATAAAAAGCAGCTTGCTCTGTGAATTCTCATGTTACTAGGCTGTTTATGAAAATCTTTTTGCACAAGAAAGTATCTGGTGGCTTCAGATTAGATTATACATACCTGTTAGGAATAAAGCAGAAGGAGATTCTGATAAAAAGACCAAAGGCATAACCCATAAATCAAGAAGCGAAACAAAAATGGAACCTGCTGCTGATGGAATTTCCATTGATTTATTTGAACAGCCCCAGTATGAATAATAACTTAATCTGTCCCAAGACTCTCTCCCCACAGCACACTGATTTACAGCAGCCATCCATCTCTTTTCATAATTAGCAGGCTCTGACAGTATTTATTCTTCTCTGCCCACCTTCATTACCATTAAAATTTAGACTTCCTCCCTGCTCTGGAGCAGCAAGTGTTCATGCTGCCTGGTGCACTGGGATTACTCAACAGCTTGATTTGTGGAGGTGTTTTCTTACATCCCACCTCCTTTGCACTGGCAGGTAGAGTCTGCTGCTTGCAGGAGGAAACTTTTCTAGGAATGCAGCAGAAATCAACACAGCTTTGGTACTGGGTGGCAAAAAAAGAAATGGAGCTATAATGCCAAAAGTCAAGGCATGGAGCAACCAAGTCTCATCTGCCCCCTCAAAGGCTCAACAGAAACAAAGAGAACTAAATCGGCAAAATGATCAGTTAACAGAGTAAGTCAGGCTCCTTTGTTATAGGTGATTTTCTTCAATCTCAGGTTCATTTCCAGTCTAAACTTTAGGGAACTCATGTTGTCTAATACACCATAGAAGCAGATGACAAATTTATTTGAAGCATAAAAAGCATAAATGAAGACGTATCCTTTAAATTCAGAAATATTTCTTAAATAGATGAATATAAGATCAGAAGGTGATTTTCTGTGTCAGCATAATTACATTGATGACATGGCATTATATCACTGGATAATTTGATCCTAGAGTCGATTTGGTAAAGAGAAAGCACTGCTTTTTCTTGGACAGACTGCCTTTCCAGAATGCTAGATGGGCCTGAAGTTTCATAACCAACCTAATTATACATATATCGCTTATTAATATGGTAAATCAAGAGATGGTGTTAGGCATTTAATTGGCATGTAATACTGATGTGAAATTAATTAAATAATCATTGGCAGATGTATTTATGTGACCATTTTTGGTTATTAACTGAAATTTAATTGTTGCTTATGGCAACGTGAAATAATCTCTGAACAGGTTTATTGGAGACACAAATGAAACCTCATGTTTTAACCAGATATTTTGGGTTCAGAGCTACCTCTTTCTGTCTATAGAGTGTCATTGGTTGACCATGGGCCTTACAGTAGATGGACAAACCCGACTTTAGTTGCTCAGATCATTCCGGGTGAAACATTTTGCTCATTTTTCTCTCCCTTTGTAGGAACTGTTAGAAGGTGACAGGGCAACCAAAGGAGGTATCCCAGAGGATACACACTAAATCCATTCAAAAGTGCAAAATGTGGTCTCCTTTTTTGTAAGTCAGAAGGACCAAAGTCAAATACATCATTTATTGCAAATTCTTGTTTCTGCTTGAATGACTGTGTCCATTTTCTGGATACGGAGACAGAATAGAGAGGCGAAAATGAAGTACCTGTCTCGCCCTGTGAGCACGCAGCTGACATGATGATGAAATTTCACTTTCTGTTCCCTGATTGTCCACCTTAATCACAGGCCCATACACTCCAGCTTCATTGAGAAGCTGATTGCTCATGAATGTCACCCAGCCCCTGAGTCTCCTACAGAGTATCTCATCACATGTGCTTATTTAGATAAACAAATATATTGCTGAGAGCAGCACAATGAATGAAACCTTATTTGCACAGCTTTGTGACTTGTGACTGAGTTTGCTGGTGTCTAGGAAAGGACATGTTCATCCCGCTGAGTTTTCATCAGTAAGGATACCTGTAGGCTCTTCTTCTCTTTTCACAACGCAGGTTTTCATGGAACTTGTACTTGGGCATTTGAGAGCTCTGCCCCTCTGTCAAATTTCATTGAAGTCAAATGATGCTTTCAGAATTTATTGTTGGAGGGAGGCCCAGAGTCTGGGCCTTCAGACTGATAGTAGGAGTCCATAAACCCTGTTTTCCTAGACAAAATAGGCTATAATGATCCCTTACAGGCAAACTGAAGACTATCAAAACAGCAAGCCTCATTTTATTCATCCTGTCTCAGGTAATCATACTGCAGGCTTTTTGGTTACCTTTATTATAACAAACCCCATCGTGCCCCTCTAAGAGGGGCACGTCCACAGCACAGTTTGCTGACCAGTTATTTATAGGTCTAAGTGTGTCTGCTGGTTTGTCTAGCCCTTCAGCACAAGAACAATTTTCAGTATCACTCCTCTTTATTTTTGTATCTGAGCTAGTTTAACACCACAGGTCCTATCTTAAACATCACTTAGATCCCTTACCTCATTATTCTACCATACTTCTCTCTTTAGTTGTGTTTACCAGGAGAATTGAACTAGAAGGTAAACCCCTTGCTGATTTTTGGTTGTAGTGAGAGACCTTTGCTATTTGGCACATAGTCTTGATAAGGGAACTCAGAGAAAGCTATTAAGGAGTAGTTTATATCAATGGTCAATGTCCTTTATAGTACCACCTCTGAAAAACCTCTTCATCCAATTGCCCTGTCAGGCAGCAATAACTGCCTCTACTGATTTGTAGCAAAGCCAACAGAAAGAATAAGTACTTCCTCACCTTTGGTGTGTGTGAAGGGAATTTCTAAATGGCTGCAGGGAACGCCTTTTCTTGACAATGTGCTATTTTACCCAGCAGGAATTGCAGAAAAGGTGCGTGTGTAAAGAAAGGCCCCTCCTTGAAGACTGCTCTTTGCAAACATGGTCCTTACAACAGCAGACAAAAAGAAAGAGGACAGGGAGGATGAACCTTTGCAGTGGCACACAGACCAGCTGAAAGGAAAAGTGATGAATGAAGGATGCAGAGGGACACAATGAGACAACAGCACGCTGAAGTACCCACAGTCACCCACTGTTCAGAAAGACTGGGCAACATCTGGGTCTAAATGGACAGTGCATTTGCCTTACCTTTGAATTCCCTGGCTTTTTTGCAACTTCACTATTTCTTCAGTAATAAAGGAACAAGTTTAAGAGGGTTTTTTATAGAACCCTTCAAAAAGTGAGCCAGAGTCTGTGGAGGCAGACTGAAAGTGTAGTGCAGATTTCAAGGTGCAGAATAAAACCATATGCTCCTTTTTAGTAGACACGGAGAGGATGCTGTAGTCTGGTCTCTTGGGAAGATTTATTTTTGTGTTCCTTTGTGTCAGGCACACCAGCAGGAGGAAGAAAAAGAAAAGGCGATTCAGATGCAGAATTATGAATTCAGACATCTCAGTTGTGGGGGGGCCTTTAGATAATCTGGGTCCAGACCTTCATTTGTGTGAGTGCACAACCTCCACCAGTCACTTGTGGTGCAGCGACAATACATTTCTTGTAGTTGGTCCTGAACACAACCAGGCATGACTACAGCATTTTGTATGTAGTTGTGTGCTTCCCAGGCAGGCATGGAAGACGCTACAGAGAGCTGCCTGAGATAAAATCACTCCCCAAAAAGTCCCCTTCTGCACTCATACTCATATGAACATAGGTTCAGGGTTACAGCTCTCCTTTCAAAACTTTCCAGGGGAAAGGGCCAAATAGAGTTATTTTAGAGCTGTGCAAATTTCTGAATTGGTAGCCAGACAGGAAGAAACAACACTGCCCTCTGCCCCCTCAAAACGTGTAACACGAGAGTTATTTCAATTCTAAAAGGATTTAAAAAAAAATCTGCCAGAAACATTTAATAAAAAGAAGTTTATATTATTCTGAAAGATATTTCAGTATTTGATCTTCTTTTCTTTAGACCTACTTTGAAGATTTTTATTAAGAGAAATTTGGAAAAGCCAGTTTGCTTTGAAGTCGAACATAGAAACTCACCGTGCAAAAAAGCCACTGAAATGCTTTGGCTTTTTGTAAATTACAAACAATGATAAGGCAAAAAAACTATAAACCCGCAAATTCTTTCAGTCAACCCAATGTGCATTTTTTCCATCAAAATCCATGTTGCCCTGCTGTCTCCCTGCAGTGAGGAAGCTGTATCACTAGCCTTTCCTGACCTCTCCATAAAAACTGCTTGATAAATGGAAAGTGAAGATGAGGCAAAGACCTTCCCTACAGATAACAGTCTTTGTCTGACAGTGACAGCGTCCCTCCTTTTCTTCAGGCACAGAGACCTTTTACACTTTGGGGAAAAAGGAAATAGATTCATTTCAGAGAACTGCATTCAGGCTCATTTAGAGTTTAACAGCCAGTGCTGTATTAATGGCCGTCATTTTCTTCTTGTGCTCATACCTGCTGACACGGGCTTACAGCATCCTCATGTTCGTCAAAGTTGTTCATCTACCCCACTCTGCTCCAAAATACACCCCAGAGCCTAGAGTGAAACTAAGTGATTCTTTAACTGCTGCTTGTCCCTGTGCAGTCAGAGATCTGTCATAAATGCAGTCTTATAAATCTGAAATCTAGAAAGCCGTGTAGTAAAGCAGATTTTGCTAGAAACAGGCTTGCTTCCAGCTGAGAACAAGCTGATGGGAGCTTGAAGCATCCTGGGCAGATGGGTTCTGTCATTTCTTAATTATTTGAGGTCCAAACTTTGCTGCTACATAGATGAGTATAGTTTCCCAGCACTATCCCCTGCTTAGCCATGTCTTGCCAGTGTGTAATTTCTTAAGCATTTTGAAATGAGAGGCTTAGAAAACTGAGAGAGGGATGATAGAAATAATGACTATGAACAGTTGGGAGAGCAGACAGAGTTTTTCAAAGTATTAACATCCAAGATAGCAGCTGCAAATTAGAAGGCAGCAGCGAAGATGTTTCCGGCTTTCTTGCTCAGTCTCAAGTACCAACAGTACTGAAAGACATAGGAGCTTGTGCTGAGTAAGTCTATGACAGAGCCTCAAGTCTGTGCATGAAGAAAATATTAATCAGATCTCTGAAATCTCTTTTGATAATTTCCAATTGTTTTGTTAACTCTGCCCAAAGTATTCTTTTGCCAAGATTATTTTCCTTTTCAAGTGAGAATCACAGCAAAGAATGAATGAAGAGAAATGTGGTTTGTATGAAAGACAGAGAGAAAACATTTCCAATGAGGAATATCAGAGGAAGATGCAGAAAATTACACCATTCTCCACTGCAAACGATTCAATTCTTGAGCTGCACATTGCTGGAGGATGGAAGAGTCCTTGGAGGAAGTATTATTACATATCCTTTTCCTTAGAGATCTGCTTTTGATCTGAGGCAAGGAGGCAGGATATGGGGCTAGATAGACTTTTGGTTCATCGTCATGCACAGCAATTTTCTGCGTCGATTGCTCTTCAGCAGGTAGGGTTATTCAGAAACACAGTGAGAATGGGATAAAAACATTTTAACACCACACAATAGCAGTATAGGTATCCTGAGTTAAAAAAGAAAAAGGAAAAAAAAAGAAAAGAAAAGCAACTCTATTTGTGTATTTACCCTTTAAAATAACAGGTTAGGGAATGGACTTGAAAGATAGATATTGGTTTAAGGATAAAGCCAAGTCATTGATTTGACACATTTAGTTACCAAAGCTAAATATCCACATGTTCTACATTACACTGAAAAGAAATTTTATTGCTGCACATGATTCTCTCACTTGCTTCTAACCCCGATGCCCAAACATGTAGTCCTGAAATTGGTCTGCATACTTCTCCCATTCTTGGTTCATCACAAGTTTGGATCCAGACGCTGGAAATATTTGAAAGGTGAGGCCATCACTTCTTGCTGCATCTTCTTCAAGGCTGCCTTCATGGAGCAATCTGGCTCCTTTGGTTTATAAGTGTCGTGGATGGGCATATAACAGATTACTGCAGCATTATTACCATATTGCTTTTCAAGGCCATTGCAAGGGGTGCCATTCAGAAGTGAACCCACTAAGAAAGATTGCATGACTTATTGATACAGCTACGGCATCTGAGAAGAGCAGAGTGGTTGCAGCATGCAGAGGAAAATTACAGTGCAATGGTCAAAATATTCAGGGAGGCAGAAAGGCTGCAGGGTAATTTACAGGGCAGGCTGGGCTTTCTGTACTCTCCTTTAAGGGATGACATATTCGCACCACGGGGACAACAGGTGACATCTCACATGAGGCTCATCAGGTGGGAAGTGCAACTGGACAAACAGCCTTGCACTGGCTCTAGCTGAGACAGATGAAGGGCCGGAGCATCGGGTGTCAGCTCAGACATGTGAAGCACGGGGGTGGCCGTGGCTTGGACATCCATTCCTGAGGCAATCGCTAACAGCACACCCACACCTTGCTACCTCATAACAATGAAAGGTGGGAAATTCAGGTGCTATAGTCTTTCTTCCAGCTTTCTTCTTGTATCTCCTACAGTGTAAGGGAAGCCAATTCATGATGCACAAATATTTCCTCAGTATGCTGTGAGCCCTCCACACTTACTCATGCCACAAACATGAAAACTTGCTACAGATTTTTACTACCCAAATGTTTCTGCAATGGCTTTTTAGTTTTGATTTCAGACTTGAAAAGTTTTGGAAAGCACTGAATTTCCATTAAATAGGAGAGTGGGTTGAGACAAGTGAAAATGGTGAGAGAAGGAGGGGAAACCACCCATTGTGTGAAACCTATTCTGATATTTTACTCTGAGTTATTCTACTTGTTTTACCTCATGATGAGAATTGTAAAACTGTAAGACAGAAACCTGAAATCCCATTTGTCTCCCAGATAAATCCTGTTCTGCTACAGTGGCTGATCTAGCAGCTAATTAAGTGGTTATGATAGTCTTCCCAACTCTTTTTTTTTTTGTACTGTGATCTCCAGCCCACAGTATTGTAAAGATTAGAGCTTCTCTGTCTTTAAATTGAAGCATGGAGACTGTATTTCTGATTGAAACATTAAATATACAGAAGATCTAGATGCCTTTTCAGTCTCAGATGCTACTTCAGCCAATCTAGGCACTTTCCCTCTCGGCATTTCATGCCAGGGTTACTAAATAATATCTTAGAAACAGAGTTGCCAGAAGGTTTTATGCACCAATTGGACAGTGAAGAAACAGAGGAAAAATTAAGTCACCTTTCTGCACAGACAGAGGTGGGCATGCTGTGACTGTTTGGATCCTGATGGAAGGACCTTATATTCCGATATTTTGTGAACTTTGCTCCTTGAGAAATGTTTGCTGCTTCTGCAAAAGGTGGAGTTTAAGCTCTCCTCTTTGCAGAGGCCAGCGCAAGGCTTATTATTGCCCACAGGCAGCCTCTGAGGGGCTGCACGGCATTGCATTTCTGCCTCCATTTCAACCCCTTGATTTCCCTGAGGGATGCGACTCCTGATTTCCATCCACATGAGACTGGAAGCGCTCCCCAGAATGGGAGGCAGCTTTGCGCAGCAAGCAGGGCTGTTACGAGGTGCCAAACCCGGCCCCAGGAATTATGCACACCACGAGGCTCCTGGCAGTGAGAAGAAAATGAGACAAATGGTATGTTTTTGTTTTTAAAGGAAATATGCTGCTGTCTCTGCTGAGAAGCTTAAGGAAGTTTTTTTTAATTTTTTTTTTTAAAAGCCATCAGCAACTGTTGTCTGTAACCATATGTTGAACAGTCTCTGCACATCGAGTTTCTCCCCCTCTCTAACATTTCCTGGTGAGGCTGCCCGCTTGCCAAGCAGCCATCACACTCCCCAGCCATCGCTGCTAGCCAGAAACTCGTCATGTGCTTTTACAACTTGTACCTTGAGAGCTTCACAGATCACAAAAACCTGTGTTAATCCAGAGGTGTTGGGATGGCTGTGAGGTTCAAATAAATTCTTCCTTTTTCCCTTTCTCACCAACTTTTTGGCCTCAGTTATGAGAAGGCAGAGAAGAAAATGTAGTCCTATTACAGCAGAAGCAATGCTAATAGCTTGAACTAAGGCCATTTAAAGTGGAGTCCTTCTTCTTCCTCCACAAGCAGAGTGAATGTTCCTTTTTTTTTCCAGCTCCAGGCAAATATTCTTTTAAAATTGTATTCAAATTATCGTGCTCCTCTTGTAGGCCAGAGAGTGGAGGAGGGAGAAATGGAGTTAATACAAAAATTAAAGAAATGTTGGAACAGGAAAAGTAAATTTTAGGGTGTGTTGTTGTGGCCTGTTCATGCTTCTGCTCCCTGTATGCAGAAACTATCCTTAACTGTCCTATCTGGTTCCCTTCCTCTATATATTGATTTATCATCCTCTAACTGCAGCCATCCAAATAAGTAAGGAAAACATTTGCAATGTCCCCCTCATACCAGTCCACAGGGCACTGGGCAGCCCCTCCTCACAGCCGTGCTTAGTCACACCGAATCAATACATCAGCTGTGGGGGAAATTCCCATACTGCAGAGCCACATCTTGCACACTGCAGCCATAGTAATGCCTGGTACTAAATAATAGTTACTAAAGGCATTTCATCCCTGTCAATCTACCTGTAACAGCAACAATATGGAGGCTGGAGGTACTCTGAGGGTTCTGGATTTCATGTCTTGTTGGCCATACCTGATGCTCCTCTAGCAGGCTTCATTGGCACAGGCTTTACAGGTTTCCCAGTAAACCCTACTTACCTGCAGGTAAGAGAGAGAGAATACCAACTGAATTAGGGATGTTCACCCTGGCTGGTACAGGCTTTGGGAAGCCATCTAACTGGTACTGTGCTCAAAGGCTGCTCATCTTGCCAGCCCATCTCTAGCTATCTCTCCAGAAAGGCCTCATCTGCTATAGCACCTCTGTCACTTTTGCAGCCTTGTAGAAATTTATCACATATCCTGAAGCATCTGAAACGGCTTCAAACATCTATGTTTATATGACTGAATTGAGCCCAGAAGTCATGCTTGTCACAATTTAAGCCAACAATCTTTTGTTCTCTACACGACTTTTATTTATTTGAAGATTGTTGTGCCTTTCTTTCAGATTTTCCTCACAGCTCATGTTTTCGAGTCCACTGACGGTTCTTGTGTTCTTATTTCCTCTTTCTTCACTCAGTTCACATTTTTTTCCTTTTAAATATGTTCTTCCAGACTGGACATGATGCACCACCCTTTGCTAGTTCACACCAGAAAGGAGGAATTACCCATTTTTTTGTCTTTCTTGTGACCTTCCCCTTATATATTTATCTCAGAATAAAGTTTACTTTCCTTTATGACATTATTGAATTTAGTTTTGTGATCCCTCCTAACCTACAGATCCAGTTGTGACTGCTCCTACAGAACCCCAGATTTTTTCATTGTCTTTGAGTTATTTTTCTGCCTCTATTTCTCCACTAATTTCAAGATAATTTTGACAGTGATCCATTCCTCCAAAGTGCTGGCAGCCCCTTCCAGCCTGATATCACTCTGCAAATTCAATAAGTAGCACAACTACTCCTTCAGCCAGGTCATTAATGTAGAATTGAATGGGACTGGACTGATGGTTGACCCAAAGAGCTACTTGTCCAAAAAAGTTTTGTACTTTTCAATAATTCCTCCTAGACCACACCTTAGTAGCTTGCTTATGCAAGTATTATAATTCACAATATTTATGGCAGCTAAGATGCATCTTAGCCTGTGCACTAGCCATATCAGTGGGAAGTCCAGAAATTAATCACTCATGTAGAAGGTCAGTCGTATAATGAAAGCCTAGAAAAGCCAGGCCAAGTGGTGCTGAGGGCTCAGGCACCTGGGGAGATAACAGCAAGACAGAGGACCATCTCCTTGCTCTGCTTCCTCCAGCTCTAACTGGAGTAGGGGCTTTTGGGGCATCTCCTGATTTTTTCTACTGGAGCAACTTTATTGGTATCTGGAGGCAAATGAAGCAGCAGCAGCTCATTCTTATCATCAAGGTCTCTACTCGTGGGACTCCTGGCACTTACCAGGCCCGGAGAAATTTCAGGGGAACCTCAGGTGGAAGAAGAAGGTGCATCAGACAGAGCTACCTGGAATTTCAGTACTTGGTTGCTCAATGCCCTAATTCACCGAGTCCTAATTTGCTGTTCCTACGTGCAAACCTCCAGTATCCTCACTACCCTACAGATAGCACAGAGGCCCTTCGGAGTTTCCACACAGGGTGTTTCACGGCTGAAGTGAGGTAATACACAGAAATCCTATAGCCAAAAAAGCTCATTTAAACAAACATTTTTTTAGACAGAAGGAGAAAGAAGGGAAGAAATCTGTATGAAAAACAAAGATTTCCGAGGCTGAATTCCAGAGAAACTCTCCCAAAACCTTGCACTCGGACAAAAAAAAACCCCAAACAAACACCCAAACAAAACCAAAACAAACACAAAACACACCAGGAAGACAGAATATTCCTGCTATCCTACAAGACAGCCGGTAACATTTTGCACACCTTGGAGAGAGTCCCACACCACTCTCCAAAGTTTACTCCGAGGAAAAGAAGTGGCTTTTGTCCTTACTGCTTTGCCCAGGTTTCCAGAACGAAGGAAGAAGGTGGGGCTGGGTCACACCCACCCTCATTCACAATAGACTGGTTTCAACTCCTAATTAAAATGAGAAGCTTGTGTGGTTTTTAGGGCACACTCAGCTGCCTCAAAACTACACACTGTTCCTCAGATATTGAGGGATTTTTTGGAACTAGAAAAGCTGTGGTTTTCAGGAAAGGCTCTAAGCGTGAGTACTAGATTTTTTTTTTTTTTTTTTTTTTTTTGGCCAGAGTATTTCATCCCAAAGTGATGTCTGGCTTTGCAAAGTAAACTTAGCTGCAGATCTTCTGCTTATTTTTTTCCCCTTCCTATCCAAACACTTCACAAGAGAAATCTCTTTGTGTACTCATACGAAATAATAATCAGTAATAACAATGTTTTTAGCATCAGTTGATTGGCACTCATTTGGGAAAAAAAAAATCTATTTGTTTTGCCCCATGGATTGTTCAGGAACTGCACTCCAAGCTTAGCAAGGCTCTTTCTGCTGGCTGTTGCAGCAATCACACAAATTGAATTGAATCTGACCTTTGTTTACTTGCGTGGCAGGATCCCCTGCATCTCTGCTGTATTTCACACAGCAGGAGGTCAGCGTGGACTTTCCAAGGTCAATCTTGCTGCTGAAGACCAGTGGTCTCCTGCCGAGGAGGTGTCACAAGGCGTCTAGTCAAGTTTGTAGCAATGCAAACTTGTCAACTGTTGAGGAGGCTCTGGCAGTTTAAGTGCGTTTGACTGGTGAAGACCCTCACTGCCTCAAATTCATTTACTTCTCTGCAGGGCGTAACAAGGAGAAAGAGGCTGAGACAAGTGGAAGTGAAAGAATCTGTGAATTTGTCAATCCTCCTATCAAAATGGCAACAGAAGTGTAAACTGTCTCCTGGAAGTACGTATCAGTAGGCTTAACCTGCAGTCTTGGATCTCAGCTCAACAGGCTGCTAGGAAAATTGGGATCTGACCTGAATTAATCTCCTATGCAGAGGAAAGGCTGTATGAGGCACCTGGGGCTTGTCTTTGCACCCTCTAGTGTGTACTGCTGATGAATTTAATGGGAGGAGAAAAACAATTAAAGTTTATTAGAGCTTGGTTTCAAAACAGATGCAAAAATATTGTCAGCACTGATACATTGAGAAAAGGGTTTGAGGGGTGAGGGCCAATGGAAATGGGCCACTGGGAAGGGCTGTCACTAGGGCATGTGCATGAGTGTGGGGCATTGTGTAAGGGACTGGCTGCCATGGAGCTGTCTGAAAGCAGTAGAGCTGCGTAAGAGTGGCACTGTGCTGGAATCAAGAAGCCCTACCTTGTGACTTTTTGGTGGTAATTAGCTTCAACCAATCAGCCTCTTAATTAATGCAGCTATTCTGGTCATGGGACAAGTTTAGATGTCCCTGCATTGACCTCCACTGCACAGCAGACAAATGGAGAGGTGATCAGCTATGCTCATTATGGAATTTATACATATCAAAAGAGCTTTACAAAGGTGATCAGTATTTTACAGATGTGCAAACTGACACAGAATGGAATAAGGAGCTTGCCCAAGTTTTCCAATAGAGCAGCATCAAAGCCAAGGCTAGAATGGAGGTCCCTATGTCCTGGCTCAGCTTTGTAAGAATGACTCTGTTCTCTGAAATGAGAGTACAAGAGCACAACAGGTTCTTCTCAGATCACATTCTGGTGTAGGATGCCAGAGAGTCCCCTGGGTTCTGTGTTAAGGCTATCACAATATGTTTCATTTCAGCATGGTAATAACGAGTGGAATTTTTTGCTGTTACTGTTATTATTTGCTCCACTGCACTTACATTTTCTGCATGTGTTCGTTTTAGGTTGTTTTATGGCTTTAGCAAAATATTTTGTCACATATTTAATTTTAAGCATATGCTCTGGATGCCCAGCAACCTTAAAAGCATTTAAACCTCATGTTCAAAGTTAAGCATGTACTTAACTGAACAGAGGTAGACTCACATGTGCACTAAATGTTCAGTAAGTGTGTGACTGTTTTGCCAAAGACGTACAGAAATGAGAATAAATCTTTAGATATTGGTTCAATAAGCACAATTCCAGTGACTGTAGAGGAATATACCAGGAGCTGGCTTTAATCTTAAGCATTTCTTAGACATGTGCAGTCTCAGGCACCAAGCAGGAGGTTCACCTCCTCGCCGCCCAGGTGTGGATCACCTGCATTGGTCCATGCAGCTCTGCATCAGCCCCTGGCTCTCTGGGGCTTGAGATTTGACATTTGATCCACTGAGTTTGGCTCATGTGGTCCTGAAGTGGGGAAGATCGTGATGTTGCCCTGGCACTGATGGCACAGGGACATCTCCTAATCTTTTAAACCTCTTAAACTTTTAAAGAAAGCTTGTTAGAAAGTGATCCCCATACACCCTAGGCTTACCACTCTCATGTGACATGATGTAGCAGGGTCCACATTTTGGCAAAGACATTGGAAGTCTATTTAAGGACCAAAACTGCCTCTGTGGGAAAGGGAAGAGCCGAGTAACCCCAACCAGGCATAACATCCTGAATTTCAAATCGAGAAGGGACTAACTGACTCCAGTTTTTACGGTTTTGGCTCAGGGCCCTGTGGCCAACTGCAGCCCAGATAGGTGAATCTGCTCCCCAGGGGAGCACAGCTCTGGCTCCGGAGAAGCCTTTTTCTAAACTAAAGGTGTCATCTTAGGCTGTATTCAATAAGTGGTTGAAATATGTCTTTATTTAATGATGGTGAAAATTGAAGGTGTCCAGTAAAGCAGTTGTAATTGTGTTTATTGAAGAGACAATGAACCTAGTTAAGATTCAATTTGCTCTTCCCCTTTGTTCATCCCTTCCAGTAATACATGGTTAATTATTAGTTTCAAAGGCTCAGTGAAGTTTGTCAGCTTGCAGAAATTGCAGTGATCACCATATTGCCAGAAAGAAGTGCAACCCCATTGTTTTTCCAGATGAAAATATTTATTCTTTTACAGAAAATGCTAAGCGATCTCCTGGCTTGAACTATCAAACCACAGCCTTTCCCCTCCTCAATGGCAGGGGTGGGAGCTGACAGGACTGTGCCCATCTGCTGAGTGCCATGAACATGAGCTTCCCACAGTGTAGCCTCATCCTCCTTGTTGGTGTCTGTGTGACCCCTTCTCTGCCACCAGGAGGTACCCGGCAGGGCAAAGGCTCAGCACCAGACCTGTCCCATCACTGTGAGGTAGTGGAGCCCCTCAGCAAGGTCCCACATTTGAGCCCTCATTTGAGCTGACTTGTAGCAGAATTTGCTCTCTAAATATTGCCATTGCCAAAAGCCCCAAACCCTACAAACCCAAAGCCACTCAACTCCAGCCTGATCCATACTTGCTTGTCTTAGACGAAGGACCAATGGCCCCATGGGTGACTGGGCTGAGAGCACTGATCCCTGCGTTACAGAAGTGGGATATTTTAGGAAGTCATTGCAAAACCACTGTTCATTTGTTATCGCCTGTGTTTAAAGTGTTCAGTGGATCGTGAGGGAACCTCAGCCTTGAAATTTTCACAGCTTGGCCCAGAAGCTGTCAAGTAAGCTAGCTGCATATATGGTTGTTGACTATAGTATATGTTTCAGTCCCAATTAATATGAGCATCACAGTTAGGATTTCTTTGTTTCTTTATTTATTAGGGATGCTGAAACCGACTGGATTGGTACAACCAGGCACAGGATATCAGTGTTGTACTCTTGTTGCCACTATGTTATTCATCAAGATTTCCTGCAAACAGAAGTAACTGCTGATTCTCTGAGCCAAAGACACTGTAAGCACAAAACCAACAGCACCTTGCTATGTAAATGACGAGTGCATTATAAATAGACAGTAGTACCCATCTTTTCTGTTTTACTATATGCCACTCCAAAACTCCAGGTGCTTTAAAAATATGGATGAAAAGTATAATGATTTTCAAAAAAATAGAAGTCTGAGGAGACATAGCAGAGCATAGAAAAACCACAGCACAATTTCCATTTTGTATCCTGCTCTTCTTTTCAGGCTCCGCGTTTCCTGAAGGAAGTAATCTGCTGACTGGGATTATTACCCAAGATAGCTTCCTCAAATTTAACAACCTTCTCACTGCAGGACAAAGAAGGGGAAGGATGTGTCCCAGTAACAGGGAAATCTGTGGCAGGGTCAGGGTAGATACTAATCTGCTGATACTGCACAAAAACTACATGTGCAAAAGGCATTTGCATCTTTTCTCTGTCCCTGCCAAGTCATGCTCATAAAACAATTAAAGTTGCACCTTCTCCCTTGCAGCTGAAAAAGAAAGAAACCCAGAGCAATCCCCTTCCCTTTACAAATATTCCCCCTACTTCCAGGAATGCTGACAAGCACTGTTCAGGTCTAACAACTTTGGGAAGATTCATAATTAGGATGCAGTGTCTCTGAGCTACCTGCTGAGTGTTTAACAAGACAGATCACAACTTAACAAGCATAGTTCTTGCGAGTTGCTAGTAACAGTGAATACTAGGGTTAGTCACTTTCTCTCAGTCTTTTTCTCATTCCTTTCATCCCTTGACCTGTCCTTCTACTCATTCCCTGTTCAGCAGAATATTTGAAGTTGGCATAACGGAATTTCTGTAATTGGCCTGTATATAGGAAGCAAGGGATGTTTCTCTTAGGGAATAAATTTGATTTGTAATCCTTTTTCACAATTAAAATCCCTAAAGAGCCCCAAAGTGCACACCAAATACATTTTCTCATAAACTTTTGCTGCCTCCTTGCACTACAGAGTCTCCATTCTGGCTTGTCACCTGTCTGTAAAGTAGAATGCTTCCACAAGCCTTTATTCATTACCAAAATGACAGCTGAAAAGCAAAACAAGAGGTATCATTACAATCTTGATAGCAGAGTGCAGGGGCTGTCTGCAATCTAATGGTTCCTGCAATTACATCTTGATTGAATGCACTGATGAAGCTGCAGCCCCTTTCTTGAGTGCCGTGTTGTGGACATTTACTGATGACTACACAGGTACTCATCAACATGCCATGACCCAGACCTGACTGAGGATTATAGTTTGCACAGGTGAGAAAGGGAAAGCCTAAACGGGGGAGTGTTTGCTTAGATTTTGCTCATGGTCTTTTTGGAAAGTGTCTTGCATTGGACTTGCAGCCAACCAGTACGGAGCTAGGAAAGTTATCCAACATTTTTCCTTAACCAAATATTACTATGGTAAGTGCCTAGAAGCCTTTATCAAGACTAGGTCCCAAGCAAAAGTATTTTCCGTATTCCAAAGTAAGAATCAGCTTTGGTCCTAAAGAGCTACTAACCTAAAGAGACCAGGCAGGGAAATATATCGTGAAGGTCCTCTTCATTATGCAGGAAAGTTGCAGCTCAGGAGCACAAATGTCACAGACAAGACGCTGGGGCAGAGCTGAGAGGAGAATCCATTTCTTCTGGTTTTAGATGAACTTCAAGTGGTGTCTGAATTTGGCAGGGAGGACTAATTGATGCATATTGACACACACCATTGCTAGATTCTGGCTCCATTTGCTATCTGTGGCCTGTGGCTGCCTTATTTAACCTTATTTTAGGTGTGTTATGATTTCCTCTCTCCCACGGCTGTAGAGGGTGCTGAGTCCTCACAGCCCTGAACAGGCTGAGCTGCTTACTGCTTTCTTGAGATACCATGGCAGGGTCCTGTTGGATGCCATGTGAGATGATAGTGTAAAAATAACTCATGGCTACCAGAGCCCCTTTGTCTCTCAGGTCTGACCCAGAGCCTGTTGGAGACCATGGGTAATTTTCTATTAATTCTGATGCACTTTGGATTAGGCAGTAAACTGTTGCTGTTTCTGCGCTCCTTTCTCTGCTGTCAGTGTTACTCTGTCAAACACGTGGAAACATCACATTTTTAAAAATCAATAGTTCTTAGAGAAGTAAAGTAATGAATGAAACCTAAGTTAACAGTTTGGAGAGATGGAGGAAGGATTTAAAGATGTGAAGACCCTGACTAACAAATCAGTCCTTCCCTCTGGCCTGCTGTCACTGAAGTCCAGATGGTACCTGAGCATCTCAGATGCTGGAGCCAAAGACCCTCAGTTCAGACAGACGGTTCATCATGGTGCAGGGTGGGGACCGGCTGCACAGAGGAGGGTGTCTATTACCATGTTGCTACAGCTGCTTCCTGCTACATGCCCATTGCTTTCTTAAAGGTTAACTCATGCTGGGGAGTTTTAATTGTCTATTATCTACCCAGAAGGAACTAACTATCTTAAATAGACCAAGGCAAAAAAGCGTCTTTTTCTGGCTTTTCTTTGAGTGTTTTTGAAAGAAGTTTGTACATTAGTCAAATTCATGAATGAACAAAAGAAACATAATGGCAGTGATATGTTCATTGGGGAAGGAGACCCTGGGTTACACAGATCCACCAGCAATTAATCTAAATAAAGTCAGGGAGAGTATATCACTGACCATTACACTTCAATTATTACTGCAGTGATTGATAATGTGGTTGCTCAGCTAACGTGGCAACGTGCGCGGTCCAAAGGTCAGCAGCACAGCTGGTGAGGTGGAAAACCATGCTGTTGTGATGGTATGGGCTGATGCCTCATGGTCTGATACACAGCCTTTGTAAATCAAGATTGATTTGGATTACAGTGCCCTCGTCCTGGGTTGTCCTGCATGTGGTAGCTCTGCAGGACTGGTCTGCAGTTTGTCCAACTTCAGCCTGTTCAAGCTGGGTTGCTAACTTTTACTGACATGGCCATTTCAGTTTGGTGGTACAGCTAACCCCACTCATGTCTGATCCCTTCCCTTAGTTTTAAACGGAATTTAGGTTTCAGAAGAGAAATAGAATGGATTTGTCTGTTTCTGACAGAAAATAGTAACGTAAGAAATTCTTTTGTAGGGATATGACTAGCTTTACGCACTTCTGAGGAATACAATGTGATTTAATAAGTGATTTGGAGAGGGGAGAGGTGTAGTGAGATTTCTGGTAGTTCACTCACTGAGGTATCATGGGCAGAACAGAAAGAGGTGGACGAGCTGAGGTGAATGCTAGATAACCTGTAACGCTGCAGGAAACAGTGCAGTATATTACAACATAAATGGTGCTAAGGACACCTTTCAGTGCAGATTAATATCTCTGTTTTATTCCAGCAGTTCAAAACACTTAAAATTACAGATTTAGTCAGTGACCCAGAAGCATGAAGCTGGAGTAATGAGCATATGACATCATAATGGAAGAACAGGAAACAGGTATACACTGATGAAGGAAAATACAGGAGCTTTATGTTCTTCTGTTCCCACAGCCATGGCTATCATATCCAAGTGTAACCCATTGCTTTAGTCCAAACTGAGAAAAGAAGCAGAAGAGACACATGAATTTTGTTGAAACTGCTGAATGCAGGGCAGAGCAAGGCACTCAGAAAGAATGAAGGACTGGAAACTTTTGCCACAGTAACAACTGTAATTAGCACCTTCTTATTTATCATACCATAATCAGCAACAGGGACACAAAATAAGATTTGTCGCTGAGTTTTGACCTGTCTTGGTAAAATGTCTAGTTACATTGCACAGATAAACATTTTCTTTTGCTTCTCAAATTTCCTCTCTGGATGTTTTGAGACCTCATATGTTTGGGACAAGCTTTCTTCTGGTACTAAATTATTCAGGCTGAAATCACATAAAAATAGAATATTAGACAGTTTTAAAGGCAACTAGAAATCTGAATACCATCTTTATTTATTATCAAATAGGGAACAAATCTGAAGCTGCTTTACTGCATTGTTCTATAAATATTGACTAAAGTATTGCTGTACAAGGAAGCATATAAGTTATTACTCAGTCCTCTAAAGACAGAAAGGAAGAATCTTTCATTCATTTCATTGTATTGCCAGTATCTTAGAAGTCATTCATTCTAGGAAGAAGAGACATCTTACAGGTAATTTACTGTGTTTGTGCCTTCTGTCCCATGGGCTATAATGCAAGACTAAGTGTCAGCTACTGCTTTCAGTCTTCATTTCTCTTCGATTACTCCATCCTCTTTCTCTGAGGTGCTCTTCAATGTAATCATTATACTCCAATTTGGCTCCCTGCAGAAAGCTTGAATGGTATCACTTGCAATAAAGGCTTTGGCTGACTCCTTCACCTAAGGGTCTTTTCTGTTCCTGGAAGTAAATGGAGAAGCCAACAGAAGTTTTGCCTCTACAGTGGAGACACTGAGCTGAGACCCATTTGTACTTTCAGGCAGGAGAGGGGCACTGTGGTGGGGGTCTTCGTCATCACGGGCAGTTGCTGGACATGGAGAAGGGTGAATGGAATAAAGACACAATTTCTGAATTTGAGATGCAGACGAGCCTCTTTCTGTAAAAACTCAAGAACTGTGTCTTTGTAGATGCTTCCATTTATACATAGGGTTCATCAACTGGGCAGTGACTTCTGTTAAACTGGACACAAAACCACATGCAAGGTTGTGACAGTAAATCATCATGGACACCACTGTTTCTTATAAACCAAAGAAGAATATCTTGGTGGAAACACAAAAGTGGTGCCCAACACCTTCTTAAGGCTCTGCCACTTAGAGTGCTCAATTGCTGTAAATTGTACTGACATTCAGCATCTCACATACTGGAAATATAAAGCTCATGAAATGTCGGTCCTCCATACTCTGAAACACAGGCACCTTTGGGGGAAACCTGGTGGCTGTTTGAAACAATACAGGGGTACTGAATGAGAAGAGAAGGATAAAAATTAGGTCTCCTTAACGAAAATTACAGGGAGGATTTTGGGCAGTTAGAAAGCAGCAATGACTCTAGCTGAAATTGGTCAGGACATTAAAAAAAGGCAACACTTATGGGAAATGGAAGCCCAAGCCTTCCCGATGATTACAGATGTGGGAGGATCTCTATGTTATCTTCAATTAAAGCAGCGAGTACCTTTGGCCTGAGAGAGAAGAATCCCATTCATGGGCAGGATTCACAAGCGAGTGTGTGAAACCCATCTGACAAACTGTGGATGTCTCTCCTCGGTGAACCTGTCAGCAGGACAGATGGTGCAAGCTCCCTTTAGATTAAAAAAATCATTAAAACAGCCCCCTCATGCTCTTTTCATGGACGAATGTTATTTCATGACTGAGCGCTCAAAAATGTGCTGAGTGTTGGCCTGTAGATAAAGGTCCTTGTCTCCCAAAGCTATTAATACAGAAACCAAACATGTGTGACATTGCTAGCGGGGTCTGTGGCAAAGTGGGGATGTCTCCTCCCTGGGCAGGCAGGGCCAATGCTTTGCTTCTCAATAGTTAGAAGCATGACTGAAAAGATGCTGTTCAAGGGAGCCGTTTAGTCCCCAGGGAATTACCTTTTTGGCAGTGCTGGCCACTGACTGTTACAGGAAAGGTCCTGCCCCTCACAGAGGGCTGCTGGTTATCTTCTCCTTTGAACAGGGAAGAAGCCACAGTGCTGCATTATACGGACCAGTCTAGGGGATCTTCTGCTCATGGCTCTCACTCTAACTGTCCTGTGCCTCTGTTCATCATGTAAAAAGAGGAGCTAACAGTCATGTTGTACCTGTTTTGGAGTAAGAGTATATCTATCTGTAGGCACATAGCACAAAAGGATCCCACCATTGGCCAAAGCTCCTTGGTACTTGTCTCACAGAAGAGGAGAATCAATGGTTAACACAGAGCTATGACCTTCCCTTCAAAAGAAATATAAAGTTTGCCTGTATGCATGGGAAAAGCCATCTTCTGCATCAAGATGAGAGAGCAAAGAAAGACAGATAGAGAAAGAAGGCAGAAGAAAAGCAGAAAGATACCTCAGTGGGGTATGGCAGGTGTGAACTCATAGAAATAATATGTTCTAGGACTGTACAAGGATAAAATACCAGGATAAAAGCGGCACAAATTTGAGTGCCTGTGCATCGTGTGTGCATATGAGAGTAAGGTGGTGTTGCATGATCGCTGCAGAATCCCATGCTATAGCAATCCTATCCCTTACTCTGCATTAGAGTCCGGGCGCTGGGAAAATAGCAAAAATCTCCTCATGAAGTCTTCTCCCAGGGAGCCCTTCCTTTTTGGCAAAGCTGAAAAAAGCATGTGCTAGGAAGGGTATATAATGAAGGGATTCAGCCAGCTTGGAGGAAAGTCAGATCAAAGAGAGCCTTTCAGTAAGTGGAGGCCCTGGAGTTACTGCTTGGAGTGAGGAGATTCTGGTTCCTGCAGTGCAATTGACAGCTCTCTCCTCTCTTTCCTCTGCTGTGAGGAACACAGGGAGCACAGGAGCAAAAGACATTGCAGGTCCCTTCTGGCTGGAGGGGGAGATGGTGAGGTGCATTATGCCGAGAAGAACAGACTTGGGGGCTTACGAAGCTTGGTTTAGGAAGCAGAAGAGTTGTCCCATCACAGCTTCAAGCTGAAGTCTTTCTGTTGCCATGAAGACCGAACAGATTTGTCTCTGCTGACAAGGAAGAACGCAAATGTTGGCTTGGCTAAGATGAGAAAAGGAGGAGAGCTTACATCTGTGCTTATGCCTAACTTGGGTGTGAGATTCTGCCCCCTCTGCATCGCTGCCTGGGCATCTGGGCAGCCCTTCTAAAGTGGAGTCTGCAGCATGGGGAGCAGTTTCCAGATATGTTCTCCCCTGCTCTGAGAGACCAGATCCATGGGAGCACACAGGCAGACAGCTGGGACCAGCATGAGAACTCCCCTAAAAGAGGAGAATTTCCCCACAGAGCTGGACATGACAGCAGGAGCCCAAATTAGCGATGTCCTTGCTGGGTCTGCCCCAGGGACGATGATTTAGAGGGGAATGGGGATCACAAATCTGTGGTGCTGGGCTTTGGTTCCTCCCCTGTCTGAGGGGGTTCAGTGCCCCCATCTCTTACCTCCCTGGAGCCTGGACCTGGCAGATGCCTTTTGCAATGCCAGTTTGCAGCATCGTGTCCCTGTCGCAGCCTGGGAGAGCTCAGGCACATGTCACAGCACAGCCCCTACACTGCACACAGCACTCCGTTAAGCAGCACAGCTGTTTTAGCATTGTCCCATGCTCATTTCTGGGGCAGAGTTAAGGTTTCTTTGATCTCTTAAGAAGTAAGTTTATAATATTTTACATAAATAAAATACATATATCAGTTTATAATATTTTTTTTTCCTCTGGAAGACTTCAACATCCTCCTCCTGAAATAGTTTATTTGGAATTTATGGGATCCTCTCTCTACCTTAGAAAAAATGTAATTTTCTCCTCTTCTTTCTGTGAATACAATGTTCTGTTCTGTTTTATTCTTTTCTATTCTATTCCTTATGCCATGGTTACCCCTGGAGGTACTGTGTACCTCCAGTACCAGCTGGTGCTAAACGTATTGCATGCCCTGACTAAGATCAGAGGCTGAATTTAAAGTGGAATTAACGAGGGGTATGACACATCCCCGACTTCAGCTCAGGGTATTCTCCTTCCCTCCCACTCAGCAGCTTCTCACTCTGTCCTCTCCCCCACAGAAAGGTGGAAGACCTCAGTGAGTTTAACTGAACTCTGCGGGTGTGGAGCCCTGGAGACTGAACTCACAGTTAAAGCAGGGCTTTGTTCTCAAGAGCTGTCAGTGTGAGATCATGCCATGATACAGCGAGAAGGTTCATGATGCCACCTTAACAGAGAAAACAAGGTAGCCCTAAGCTGTGTTTCAGGGAATAAAAGGACTGAAACAACTAGGGGAAAATCCATCAAATAAGATGAAAAGAAGATACTCTGCTGAACATCACAAATAAAAAAAAAAAGAAAAGAGAGAGAAAAAAAAGAAATAAAGGAATTAAAAAAACCCTGTGATGTACTAGGCTATGAAGCACAAAAGTAACAATGAAAGTAGTAACTCCAGAGAGCGCTATTCCTTGTTCAGACCTGCCTTTGATCTTTCTTTTTGATTTCCACAAGGGCATCTTCACAGCCTTTGGATGTGGAATTGCTGGTACAGAGTCTCCAGCCATGGGATGGCCAAACAGACCACCCTGCCCATATGATCTACTTTTGCTATGGCGTGTCTGCATCATGCAGCCCCTGAGCTAGCCGCAGTCCCTGTACTGCAAGCAGAGTGCAGGTACCAGCTGAGTTTCAGAAAGGGAGGGCTGCCCTTGCCCAGCCCCAGAGCACAGGCAGTTTATGAACGGTTCCCCCTTCCCATTTCAGTGCTGCAGAGTGGTCTCAGTGTCTCTGCTCAGCATCTCCTGGGCTTCTTTTCCTAGGGCAAGCTCATGTTTATCTTCACGGACCTCCCCAGTTCTCCCTGCAATGGGACTCCCCCGGGACCATTGCACCTACTGGGTAGGCAGGCCCAGAGTTCCCTCCTTTTGGAAAAACAGCCTTTGGGCTTGTTTCCCATATGGTTTTAGAAAGCAAAGGAGAGAAATACAATACAGAAAACGTAGCACTGCTTATGGCTACTACTGTCTCTTCCTTGCTTGCCATTTACTGAGAAGGACTCGGAGAGTTAGCCATCCCAGACTGTAAAATGAAGCCACTCTGGCTGTGTTAGGAAGGTGAGCGCTTCTGTATCATGACACCAGTGCATGGGGAACTCTGGTGATGGGCTATGTTGAGCACAGTGAGGCCTGGAGAGACCATGACAAGGATTTTTTTAAGCCACCGTGCAGAATTTCAGGCTTAAGTGCCAGTAACGAAGCCAAACCTCTCTGGTTTTTTCCCTGCTCCCTGCATGACTCAGTTATTGCATATTCCAGATTTATTGTCTTTCATATAATTTCCCTGGGATTTCAATGCTCCTGCCGTTAGCTGAGCTGGCACCTGCCCGTATCTGACACTTTGAAGTCCCCCTTTGCTGTGATTGTGCAGTGCAATTTTAAGACACCACCATTAACCACCCATGTTTGCTTGTGGTGTCTCTTCAGGCTGGTGCCACATCTCACAGACACTGCCATAAGGGAGCCTTCAGCACAGTGGCCAGTCTCTTGGCTGAAAGCCTAAACTCTGATTACTTTTTTCATGGCATTCTCTGAATCCAGCCCACCAGCTCTCTCAAACCCATCTGAGGTTATTCATTGGCCACCCATATCTAGGGCTTGTAGTGGTGCTCCAAAAACTTTCTCCAGTGGGAAGCATATCTCAACAAATGAAAAATATCTGAGCTTTTCTCATGTCACTCTGTGTTGACTGTGTTGACTGTGTGCACATCCAAAGAAGAGCAATGAAGCTGGTGAAGGTCTAGAGAACAAGTCCTGTGAGGAGCGGCTGAGGGAACTGGGGTTGTTCAGTCTGGAGAAAAGGAGGCTCAGGGCAGACCTTATCACTCTCTACAACTGCCTGAAAGGAGGTTGTAGCAAGGTGGGTGTTGGTCTCTTCTCCCACGTAACAAGCGATAGGACAAGAGGGAACGGCCTCAAGTTGTGCCAGAGGAGGTTTAGATTGGATATTAGGAAAACATTCTTCACTGAAAGGGTTATTAAGCACTGGAACAGGCTGCCAGGGAAGTGGTTAAGTCACTATCCCTGGAGGTATTTAAAAGATATGTAGATGTGGCACTTAGGGACACGGTTTAGTGGTGGACTTGGTAGTGGTAGGTTTACAGTTGGACTCAATGATCTTAAGGGTCTTTTCCAACCTAAATGTTTCTATGATTCTATGGCTTTTATTTTCAATCAGTTCTGCTGAGCCATTTTGTCTGTCATTCATTTAACAGCCTGCAAACGAGAGCATTTGAACAACCAGCTGAGCTTTGCTCTGAGCAAGCAAGGAAGTTACAGCAGAACCAGGAGCACCCTGCAAAGCCAGTGTTTGATTAATTTCAGCCGGCTTTAATTAAGAAGTATTCTCTCTGTAGTTAATTATGTGTTTTATGAGAAGTGGATGTGGTTATCTGAAATCAAGCAAGGGATGGTGTTTCTGTTATCTCGTCAATACAGGGTATATCAGCTCTGGGAAGCAAGACAGTGTTAATAAATAACCAGATACAGAAATACGCCCCCACCAGACACTAATGGGATCCACCTTTAAATTAATATATGAATTTACTCCAGTGTACCATGTATCATGGTGTACCATCTTTCATATTACATGCTATCTCTCTGTTGATTGCATTTTAGTTTTATTGTAATGCTCTGTGTGGAAAAGAGGATTATTCTGAAGTAAGGTATGGCCCATGCTTGAAATGTCTGAAACAGACATGCTTTTAGATGCATTATTTTCAAAGCATTAAAGCATTCAGCTTGCGATCTCTGGAAGTCTCTTTTTTGTGTTTTTTTGTTTGTTTGTTTTTTTTTAACCCAAGGAATGGTCAGTCTTCCCTTCCTCTGGTGATCAGGACCTTTTAAAATGGCTCATATTGGCACTCAGGTACCAGGCACTCCAAATCAACTGTAATTGCTGAAAATTTAGACAATGTTTAGGAAAGGATAATAATATATATGCTCTTCATCTACAGCAAATGTATATGTACCAGCTGATGCTGTTAGTAACCTGATTATGAGACTGAATGATCAAACCAACATTTTTTGGCCCTGTAGATTTTCAATATTTGACTGACAAACAGGATGCAACAGGTAAATGACACAAATGAAACAGGACAGTATAGGAGGTTGACAGCAAGTAAAATGTGATCACCAGGAGAGCAGGAATCACATGGACCACTGCCTGTTTATTCTCCCTAGACTCTCTAAATATGCCTTTCTGCAACATATGCGAACTGTAGAAAAGTACAAATCTCTGCTTTTATGGCTTTGAATCTTAGCTGTGAATTGAATAATTTACATTACTGAACAATGAAATGGTGCAAAGTGGTTTGAACATGGAGGTAAATGCAAGTCTTTTATGAGAGAGAGACACTTTGCAAAGGAAGAGTGTTGGGAAGTCAAGATGTGTGAGACACAGAATTAACCTCAACAGTGATGTGCTTAAGCTTCACTGAATAAACAACAGAATGATTTGATATCCTTCCCAATAAGCTTTACAAATATTACTGTACTGTCTGAACATATTTCATACTAGCAAGCTAACAGGGTGTCAGGAATGGCAGCATCCACGCCAAGACTCCACTCTGCCATGCTCCCCAGTTAAGTGCAGGGACAGTAAATTTCACAGCACTTTGAATGTTTGACTCAAGTGTAAATAACTTCTCGTGGGATTTAAAAAAAATAATTAAATAAAGTCCTTGCCTTCTTGCAGGTTTAATCTCAGTGGTGATGCCTGTTGATGGATCAAACAGTCCCCACTTTTTAAATCATTTAACTGGTTCAATAGCTGTCATATCCTTTGCTTTTGTAGTTAAATCAATTCTTAGGAAAGAAAATAAGCTTGTCAGTGAATCATACCCACAGTGGTCTACCCTTCCTTAGAGCCAGTTGCAGATGATATAAAATAAATCAACTCTGAACTTTCTTAGAAATGGAAGGGGGTGAAGAGAGAAAATGCAGGAATTGCGAACCAGAAGCAGTGAGGGGCTGATATGTTGCCATCATGGTAACACAGAGTAGATCAGCATAGACAGTCATATCTCTGTCATTTACAATGAATGGTTGCCATCACCACGCCTGTTCATTTCAGCATCTTTGTAAGTAAAGCGTAAATGTATGAAGTAACATAGGGCAACTCTCGTGCAAAGTTAAAACGTTTAGAGATTCCTTAGGCCCAGGCTGGAAATCCTTCCCCAGGAGAAGCCTCCATGGGGTTTGACTCCACAGAAGGACCCCAGCACTGGACAATGTGTTCTGTGTCCTGGGCAACACTGTGATGGACATCAAGTAGTACTGGGGTCTGCTTCATAAGAAAGTGGGATAGCCTTTACCTCTGTCCCTTTCCTATTGTCCTGGTTTCGGCTAGGATAGAGTTGATTTTCTTCCTAGTAGCTGGTACAGTGTTATGTTTTGGATTTAGTATGAGAATAATGTTGATAACACACTGATGTTTTCAGTTGTTGCTCAGTAGTGTTTATACTAAGTCAAGGATTTTTCAGCTTCTCATGCCCAGCCAGCAAGAAGGCTGGAGGGGCACAAGAAGTTGGGAGGGGACACAGCCAGGACAGCTGACCTAAACTGGCCAAAGGAATATTCCATACCAGATGACGTCATGCCCAGTATATAAACGAGGAGGAGTTGGCCGGGAGGGACGGATCGCTGCTCGGGAACTAACTGGGCATCGGTCAGTGAGTGGTGAGCAATTGCATTGTGCATCACTTGTTTTGTATATTCTAATTCTTTTAGTACTATTGTCACATTATTATTATTATTATTATTATTATTATCATTATAATTATTTTTCCTTCCTTTCTGTCCTATTAAACTGTCTTTATCTCAACCCATGAGGTTTTTTTTTTCCATTCTCTCCCCCATCCCACTGGTGGCACTGCGCGGTGCTTAGTTGCTGGCTGGGGTTAAACCACGACACCTATACTGCTCAATAATTGTAGCTTTTGGTCTTTTCCTAAAAATCTAGTCTGTCATGAGATACTAGAGGAGGGTTTATCAAGGGATGCCTGAAAGACACTTCTGGATGAAATTTCTGTCGCGTTGGTTCTTGGGATTGCAGGGCATTGGACTTGAGGACCTAAATTGTAGGGACAAACTGAGCTAGAATCAGAATACAGAGAAATGGTCTTGTGTCTTCTAGAATAAGACACATCAGTCACTTTGTGTCAGAATGAAGTCAAGACAACAGAATAAGATTTAAAAGTGCTTCTTTCAGTTGCTGTTTTTGCTGCCAGCTACTTAATCTCTTTGTGCCTCAGTATTTCAGTTGCAAAATAAAAGGTGTCCTTTCAAAACTTTAACTTCTGAAAATCTTTTCAGTTTTCCTTTCTTTTGGGGGACAGAGATTGAAATAATTTTGACAATTTATTTATTTCCTTCCCAACTGAATGCACTATAAAGGTTTATCTCTATGGTTGTCTTTCTCGGTCTCTCCAAATTTTCTCAGATTAGCAAATAGAAATTTTGTGACTTTGTCATGTTAGCAAAGTTTTAAAAAGTTACACAGTGCAGAAATAAAAAAATACATGGAACAGAGCAATAGAATAAAACCACAAGAAAACAGTCTCAACACTCACCTTGACGTGAGACACTCTGAAAATGTAGTTTTTCCAGAACTAAGGAGAAAAGTTGCATTCTACCATTGGAAATTATTTTTTCATGCTTTCTTCTGTACACGCTAGTATATACAAGTCTGATGTCAGAATTTGGGCTATAATGCTTTTCCTACCGGAACACCCTTTTCTGAAATGAGTCCTGCAGTGCCTTCCAATGGCATCCTCCAGTCCTGTGTTATGCTTGGAAAAAGACCACTCTGATAAACATAAACATTCCCAGAAAAATCCCCAAGAGTTATATATACATATTAAGCATTTGAGCAGCATTATTTGCTTTTAAATGAAGATGGATTTTAACTTACTGCTTCCAATTAGAATAATAACAAACATTTTCCCTAATGATAACAACAGGCAATAGTGTTAAATTGGAAATGCAAAAGCTTTTTCTGCCGGTACAGTATAAGTTACAATATCATTAAATATATAATCAGCCATTTATTGCTTGTGTTATTTTTGAGGCACTTAAATGAAAAGTTGATTTGTCTCTTATTAGACCTCAATAAATGTTCCTTTAATAGTCATAGGATGTTTTAATGCGCTACAGAATCATTGTCATTAAATTGAATACAAGACACTGGACTTAAATAAAAGAGAAATGGAAAAACTCAGTAAATCAGGATAATATAAGCTTTTCTTTGTGCTGTTTGAATTGTGCTGAAATGGATCTGTCTCTTAAACTGCCTTACAAAGGCCAAAGTAGCTTAATTGCTTTAGGGTTTGATTATGCCTGCATGAGTCAGCTGGGAGACTGTGGCAGTAAAAAGACACATTTTGCCAGAAAAACTTGAGGATGGATTTTGATGTTGCGTTGGTAGACTTCCCCCTGAAACAATGGCCTGGTAAGAAAAACATATTGCAATGACTTCTGCATTATGGGAGTCTGTCTTCTGTATCAGGGGCAGGTGGAGAATGGAGAAAGCACAACACTTGCGCACAGCTCATTGCCCTTCTCTATTGATTTTCTCCACCTCCTATGGTTTACTCTGGTATCCACTGCCAAAACACGCACCAAAAAGTGACTCTCAAACACTTCATGAGATATATCTTATGAGGTATACGAAGTATATATATGATATGAGGTATATCTTAAAATGTAGCGAACTTGGAAAAAATCTTAGAAACCATCACTTATAAGCAGTGGGAGATAAACTTGCAGAGAGGATGCAGCTTGGGGTTTTGGGTACTGCTAAAGCTGTCTGAGCAGGGAACAGTCCAAGAGTAAGGAGACAGTTTCTCCTCTGTAACAATATTAGGAGAGGTATTAAAAAGAGACCAAAAAAAAAAAAATTGGACAGGACAGGATTAAAAAAGCACAGAAAAAATTAATCAGGATCTGCAAAAATGTGGTAGGACCTAAAGAAGTTCGATCTTCCTGGTCCATAGCACAAAGTGGCTTGCTTATCTTGGGCAGTGTAACTTTTAACATAAAAAGGCTGGATGCAATTTCAATATAATTAATGTGGGCCAATAGAGAGAAAGGCTATTGTTTTTAAAAATGTGGCTGTGTGAGAGAAGATATCTTCTCCACACATCTACCCCTCCTTGGCCACAGAACATCTCCTAATGCCCCTGTTGTGGTTTAACCCCAGCCGGCAACTAAGCACCACACAGCCGCTCACTCACTCCCCCCTCAGTGGGATGGGGGAGAGAGTAAAAGTGAGAAAACTCGTGGGTTGAGATAAAGACAGTTTAATAGGTAAAGCAAAAGCCGCGCACGCAAACAAAGCAAAACAAGGAATTTGTTCACTACTTCCGATCGGCAGGCAGGTGTTCAGCCACCTCCAGGAAAGCAGGGCTCCATCATGTGTAATGGTTGCTTGGGAAGAGAAACGCCTTAACTCTGAACGTCCCCCCCTTTCTTCTTCCCCCAGATTTATATGCTGAGCATGATGTCATATGGTATGGAATATCCCTTTGGTCAGTTGGGATCAGCTGTCCCAGCTGTGTCCCCTCCCAACTTCTTGTGCACCCCCAGCCTACTTGCTGGTGGGGTGGGGTGAGAAGCAGAAAAGGCCTTGCCTCTGTGTAAACACTGCTCGGCAGTAACAAAAACATCCTTGTATTATCAACATTGTTCTCAGCACAAATCCAAAACATAGCCCCATACGAGCTACTATGAAGAAAATTAGCTCTATCCCCAAAAGCACCCTCAGCCCCCATTAACTCAGCCCCAAACCACCAGACAGTATTGCAGGAGTCTCATTCAACCCCAAAACTAAGGTTCTGATCCCAAACCAAACTAACTGATACAACTTTGCTCTGGAAGAATAGTTGAAATGTTTTTTGTTCCAGAATGGAAAGGAAAGAAGTATCAACTTGTGGGATATCCCCCAAGGACCTTCACCAGTCTGCTAGCTCTGCCTGTGCGCTTAATCTAGTTTCAGACTGGTTGCCTTTACTTGGATGTCCCAGAGAAATGTCAGAGCTGGATGTGAGTGTGAGGATTGTGAATATTGATTGTGGTGCACTGGGAACCCCTAGACTTCTGCCTACAGGGAGTGCAGTGCTGCCCATCTGTCCCACTCTGCCTGCCCTTCTTAGGCAGGCAGACAGAGGCCCTCATTGTGCACGGTCTGCACTGTCACCTTTTTTTGATCAGGGCTGCATCTGCTCTGGGCCATGGCAGCTTCAGACTGATGTGGCACCTGTTGGTCCACTCGGTCAACGTTATTCTGAAAAACACATTGATAGTAATAAGTGTGTCTTAAACATCTCAGAAATGTTTTCTTTGAATGAACTCCTTCAGTGTAAATTTATTACTGAATTTGTCTATGTATTTGATCAAAAAAATTAAGTTAAATCATACTTTTTTGGCCAGCTCAGTTATCCAGGTGAAAAGTAGAATTTTGCGATGCAAATGCAAACCATTAATGCTCAGTCTTGTCTGGGTTTGACAGCTAGTGACTCAGATAAACAAGGATATAGAGGCCTGATCCATTCTGAAGGGAGCTTATTTATATAATGAGCTTGAGCCAGGGAGGTGGGGATAGCAAGACAATCCATGATTGTCTGAATGCAAGAGTTAAAGAGACAATCCATGATTGTCTGAATGCAAGAGTTAAAACCTGATTGGAATTGCTGCACCACTCCAGGTACTTTGCTAGCTGCGTAAGATAGTATCATGCATCAAAAGCCCTGCACACATCCTACTGCTCTGAAATCTCTGTGGTTTCTTTTAGTAGTTCAGTTAGAAACCTCTAAACTTGAAAGTCCTCTTCTTGGTAGCCACTCAGGATTCAAATGAGCTAGACAAGAGGAGACATGTAAAACCCTTATCTTCCTACTTTTCCCTGTATTATTTGGTATTTAATTGGTTAGCAAGTATTGTTGCTTGTGGAGGCAAAAGAAGGGAGGAAAAATATAAAAAGGGCCCAGTAGCCATAGCAACAGAAAATATTTCATTTAGTTACAGAGTATGTATGTAGAGATGGGCAACAGGAGCCTTCCTAGAATGGCTGCCAAGTCACTTACCCTGTAAACAGGGAAATAAATACAGAGGCATAAAAGCCCCTGAGCAGTAACATGGCCCTTTGCTGGCTGATTTAGCTTCAGATCAGAACTGTCTATCATGTCTAGGGATTGTTTACTTTCTTCTGACCCACTATGTAAATATTGCTCTCACAGGTGTGCTTCCCCCTATTTCATGATTGACCAAGCTTCCTAATATTGAGAGCTTCATCTCAAAGAAATAGGACAGATTTGTATATTACTGTATAAAGTAAAATATTATAGGCAAATAACTGCTGATGTCACACTCTAGAGATTTTCCAGGTCAGGACTCTGACATGGAGACTTATGATTGCTTGAAAAATTATCTCAGGTTCAAGTAAATCCAGTGCATACTGGTCCACAAAGTGGTCCTTTGCCTGTGCAGAACGGACTGGTTTAATAAAGCCTGGTGGTGTTGCACATTTTTGAGCTCATGGCACTGTGGTGCACAGCTGTGAGTATATACACACCCACACAGTTTAAAAAAAAGTATAAAAGTATAAAAGCTGAAGACATTGGGGTCATGAATTTTGCAGAATCAAGAGAGTCGGAAGGGACTCTTGATGGTCATGCTATTCATCCTTCTGCTCCCTGTGCAGGAATTTTCTGTTCAAACTTTATTCCCCAATGACTGTCTCGCCTTGTCTTAAAGAAGACCTCTGCTGCAAACCTCAGTCCCCAGGCAATCAAGACCAAATCTTCATTGTCCTTGTTGCTAGAATATTTCCTCTTATGCCTAGCATGACCCACTTGCTGCAATTTAATCTGGTTACTTCTTGTCCTATTCTCGATGGCCATGGAGAGAATTCTTTCTTTCTTTGGAGCTGCTTTTCATGTGTGTAAAACCATCTTTTCTGCCTTCTATACTTTAGACTGAGGAGCACCAGTTTGTTTAGTCTGTCCCCATGAGTTATTGTATCCAGATAACTGACCTTCATCATCACTCTGCTGTGTGCTCTTTCACACTGGTCAACATCCTTTGTGGTGTGCAGTGCTCAAAAACGGACACAATTCTTTAGTCAAGACCTTGTCAGTACTGAGCAGGACTGATGTAATTTGCCAGAGATGATCCTATTTACATCCTACTGTGCCATTCTCCTTTTTGGTGACTACCCAAAGTTATTCACTCATGCTGGCATGGACTATGGTCACCTGCTTTATAGCAAGTTTGGTCTATGAGGTCCTGTGAACTTATTCACCCCCTGTACTTTATTGAGAGGCCCCCAGTAACTGCAGTGCAGAACTTCACTGGAGCAGAACCTCCATTTCATGTTTGTACAAGTAGCCTGGATTTTTTTATTCTCTAATCCAATTTGAAATAGACTACAAGGAGAATTGAAGAGCAGGACTGGTATCAGATGGTCATAGCTATAGGGAGATAAGTTTGGATCTCAGTTATGTACGTGTAAAAACAATTCATTTTTCTAGAGTTATCATGGTGCAAGAATAGAATTAAATTAAGATAATTAAAATTAAAACAACCTCATTGTGAACTAATACTTGTGAACTAAACTACCCACCAGTTTCAGGGGGATTACAGAGGTGTCCTAGGAGATAGAATGTAACTATTTGTTCCTGGGACAGCAGGGCAATTTTCCCCCAGCCATCTGCACCCAATTATTTATTTGTATTACACTTCTTTTTTCCTTTCTATTTTATTGTATTTGAGCATATTTTATTTTTTTTGATTTGGGTAGCAGTGATCAATCTCTTAAAATAAAAAGCAACAAAGACAAAACACAAAAAAGAAATTAAACAAAAGACATGATAGTTTGGAAGATCCTTCTCATGTTGAATGTTGAAGACTCATCAACATTCAAAACTAAATATTTGCAAAATATCTTATCATCTGTGCTTGTCAATGGCAAATGTGATATGCAAGTTAAAACAGAATCCTGTTCTTTATGAATTTTCAGTTTTAAGTACAGAAAAGACATGATAAAAGGAATAATGAACTAAGAAAGAGCTGGAAAGAATTTAGATTAAAAGATAAATAGCCCTTCTGCTAAATTATGTCTGACTCCCAGGGAAGAAAGGTTTGATGCTTCATAAATGATGACATGGCACTGAACAAAACTTTCACGAAGGCATTTTACCTAAATAATTACTTGTTACCAAATAGTGTGGGAGTTGGGTGATTGGAGGACTTAATGAGACGTTTTTGTGTGACTCTCCTTAACTGTATGTGGCAGTCAGGTTGTACAATTCATTTCAATAATGCACACTGTAGGCTAATAACAGACAGTGCTATTCCCAATTAAGGTCACAATTCCTGCTAAGTTGGCAGGTAATACCAGGGCTGAAAGTCTGAAGGGATAAAATTCTGGGGAGAAATGCTCTTGTATGTGGATGTTGCGAACGCCTGATAGATCATCGAGTCATGGAGGAAGATTTAGGGTACACAAACGTGTTAACTCGAAGTCCAATCTTGCCCCCAGGACTAGATTAATTTACCATCCATAGTGAACCCTCACACTCGCATCCTGACATGAACACAAAGCTGATGGACAGCTTAGCACATCAGCCTGTCTATAGTCTCATGTATGTGGTAAGGACAGATCAGGCATAGATAAAGTCTACTTCACCCAACAAATGCTTGGGTCCTGTCCATTCCTAAACACTGATGATGCTTGGATTGGGATTGTTTCACCTAACTTTAGATGTCTCCGTTTAAGCTACTCTTTTTATAGTCAACAGAGGGAAATAGAAGTTTTGGGGGATTTTCTTTAAGAGTTTTATTTTAGGATGAGATAAATAGCTTTTTCTTAGGTGCTTAGTTCAGATGAAGGCATTCACAAAGTGGATATCTACATTGAATCATGTGCTTTGAGCGTGAGGTATATAAGCAGGCCACAGTCAGGAATGCAGGTGAAAAGCATGTGGGTCACAAAGCTTGTTTTGTTAAAGCCTTTCTCTTCCCATGTAAATGTTGTCTTAATGGCTGGAAGCCTGAGGGCATGGCTCAAATCCCTACTGGGAAAAGTGCAGACTTCGGAGTCCACGGCTGTGGGAAATGGTCCTGGTCTTTCATCAGGATTGCTAAGAAAATGTTGTCACTTGCTGTCTGAGACTACTGGTCCTCTCTCACGTCTGGACTTGCTATTACACAGCAAAAATTGAGTAACTGGTAACTCAGTATAACTTTTCATTGCTGAGTGATGCAGCTGCTCCCTAACAGTCCACCTTATTTACCTGCTCGTTCACTTTACCAGAGAGACCAACAGAGAGGGTCTGCAACAAACCAGCAGTATTTTGAAGCTGAAAAATGAGCACATGCCTGGACAGATTTGGTCCTTCTTCCATCAAGTGCTGCACTTAATGCTCCTTAGACTCCCTCTCTTTGGGGGTATAGCACCTAGCATCCCCGGACTGTACTTGAGAGCTCCTACCTCCACCGCACACCACACAGATCTTGCTTGATCTGATGGTATTAACCAGTTATTACCATGTTGGGTTTGTATACTCAGACAAGAAATCTGCTGGGTTGGAAAATATTCACTTCGACATTTCTTTAAATCACAGCCTGATTTTTTATCTCCTTTTTGAGCTTCACTGATTGCATTTGCTGTCACTTTAGGTGTTAAAAATAGAGCTTCATGTGAACTCTCTTCAAGCCTCTCTCTAGTGATTACGTTACACACTTGTGCACTCTACTTACTGTAAGTCAACTGGAGCTGAACTGAGCTACATCCCAGGCAGAACTCATTCAGAGTTTCATTGGAATAAAAATTGATTAAGAAAAATGAAGAACCAGCCCCAGCTTAATAACAGCAGGACTAACTAGTCTTCAGTGGACTTGAATGTAAATTTTTTCAGTGGAAACATTTCCAAAAGAACTACACTCAGCAGTCTTTAGTTATGTGAGAAGATTTCTTCCTTGAATTATTTTAAACTAAAGTAAGAATAATGTAAATCATTAAAGCAATGTGTATTTAGAATTTGCTAGTTTGTAAAGGAACTGTGTCTCTACTATGCAGCTGAGTTTTACAGGTTTACTCAATGGTCCACTTTTATTGACTGCAATGAGTTTTCAGGGCAAAAACCATCCAGTAGATGAGTGGTCGAACCGTGGATTTATAGAGGCAGAGTCACATTTTCTGCTTCGCTTATTATTCTTGTCCTAACAATGCTTAACATTTGATTTGCATTTTTCAACAACTACCAAGCACTGAGCAGATGTTTTCATGGGACTATTTGTCATAACTTCAAAGTATTGCTCCTGAATGGTAATGGTCAGCTCAAGGTTCATAATTTTTTATGTGGTGAGGATTGTTTTTCCCCACATGCACCATTTTATATTTTTTTAATATTTATTTACATTGACTTTCACCTATCATTTTAATATTCAGTCACTTAATTTTCTAAAGTTCCTCTGTAATTTTTCACAATCTGTTTTCCTCCCTGTTACCTTGGATAACTCATGTCATCAGCAAACTCTTGTTATTTCATGCTTGTCTCCTTTTCCACACAATTTATGAATATGTTTATCAGCATACCTCTTAGCACAGATCTTTGTGGAACTCCACTGCTGACTTCCATCCCTTGTGAGAATTCCTCATTTACTACTACACTTTGTTTCTCTTTTTTTAAACAATTTTTTTTTCTCTCTTTCCCTCTTACATTGGTTAGGTTTCCTGAAAGTGTCCAATCTGATCACCCCCATCTACATGCTCTTGCACTTTTTCCAAGAATATTAACGGAGAGAAAGAAGCAACTTTACAGTGTGATTCCTCCTACCAGTGTTGTACCACTGCCTCAAAATAAATTCCCTCTGGAAATATACTTTTCTTCCTGCTTTGATTGTGGTGGGAGCCTTCATGGTCAACCAAGGAGAGATGCTGAATATTCAGGGAGCTGTGATGAACCCCATCCTAATCTTTAAAAGTCAAAAGCTTCAGATGGTGAAAAATTATAAATTCTAGGAAAGGCCAAAGCCTATCCCTCTCCAGATCCTGTTGAAATATGCAAGAAAATTTGATTCTATGAAGTACTAAACAAGGACAGAATATTTTCATTCTTTTGACAGGAAACTTCTTTTTGAGACAGTGAAATGAAGATACTCGCTTTCAGAGAAAATTTAGAGGTCTCTTGTAGGTTCATTCTTGTATTTTTCTCAATATTTGTTGACCTGGTTTGCAGCTGAAAACGTTGGGTCTTTTATCTTTTGATCAAAACTTGAATTTTTCCATATAAATTATGACAGAAATAATTTCTAGGGGTGCAGATGGCAGAGAGATTTCATATACATTTTTCTAGGTGAGAGGAAAACTAGAAGTAATTTCCTCAAACCTGTAAGTTAAGGGATTTATCTCTGTTTCAAAATTCTGTTCATTTAACGTTGGTCTTATACTAATTGTACTAGTCCTTATACTCAGTTTCTTGCCACTTTTTACAAGAATCAAGGAGATGTGTTGGCCACTTGTGACATCAAAGAAAATACATTTCCAAATACAAAAACTATTTTGAAAGGAAAAATTGAAAATTCACTGAAGTAGACATATTTCTGCATGGGTAGAAATTTTGTATGGCATTTCAAAACCATTTTGTAGTGGAAAGACACATGTTCCATGACTTCAGCTTGCTTGAGATGGTAACTAATAGGCAGAGAAAGAAAAAAAGCAGGGAACTCTTGGAAGTCAATGGACTCCAGTGATTATTTGCAAAGCTCTGTGGGGTATTGAGGCAATTGATTTCCACTAACAGTCATAGATACTGGTCATTCAGCTCCAAGAGACAGTTTGGGAAGTCTCAGCCCTGCTGTAAAGTGTGACATTGTAAATATTTGCCTGAATATATCAGTAGCTCTTTATATTCAGAGGATCTGGAGAAAGCCCCTGAAGAGAGATTAAAAGGCTGGAGGATTTAGAGCCTCATAGCAGTATCAAGGACTATCAAAGCATCTCTGAGCTGTCTGTGCGGGAGAGCAGAATTGTGTCAGGCCATCCCTGTCTCTGGGAGGGAGATTGGTCAAATCTCTTTGTGGGGAAGGGGAGCACAGTCTCCGTTTGGATTATACCCAGCAGAAGACAGTTTAGCTCCTTCCTAAAGAGGAGCTTTAAAAGATTTCATCTGAGAATCAGTTAGCTCAGAAAAAGTCATATTACAATTGAGGACAATTAACATCTAAGGAGAAGTGTGTGGAGTTCATGCTCAGTTTATGCTTCTCCATCTGGGAGGTCTCTTCTGTGCTCTCGCTGCCAGTTCCCATTAGCTTGGATTACACTTCCATGTGTATGATAATACGCTTCCATGATAAAGCATCCATGCAAGCAAAAGCTAATTACTTGAAGAGCAGCAAATCCAAGGGAGACTCCCAAGGATGCTCTGATACTTTATCTGGTGCCTACTCCAGAAACACTGGAGTAACAGTCAAGCCATGTTAAGAACTTTAAATAAGTACATTTTTCAGATGAGATGAGCAGTTTTACAAAGCACATGTGGGACACCAGCGTGATTGCTGTAACAAAGTGGAAAGCTAGGCTGAGACCACTGCGAGTTACTCCTGAGCTCTCAGGATCTCTGCACCTCCAGTATAGGTCCTCCTTCCATTCTCAAGATCAGTTAACCTCCCTTCCTGAAAAACCCACTAAAGTGTAGTAAAAGGGGCTGAAAATGCCATGTATTTCTCTTCACACAATCTCTTTCCACTTCTCCAGTCCTGGGAGAGGTATTTGGCCCTTGAGAGGATCCTATACAGATGTCCTCATGCTCATGAAATGGTGGATCTCTTGTCTTTGAGAAACACATCTAGATTTCAGTTTAGGACTAAGGTACAAGGCTCCTTAGTGGCCCCGTGATCCCTATTTTCTTTCTATTATAATCAGGCCATGCTGATCAGATAGTCTGCATTCAAGTTCAATGTCTTAATTCCAATGTCATGCTCTCGTAAGTGTTCGTGGAAGAGGAATGCTCTGAGTGAAGTCGTCCCAAATCTATCCTCCTGAAGTTATGGCTGTTGTGTGCCAAGGGCTGCTGCTTCTCACCAACTGGGCCAGGCAATTGAGGGAACTCTTTGCCCACTCAATCCTTTTTTTGTAAATAAGGTGGGCATGGCAAGTCCTATGGTATGGCAAATACTTAATACAAATCACTACAGCAAAGCACAATTAGAGTCACACACTGCGTCAGCAGTCACCGAATGTGTGATTTCACTCTCAGTAACTACTGAAGATGTTTGATTAAGTCAACATCTGCTACAAATATGCAAGCCACAGTTAAGTGAGATTTGATTAGATTGAATGCATCTCTGTAGAAGAATCTGGGTTATTGTGTTGTTTCTCATGTCCTTCTATTGTACCTTGATGTTGTGCTGTTCCTTGATGTTGTAGATTCAGGATTCTCTTTCTTTTACTATTTCTCTGCTCCCCTGCCCCCCATAGTCACTCCTTACAGACTCCTAGGCACTATGCAGAATGATTACTTCCATTCAGTCAGAAGCTTTCTTAAGTTTCTTTCCATCTACTTGCTGCAGTTTTCAAAATGCCTCAGCCTAGTTCAGTTTTCAGTTTACACAATATAAGTTAGGTTACATGCAAATAACGCAGTCTTTGTTTTAAGGCCAGCTTTTACTAATTTCCTTGCTTGGCAAATGCCTGGCTGGTCTGTTTTGTGACCTGCAACATTGTTTGATACAACACCTCCCACTAGTTAAGTAAAAGGTGCATTTGCAGCTTTTGATGTGCTGCCAAAGGCTTTTAGTCATCCCTTTCTTACAGTCTCACCTGAAAAGCTCTGTATACATTGCCCACCCCTCCAGGGTCTGGGGTTAGGTGGAGCACTGTGGTAGCTGGAGCTGATGCTATTCCTTCCTCACAACTGAAGAGACAGGCCCTTTGCACTATCTCTTTCATATCCAGAGAGTGACAGATGTTGTCCACAGTCGCAGTTCTTATTCTTTCTTGAGAAACACTGGACCACGCTGCCTTTCTTTGCAGCGATCTCCCACCTTTCAGAACCGCCGGCCCTTCCTTGCTCTGCCTCTGGGATTTCTCCAGGGCCCAGTCACCCACTTCTTGATGGGCCAGAAATGGCTAATAAAAAAGGATACTATTGAGATTACTGATGACTAAAAGGTATTAAATAAAACTGTATGTAAATATGATATTTTAGTATGTAAAAGATTGAATGAGAATGATTTTAAAATGTTCTTTTAAAGTTTTTTTTTTTTCCCAACCAAAACACTCAAAATTCTTCACTTTTGGCAGTCATAAAGACAATAAACAAAGTTTTGTAGTTTTTAATATGTGGAAAACTCAAGACATTTTTAATGAAAAAGATTTCTAAAGGTAGTCAACATTTTTCATAAAGGGCAAATATTTGATTCACTTTGTGAACACAAAATGTTGTTGAATTTCAGTTTTGCTGGTTCTATTCTGAATATAAGACTGATCTTATTTTCCAACCTATTATAGAGCCTGGCTGGAAAATTAAACTGTATTTTGGAGAGAGATTTGAAGATGACCATGTGCATCTCTTGTGATGTGCTGTTCCATGCCAATACAATAATTTATACAATATTCTATTATATAAAGGCTTTAGTGGAGCTACTCCTGGGAAAGTAAAAACGTGTCCTATAAGAATTATCTGGAACTGTCTCTTCTCCTTACTCTGTCTCCTCCTGGGAAAATGAAGATGAAGAAGTGACAACAGAGAGAAGGAGGAGATCTGCAGCTGCTGTTAATGACTGATGACTAATTATTACTCTTAGAAATGGCACAGAACAGATATACTTAGATGTGTATTCGCATCTGACTTGTTTGCCTGACAGATTCCTTCTTCCTGAGATTCATGTTGTGCTTTTTTTTTTTTTAATTGGAAGGAGCTAATTAACACAAAAGTCACTAAAATGACTTCTTGGTTGCTTCATTAATAGTCTTTGGATTAAGTACCATAGCCTCTAGACCCTGGACAGTCGTCTGGGATAGGAACTGAGCTCTGTTGCTTAATCCCTTCTCCACTATACATGTAAGTAACAGAATAGCATAAGATTCTTTCTGAGCCAACTCTTTTTAAAAAAATCATTAGGATATTTATTCACTGCTTATAAAATCAAGTGTAGCTTTTGAACCAAAATTTATCCTTCTGAGTAAGCAGCAGGGGACAGAAGAGTTCAGTGGTGGGAGTTCTGTTTCTCCCTTGAAATCTAACCCGATGGGTAAATCCTGAACCTGAGCTGACTCAAGGCAGTGACACAGAATTGCTTTTTCCTTCCCTGAAGGATGAGGGAGTGCAATTGAGCTTGCTTATGAGAAGGGTAAATGGCAAAGCTGGGACAAAGTGATGCGGGGAAGCCCTAGAAACCTGGGTTTACAGATCATCTTGCCACTGGGAGGGCTTGGGATGGTGCTCATCCCAGACCTCCAGGAGGGACAGCAGCCCCTGCCTACTGCCTCCTTAGAGCTGTGGTACAGCCAAGCAAGTTGTGGGGCTAGTGCTGCTTTGTTGTGGTGAGCACTGTTTGCAGTGAGCTGCCTCAAGTACTGACCATGTGATGTGTTGGTTTCTATGAAATGGGTTGATCTGGGTGCAGTTCTCAGTGAAAGGGCCTCCACCTCACCACTGGTGCTCCTTCCATGCCTCTTTTGTCATTGCACTATCTTCTGAGCTCAGAGATGGGGAGGCAGGCATGAGGGAACTAGACCTCTGATTCTCAGAGGAGGGAGCTATTCTCTGGCTGGGTTACAGTACTTCTGTTCCCAGACCCAGAAGAGCTGGGGGAACTAAGTTTGAGAAACAGCACAGCTGTTTCCACGAGCTCAAAAGAGCATTTGGTTTAGACCACTCTAGTCTAGTGAAATCCCTAAGGATGTCCCCAAATAAGGATGAGGCATAAACCTATGTTTCTTTGGAAAGAGAATAAGACATAATGTACTCCTCATGCAAAGGAATTTTTTTCTAGGAATCCATTCTTGGGATGGAAACTTTGAAGATGTAAGGAAAGCAGGCTTTTTGTGAACTCGTTTTTTTCCCTCATACAGATTGTGCCCTGGTGCTAATTATGTTGATAACAAGAAAAGTCACAGGCCAATTCAGCGTCCAATCTATTAGGGTGTACATCAGAAAGGTAATAACACCGCAGGTGAAACCTTTCAAGGGATGCACATGGAAAAAAGTCCAGAGTTGGAACAAGATGTTGAGGGAAAAGGGTTAGGAGTGGTGGCGGTGACGGAAAGGAAGCGCGTCAGTCAGCTAAACGCAGCACGACATCTTAAGCAGCCTATTGATCTCCTATTCAGAATTCATGCAGGGCAACTCCTTGTCATAAAACATTCAGCAGCCAAAATCAATAAGAGATGTGGAGCACTGAATCTCGCTGCTTCAAAGTCATCCTTGAAAACAACAACAAAAAAATCACTGCTACTCAAATGTCACCAGTGCACCAGCTTGGTTTGGACCCAGCTCAGCAATTTCAATAATAAAAGTTTGGTTTCTGTTTTTCCAAGGGGGATTCCAGCTGGAAAGTGACAGGAACTGGATTCAGCTGTCTGACAGGGAATCTATATTCTGCCCCTCTCTGTTTACAAAGGAGATTCAAGGAGAAAGATAAACCTAGATAACATGAAACATTTGCTGAGGTAGAGCTTGTCTTGTGCTGTGAATCTGCCAACATTTAGCAGTTCCCTGGATAAGATCACATCCTCCAGCTGCATGGCAAAATGCAAGGGGACTAAGAAACACAGCACAAAAAGCTTAGATGATACTGTCTTTAGAGATGTACCCTCCCTGATATGATATATGCCAAATTGCTCTTCAGCCGTTTCTTTGTCACCAATGTTCAAATATAACATCTAACTTAGAAAGGTCTGGCACTAGGTTTCAAAATTAACCGAGGTCAAAGTCAGTGGATTTTGTCTGTGGACCCTGTTCTCAGAGACACACGTGTTCTGTTCATCCAGAGGGAGGAATAACAAGTATGTGCATGTGCACAGCCTTAGCCTTCTCCATGGGAGGACCTGGAACAGAAGTTTCACATGGATATCAACATGTTACAGATCTGCCACCCTTTCCTCCCCTCTTTTGCACCATGTCGTCCTAGAAATCTAGAAGACACTGTTGGAAAAGCTTTCCCTTGGTCGTTCAGTCCCATCTGCTGCCCCTGAACAGGAGTGGCTTGACCTGAACCATTCTTGGGAAATGCTTGTGTGACAGATGGGACAGGTGGCCTTACACAATTTTGTCCTGCTTCCCAGTGCTTCCCTATCCTTACATTGAGGAAGATTTTCCTAATACCCAGTCTAAACCTCCCTTGTTGCCCTTCAAGCTCAATAATTCCTGTTGTCTCTCAAGTGGATTCTGGAGAATAGATTGCCCACTGAAGCTACCTTTTACATATTTGAATGCTGTTTTCATGTATCTCATTATTCTCTTCTAGACTAAACAATGCTAATTCTTTCAATCTCTCCTCTGAGGTCATATTTCCCATATGTTTGTGCTTCAGTAAAGGTCACCGGCATCTGACATAGTCCTATGGCACAAAAGATTAATTCTGCTCTTGCATGGCTCTGAGCCCAATGATTACCATCACCTTATTCAGTGTGAAGGGGAGGATTGCTTTTAAAAGTCAACACAAAACCTGCATATTTGTTCCATTTCTAATAATTTCCAGAGTAACTGATGCTGCTGTAGATGAATACCTTAGAAATGCACAAATTGGACAGCCAAACAAAGCGACAACCAGGGATTCAAGTGGGAATATGCAGCACTAACTGATGAGCTCAGAAAGCATCTGTTGTCACAACACCATCCCTCTGTGGCAGATAAAGCAGCACAGAAAAACCTGGAAGTGAAACCAATAAACATAGGCATCAATGAAAATTTTGCATTTGACTTCAATAGGACATGAATGGCTGTACTGTAGGAGATCTGTCTTGGGATGGTACCATGAGGTAGCTTGTTCTATAGTTATGTCTACACTGCACAGTGCCTGAGATGGCTATAAACAAAGAGCACAAATTGAAAAGCCATTGAGGAACAAAATCAGCTTGCTTATGTAAAGCTCCATATGATTGCAAACAGCCTGTTTCTGATATCAAAACTAACCTGTTCAGAGCTCTGATGGCTCATCTATTACTTACATGTTGATTTTACTACCTGTGTTTACTAGGATAAAGGGTTAGTATTGTTTGGACAAGCAATGAACTGAACTTCTAGAACGCTTTACTAGTTAGTCTGGGAGCTTGGGTAAATATTTTGACAAACCACAGTTTCATTAAATATTTTTGCAATTCATTAAGCTGTTGATTCCCATTCCTATTCATAGGAAACATAGAGGGGGCTTGTATTCTGCATTCTTCTCTGCTTTTCTTTTCCAAGAATGCTGACTCTGTTTCTGACTGTTTCTGGAGGAAAGTTTCTAAAGGGTGTTCTTGTAGGTGACATTCTAATTTATGCTTCTGAAGGAGGCAGGGGGGAATTAAGTGACATGATGGAAAGTTTGTTAAGTGTAATCAACAGCGAGGATAAATGCTGTTAGAGATTTCTGCATATTAATCTGGCTTGCTTTGAGCTTCTGCAGCACCTGTGAAAAAACCAAAGGTTATGGATTTGGAATCATAAGCTTTGCCTCTCTGACTTAGTGTAATATTATAGATCCTTAATCAATAAACTGATTGAGCTTAACTGGACTGATCTCCTGGACACACAGTGGGTAGTGTGGGTATTTCAATTCTGCACAGCACAGTGTAATGTTGTGTATAATCTGCCTGATTTACCACTATGCTCCAGAATAGTATGACTTTGCTGTAGGTCCTGAGCCATCTCTGGCAGCCCTAGTGGATGTCTCAGATGGCACTACAGACCTACGCTTGGATAACTGAAACTTACCTCTGTGGGATTCAGCTCCAGGTTAAGACCTCTAGATACAAATATTCAATGGTAAGTGTTTGCATGTGAGACAGGGACCGACTTCAGTTGCTTAAGCCAGAAACCTAGAGCCATTTGGGACATGGTACCATGTCTGAGATTCTGTATGGGGTAGGCAGTGGTGGCACAAGAACTGTGGGAGACCTGTGCCTGCCTCGACACCATGAAGTGTGGTTAGAAAGGAGTCTCAACAATAATTAGACACGTGTGCATTGGAGGTTTGGCAAGAAGTGGCTTTTCTGTCTAGCAGAAAAAGGGTGGAAACTGAGGACTGTTAAGCTCAGGACACTAGTGCTTGATTCTGGTGACTGGAGACATCTTAATTTACAGGATCATAATTTTTTTAGTAATGACTTCTACATTTGTCCTGCGTCTTTGCTCTCACATAAATAATTTTCATCTTTTTCCTTTTCCTAGGTTTAGTTATTCTGTTTCAGACTATTTATCTTGTCTATCAGTTCTCTAAACCATTCATTAAAATTCTACTTTCTAAATCTTAAGTTATCAAGAATATGAAGAAAATATAATCATGCCTTCATGAAAAAAAATATTTGCAAATAATAAATTGTCATTACCTGAAAGTGTCCCTGATCAGATATCAGGAGTCATGGTTGACCCTTAATGTTCAGACAAGAAATAAGTTCTTTTTCTAATTGTTAGGGCAAGTAGTCATGAAACTAAACTACCAAAGGTGACATTGGATTCTTCAGTGCTAGACATTATTAAGATGGAATATATTTTTGAAAGAGGCTTTCGTTTTCATCATATGTAAGCATATCTACAAAACTGTGAAGAGCTGTATGTCTAGTTAATAGAAGAGTCAGATTCAGCTTGGAATGAACACGTAGAGAAGCCAGGTCTTTCACAGTGATGTGAAAGAGGCATGTAATCATCAAATTGCCCATATCTAAGGAAGATGCAGTTTTCTGCTGACTGACCCTTTGGACTTTCCTCTATCCCCTATTCCTCTTTGTGGGAGTGTTCTCTGTGCTTACAATGCCGCCTGCAAGTTCAAGCAAGGACAGAGTAGGACTTTTTGCTGCTTACCAATCTATTATTTGTTCCTGCCCCTAAAATTATCACCTCCCTGCACTCCTGGTCATTCGTGTACAAACTGTTTCCACTCTGAATGATCCACAGACCTTCAGTAAGCACAGGTGGATGCTGCCTCATGCCCTGGGCTCCGAATGATGTGTCCTGACAGACGCGTCCTTATTCTGGCCTGTCCCTCTTTGCAGGGAGTTTTTTGTCTTGGGCACTTGCATAAATGGAGAGACACCATTCAACCCTGTTTATGGTGAAAACATTTTGTCATCATGTGAGAAATAGTGCAAGTACTTGTTTTCAGATAAAAGATCCTGCTCTGCTACCACAGAAGTTATCACAATCATTTACTCCCTGGACTAGGTTTACCAGGCATCAAACAACATATGCCTTTTGTTCTTCCATCAGTCCCCAAAGGATGAATAGTGACTGAGAAAAGACTCTGCTACTCTCACAAACTTTTCCGCTCCCTCTTATAGTCTTACAGGAAGCATCGATGTTATTTTTGGGAAGTATTGACTCTTTTACAGAATAGAGGGCTCATTAAATCAAAATAACAGCAACATTTTCAGCTGCTTCATTGTTATCATTGCTTTTGTTGCAAGCGGCTGCTGGAAGCTGGAAAAAAAAGAAGGGAGAAATAAAGCCAATAAAGAATAGACACCCCAACAGATCCTAACCTGGAGATGAAGTACAACACATCTCTTTTATGGCTTTTAAGTAGTTGGTAGTCTACCACTGAGTTCATAATCATCCTGAAGAGGCAGCAGTGCCACTGAGAAGGACAGGGGAGTTAGGATTTATAGAGGGGATGATAAACTGGAAATGACAGAGGCACAAAAAAGGGAAATGCTGTATTGAGGTTGTGTTAATAAAAGCATCATGTATTACAAGCAGAAAGAGGGAATTCATTCCACTGCCATTGCTAACTCACCCAGAGCCAGTTTGGGGGTAAAATTTGTTTGGTTTTTTTTTAAACAGAGGGGTCAAATTGTAACAAGTGAGAGGGAAATCAAGCAAAACAGTAAAAGGGCTGGAAAATGAGTCATGTGGAAAGAAGAGTGGCTGGTGACCGGAAGAAACAGAGCTGAAGGGTGACCAAATACAAAGCACAGCAGGGAGCTCTTCTGTATTTGCTGGGAACACTGCAAGAAATCGTGAAAGTGGGAGGATTTCTCAGTAGTATGGAAATCTATTCTGGGAAAGAAGCAGTGTGAGCAGGAAACTGGACATTGTTAACCGTACAAATTTATGATTTTAGGACACGCAGCAGGTAGTGAATATAGTAACCCAGGAAATCCGTTTAGTTTTTTGATGTCCTTAAGTAGTAAAAATCTGTGTTTCTAACTATTATTCCTGATATTTGGAATACTAACAGCCACCTCTTTACAGGTTACCTCAGAGCCTCAGAACAAATCAAATCACAAAGCAAACAAGCTAAAAAAAAAAACAACCCAGGAGTTTCAGAGAAGGATTGATTTTTGGGTCCTTACCTGCTATATCTTAGAGAGGTTTCTCCAGCAGAGTCATGAAAATCTGCAAAAAATCTCAAGCTGGACATCCAAAGTTGTGTCAAGTGGCTTTTGAAATTCTTGGTCAAGGCAATCTGCTTCACAGAACAGTCTACAGATGTAATTTTTTGTTCCTGGCCAGGGTCACAAATGGGTGAATAGGAGCCAGGGATGAAAAAGGATATACATAGCTGACACAAGATAAAATGTTGCCTTCATTAGAAATATATTCATCTTTTCAAGAGAGTTCCACAAACGTAAGATCTCTGTAGATATAGACTGTGGCATATAGACATATAGGGAATATGGCAGGTATGCAGCCTTCAGGAAAAATCAGGAGGGTAGCAGCCCATTTTCATAATCTCTTTCCAGAGCTTGTTCTCAGACCTTGCTGTTTCTCTTAATTTTTTTTTCGTTGTTCACTTTCTTCTGATTTTATACTTTGGCAGCTCAGTGGCAGTGGTTGACTGAAGGATGCACTGGGGGAATGAAAGTTTCAAGAGGACATTCAGTGAACAAGGCAGCATAGAGAAGTTGACATGAATATGACTGACAGTTATTATTTCCCAGGAACTCTCTTTGAAATTGAACACAAGTGTTAATGCTGGACCTGCATAAAATTTAAAATGTCCAGCCTATGAGAAAATTCTGGATTCTCAGAACTTTTATTGTCACCCAAAATTGGGAAAAAAAATTACTTGGGGTTTTCTTTGTTTTTCACTGACACTCCAGAAAAGGTCAGTAGATGGATGCCTTTAAGCCAGCTCATGGAGATAGAAGCCTGTAGTTAGAGAAACGCTGGCTGTATTTTTCCAGGCTTGACCTACCCACCCTTTAGCAGCAGTGCAGTGACCATCTGAGCTTTGCCATCTGCAGAGCTAATTCAGGGACACTGCTACCTTCAGCTACCTTGCTTGCCCTCCACCCTGGACCTTGAGCAAGAACATTGGTGTGGGGTTTCCTTTTGGCTGGGATTGACACCTGCAGTAGCAAGATGCCAAGTAAACGCATTGCTTGTGGTCCCTGGGGGTTAGCCAGCAGTCTGGGGGTTAGCCAGCAGTCAGGATGTTGTGACACCTGTCAAATGGATTTTCACTTTCTGGATGACTAAAAAGCAAAACCTCTCTTATCCATTTTCAGTTGTATTGGGAAATTCTCAGGTTTCAATGTCATGAAAAGTGATATTTATCCCCTCCAAGGTTTTAGGATAGTTTTGACTGCTTTTGCACTTTGCATGGATCTGATGCCCTCTCCTTCCTTATCTCTCAAGAAATTAATTTGGGTTATTCATGCCTCAGTGGCAGCCTGTTGGAAATGTCACAAACATGACATGCTGAAATGTAGGACTGGATAAGACCTCTTGGGTCTTCAAGCCCAGCCTGGGTAATGGCAGGCATCATATTATTAAACACAGAAGTGGAGCATAGCGAAAAAAAATATTGTGGAAAGCCTAGTAGAAATGTAAGAAGATTCCCAGATTTCCATTGGAGAACTTTTATAGGACATTGGGAAGCTCTAGTACCTAGGTCCTAGTATATAGGTGCTAGTATATAAGCTCTATCCTGCCTTGCAGAAGACATTAAATGGCTGCTCACTGGGATTGGTTGCATGAGAGAAGAACAAGGGGAACCTTCTCCTTTAGTTATGAGAATGGAGAAGGCAGTTAAAAATGGTCCTCTTTGTAGCACTCAACAACAGTTTTGAAGGCTTCCTGTTTTGCAAATACTACTGCATATTCTTCTATGCCTGCACATTTTTTTCTCCTGTTAGTGACTTAGGAACACAGCTTTATTGCTTATCTTGTAGTAAGGAGGCTTGTTCTCCTAGCCCCTGTAAATACTCAGAACAAAAGACAGTCCTCGCCCCACAAACATCTCTGTTTTCTACTGTTTGCAAAATACTGCTTTTCCAGCAAGTGAAATTATATATGGTTAATTAATAATGCAGTTTAGAAATTTCTAGGTGACTTTCCTGCACACCCCACTTGCATGATTTTATTTTGACCTTAGGAATTTAATAACCATCAAGAATTGCTTTGCAATATGAAGCCACTTGTATCGGCTGCACTCAGCCAGCAGCCAGGCTACTAATGATGGTGTTTTAAAAATGGATTCAAGCTTGTTCTTGCGATCAGTTCCTGTAGCTGCTCTGATTTAATGCCTTTGGAGTGGATGAAGAAGAGAGTCTTGTTGGCTGCATTCCACCAGCAGTACAAAGTTCTTTGTCAAACAGTGATGATCCTTGAAGGATTTGGGAGGCAGAAGCATGGAGCAGATTCTCATCAGTTGCAGCATGCACTGCCATTTACAAGAAACAAGGTGTATTAGTGCATAGGCAAAATTGTGTAGTGTAACCTCCAAAGATGATAATAGAGTAATATCTTTTGCTCTCATCATAGTTCGATGTTTAAGGCTGTAATAGAGCAGTTACCCCAAAATATGACCTTCTCAAGAGGTGAAAAGGCTCTGACTGTGAAACCTCCTTGGCTCCTGTAACAGATAGTTGAGGTCTTCCTGCACTGTGCCTGGCCCTACTGTGTACCTCCCTCTACTCCCATCCTACATTGGTACTGAGCATGTCTGCCAGACCCACTTCAGGCAGTGCAGGATTGACAGACAGAGGAAGAGAGGTTGTCGGGGGACAGGAAACCTCCATCTCCCTCGGGAAGTGGCAGAGGCAGGTGGAGAACAGAGCTTGGTAAGACTGTATCACCTTCTGCCAGAGATAAGCTCTTGGTAGTCTAATGACCCTGAGACCCTCAAGGAAGATGAAGCCCAGGGTATCCACCATTGCATAGCTGTTGTTGGGTGTCTCAGATGGTCTCCTTCCTTCACCCTTGATAAAGGCTCTGGTCTTCTAGCCCTTAATAATCTGCCACTGTAGACAACTGTCTACTCTGCCTCTATGTAAAACAGGCCCTGGTGTACAAATTAGGTATAAATCAGCCATTCCAATCCAATGACTTGCTACCCTGGTAGGCACAAACAGTGCCATGAGTTGTGAGAGCACAGAGGATCAAGATCCTAGTCTTAAGTGTAATGCCTAAAAAAAGAGCAATAAATACAAGAGGCAGAAACAGCATGACCAAAACTGGAGAAGTATAAATCATGCTGTGGAATGAAGTGCAGTGATTCACTTGCTACGCTGGGTGCTGCTGCCCTGCAGACAATCTGACAGCACAGCAGAAAAGAAATGCAACACACCAGAAATAAATACTCACCCTCAACTGACACAATGCTATTCATTTTGGGTTAATATATTTCTTCTTGAAATTCAGCAGAAACCCATGGCATACAAATCATCCCAGCATCAATACAAGGTAAATGTGTGTGATTAAGGAAGGAGAGAGGAACATCAGCACAGTTGCAACCCATAAAAGTTAACTATTATTGGGTTTCCTCTGCACAAGCACATGGATCCTCTTTGACAGGCCACATAGGCTGGCTTGTCTTTCACTCACCCTTAGGCCTTCTCTCTACATTGTCGGTCACTTTAAAAATTGCTGGTTCCATTTTACAATATTGTCATCAGCATGACCAGTAACAAGGTACAGCAAAGATAAAGAAGCTATAAAAAGTGGCAAAGACGAACTTAGAAAGGGGTCCAGCTGAGTTATAATAAGGTTGGGAGTAAAGAGTCAAGGTACCTTGAGAGATGGCCACTAAAAGGTGGAGGTTCCCAGATCTGACTCTCAGGGTTGAAAACAAGTAAGGCAGAGTATGCCAGGTCATATCTGGGAACAATGCCTCCTGCCTTCTCTAGCAAGTACCATTGGGTGGGAGGGGTTCTCAGCATACCTCAGGAACTGCTTGCCACTTCCCAGGATCAGGCTCTTAATTAGTAGAAATGGAGGAAAGCAGCATTGCAAATGCAATGGTGACCACCTGCTGCCAAACTGAGTCCTTTCCGAGGAGGACATCCACCATTTGCTATGAGTTTCCCTGATCTGTGGGCTGTCAGAGAGACAGCTGCTGAAGAAGAAAGTCACAGCAAGAGTAGGAGGTTAGTCCACTGCTTAGAGGGAGGAAGTCAGGACCCTTGGGCAGTACCTCTGGCTCTGGAAAGAAGTGTGGTCAGGACCAAGCAGCCTAGTGTTTATGGCCAAGTAGGAGGGCTCTTAGGTTTTATTTGTTATTCAGCAAAAGCTGATGGAAGTATAAGTCCTTCCATTTCAGAAAGGGCATGTGAGAATTAGGAGTGAAAGCTCAGAGCAACGAGGTGCTTTTTATAAACCTATTGCTAACTTGCTGTAAGAATCTGAGTTAATCTCTGTGTCATCCAGTAACTCATGTATCCACATGATAAAATGGAAAGTGCTATTTACCCACCTGGAGGATTGTGAAGGCTGATTAATACCGTGTAAAAACGCTACGAGATTGTTTGGAGAAAGTAACTGTCGCCTTCCCAGTTTGTAGCAGCAGACCTTGCTGCTGCTGCCAGCTACAACAGGAAGAGATTTGTCTCCTTTCACCTCCCTGTTGCTCCTTCCTTGTACCTGGTCTCAGTAAATGCTTTTTTGCTCTTGGTTTTCTCTGATGGAAAAGGGACTTGCCAGACCTGGAGGCCAACAAGCACTTATCTTCCATTTTCTGAATTACCCTCTAGTCATTGCCTCTCACAAGGGCACAGCAGCAGAAAAACTAGTTCATTTGGTCTTCCAGGTCCCCATGACAGGATGCTACATTTAACTCATAATTTGCACAATGTTCTTTTGCACTCTCTATTCCTAGCAATAGTTATATCCTTACTAATCTTTTAATAACTAATATTATCTGTAAAAAAAATCTGTAAAAAAATTGTGATCCGGCAGCAACATGAGCATACTATGATAATATCAGGGGAAATTTACCTCACAGCTTTCTCTTCTCCAGAGATTTCTTTGATCCTTCAGATCCTTTGCTGTTTTTCCAAAAAAGAGTCTCTGCCCTTGATTCTGTGTAGATTTTCTGAGATGTGGTTATCTAAAGATTTATTTTCAAGGAGAAATGCTCTTAGAAGCATTCATCCCAGAGCTGCAGAAGCACGCTGCTAACCTGCAATCCCTGCCCCAAGGATTTTACTGCCCTGTCATATGGTAAGAGAAATGGTAAAGGAAATACAATGCAACACTGATAAAAGGCTGAGGTCCCGGCATATCGAGCACACAAGAGCTTTTGTCCAATATTTCATGGGCACCAAAGGTAAATTGAAAGGAGAGAGGCAGAAAGAGGCAGTCCAACCGTGCTATAGAGATTAACAGGTAATGTGTTGCAGCAGATGAGACCGTGATGGAGCCAGAGAGAAAACTGCACAGATGGGTTGAGCTTCTCCAGAGCATGCGTGAACTGAAGCCTCTTCAGTAGACAAAAACACAGAAGAAGATGAAGCCATATTTGAAATCCCACTTGAGTATTACTTTTGCAACTGTGAGTTGAGTACCTCTGACTCAATGGAGGCTTGTTGCAGGGGGGAGCTTTGCTTTTCAGGTTTGGGACATTGTGGAGCTGGGTGTGTGAAGGTGGCTGTGCTGCCCCAGGGCCGGAGCAGGGAAGAGACCTTGCTCTCCCATGTGTGACTTCATCTGGAGAGATGCCTCAGATGAAAAGATTTTGGGAGATCTCCTGAAGTTTAATCCAGGCAGATGTTTTCTGTGCAGCAGAAAGATCCCTGCAGTGTTTTGTCAGTGCTCAGCTAATGAGGGAGAGAGTGTGTTTTATCTTTGTTACCATGGAAAGTTAACCACAATCCAACCAGTGATTTATAGATAATGAGTCCTGTCACACTTACAATTCGTGCCATACATGAAAGTCATCAGCATACCTACCACTGATCAGAAATCCATGTATCTATCTCCATGTTTTATTCACAGTCTAATGATCTGCCAGGGCAAAGGCTGGATTTAAAGCTGATGATTGCTATCAACATTTACATCTGGGAATGCATCTGAATGCCAAGGAGCATTTGGGAAATCGGTTGTCAGATGATTGCAGCAGAGGATACCTCTACAGGGTGAGGTGGGAAGGAACTTTGGGGGTTCAGAGGTCACTTGGAAAGAGTTAGGAGAAGGGGAGCAGAAAATAGGAAGTATCTTTTGTGGAGACTACAGCAATGGGACTGGTGGAGAGCAACAAAGGTCTGCCGTGGTTCCCACTTGCCCACAGCAGGATGGGGTAAGCATTGCACACATGCGGTTGGCTTAGAGATCTTTTCTTCAAGAGGTGGAGTAAAATATCCATGGCCTCACAAGAGTGCTTGCGGTTGTCTACAGATGGCCAGATGGATGTCAGGATTTGATATCCCCTCAAGGGGAGATATTCCCATGCACTGGACACGCTGGCTCCAGCCTCCCGGCATGGGCTTCCCTAGGCTTGGCCGTGGTGATGGGTGTGGGGAAAGGGCGAAGAACCCCTCTGCTGCCCTACTTGGGGCAAGCAAAGGGAAATGTACTCAAGACAAGATGCTGTTGGCGCCAGTGGCAAGGCAAGGCAGGAGGTGGCCATGTGAGGCTCATGTATGTACATGTAATTAGTTTCTATTCCGCACTGCTCTGCAGATACTCTTTGGAGAGCAACCCTTCTTACGAGCATGCACTCTACTAGCAAATCTGGTATTTGAAATTCCAAGAATTAGCTCATGTTTATTTATTTAGTGTCTTATCAGCACCTATCGAAATCACTGAGAGTTTTGTCATTTCAATAGAAGCAGAAACAAGTTTTGGTTTATTTTATTTTATTTTTTTTACTGTGTGAGACAGAGGACAGGTTATGAATTTATCAGCAGAGCTATGCTAACAATTACTTTACTTTTGTACCTGGTAGAAAAAAGACAAAGCAAAACAGGACATGAGATGTGTCATTTTCCCTTACACTTTTGCTGGACATACGTGGTGAAGGGAATACGTTTTTTGCACTCCATGTGAAAAGTTGTCCCACATAGCACATTATTTTTCACCTGCAGAAACAATATATTTAATAAAGGAAAACATATGGGTATTTCCAAAATACAGTAAACTTTACATAAAATAAAAAAGAAAAATACTGTCTTGCAACAGGAAAATGCACCAAAAGAGAGTGGCTTTTCCTTATTTTTCTGTTTCTGTGGTTATTTAATTTTATGCTCATTTTTAAAAGTCCATTTAAATTTTTAAAGTAATAAAATGTAATTATAAAAATGTTTTTCCTCACTTGTCTTCTGTGATATGTGCTGACTATGTTCTCAACAAAGTTATCTAAACCTACACGCAGTATGCAGTGAAAAGACTAAAGTATTCTCCAAATGAGATGTATAACTTGGAAGGCAAAGAGTCAAAGTTTCTTCACTAGGATTTACTGAAAAATATCCTATCTATCTAAACTATTTTTGACAGAAAATTGGATTGTAAACGTTTTTCATGTTATGTATGCCAGGTTTCTGCACTAATCTGAAGATGTCATTGCAAAAAAAAGAACCCAAACGTAAGCAAAACTCAGCAAATTTTTGATTTTCAATTTTTTAAAAATAAAACATTAAAATGTCTCAGAGAGAATGGCAATGATTTCTTTAATGACATTTTCCATGGAAAAATCAAATCTCTCTCTGATTCATCATAGCCACAATGTTTCACACAGCATACAATTTCCCTAACAGAAAATACCATCTCTCCTTCAGCAAAGAAAATGCAGAATCATATTCAATTAAAGGCCTGCAAGCTCTCTGATTTAAAACTGATGTAGCTACTGCATTTTAAAAAATTAAGGTCCTTTTTTTCCGGAGAAATAATGTTCTTTTATGTTACCCTCCAAAGTGCTTTAAAGCCTTCTTTAAATGATACATGCCCAACCCTATTTTTTTTGAAGGTGAAGAAAAGAAAAACTCACTTAAAGAAATGGGGACTGATTCATTGTGGGGATCATTAACCATTTGCAGAGTGGGGGATTACAGCACTGTAACTCCACTGAGACTTCAAGAATTTTTTTTTTCTCCATGTTTTATTGGTAAACATTTATAGTATTTTTAACGGGCATTTTCCATAGGAAAATGTAAACTTTACTTTTTTTGAGGGAAAGAAAAAAGTGTCAGAAAATCAGGATGAAATGCTGTTTCATATTGCCTCCAGGTCAGTTTGTGCTTGCCAGAGCTGCCACAATGCCCAATGTGAATTTTTTGCAAGCACCCCAAGTTTCTGCTTCCTGCCGCTGGAGGAACGTGGCTGGTGGCCGCAGGGGCATGGGCCATGCAGGCTGCAGTCCTCTGGCGGCACAAACAGACATAACTTAAAGTCAAGCTGAGCCAAAATGTTGCAAATGACATTTCTTTCTGAGATGTTTGCTGCAGAAAAAATTTCACCATTTCAACTTCTTACTTTAAGACTGAAAGCACTGACGGAGTTTGCACTTTTCTTTTTCCTTTGTCTTTCATGAAGCAAAGGAGGTGATGGAAGTGATAGAAAAGAGAGGATATAGCTGGCGCTGTGAGAAATTCAGGTTTACAAAGTGTAATCACCTAAACTGTAGTTTAGCTAATTGCATGGACGAGGCCTAACTCATGAAAGGTATTTTGAGGCTGGCAGAGGTTAATCCTGATCAGCCCTTGATTTTATAAATACAACATTTGAAAGATGATGAGGGGTATGAAGAAATTGTTTAGGTTCTTTGGGAGTGAACAATCCATACTGCCCTGAAGAAAAGCACAAATTATTTATCTAAGTAAGTGCTCAGTACTTTGCAGTATCATCCACTCTAGAGGGTATTTCATTGGGCAGTATGTGATCATTTAAGCTTGTAAGTTGGAAGAAAATGTGCTTGAATTGAAAACACCAAGGGAAACCAGATGAGTCAGAAGTCTGCAATGTGAAATACTTTAGCCTAATTGACTGACGCCTCACTTTTGGGCTGTTTTTCCTATTTCTTTGTTATTGTTGCTTTTGTCTCTTTATTGAGGAAATTAGTTAAAAGAAATCAATCAGCATTTATTTTGTAGGCAGAAGCAATATATTTTCAAACAAACAGGAAAGGGGCATTTTTGACTGAGCTGCCCAGAAAGTATTACCTGGTTTGCTCAAATGAAGAAAGGCGGAGGAATTTCTAAAACATTTTTGGCATTTTCTTAGCCTGCAAAAGGATAGTTATATGGAAACTGATCTCTCTTTTGGGCCTTGTCTGCAATACTTCTCCCCAGTGTGTGTGCTGGGGCTAGAACTGAGAGGGAAAGGACAGCTGGGCTGAGGCTGGAAAATGGGCTGAAGTTCTTTGAAGTTTCTGAAGTTTTCTTTTACCGTCTATTTTGGTAATCCTGGCTGGATGTGGGCCTGGAAGAGCACAGAGATGAATGACCAGCCTCCCTGTCCTGTAGGCTATGCAGCATATTGAAACTCTCACAATGATGAAAAAGTATAGCTGATGGTTCGATTTTGAGAAAGATTTAAGAACCACATATCAGATGAAGTTGAAAAAGCAAGACTATAAAACTACGATGCTTTTTTTTGGTAGATGCTTGTCTTGTAATACATGCTAGGAAACATGCTATTTTATGGGAAAAAGGAGGAAGAGTGTGGTGTGGTGGAATTCATCCTCACACTCGGTGATGAAATTTGATTGAAGAGCCAAAATGAGACTGACAAATGTGACAGGAGCTGAAGAAAATCTGGAGCACAAAATCATTTGCAGCACACTGGGATCCCTGGAGGGCAGAAGGCCAGAGGGAATATTAAAGCAGCATGATGTCAATTGGAAATTGGTTTTATTGTGGGATAAGCATCCTTTCAAAACCAGCATTAATGGGCACCTCTAAAATACTGAAGAGGGTGATAACATTCAAATATGATGCTTTAGTTTCAGTCTGGATCCTGGGTAGAGGGAAATAATTATAGTAATGATGATTGAAGTAATAACAGTAATCACAATAAATATGACCCTGTATCTTTCTCACTATTTTTGTTTATGCTTCTCAGAAAGCTTTGAGACTAAGCGAAAAAGGAAGATTTTTCAGGCTTTGATTAATAGGACTATCATATCCCAGCAATTGCAGCAAACTGCTTCACAAATCTGAAGCCTTGAAAATAGCTTGAGTTTGCTGCAGAACACCCTGTACTTTAGGCCTCTGCTGTCCCCTGCACTACAAATTTGCATTGTACTCAACAGGCAAGCACCATTATTAGTCTGAGAATTTAGGCAATGAGATGCAGTCAGTTTTGCTTCATGCCAAGTTTCAGTCGGCGTCTCACAGTTTCAGTAAATAGCTTCTTAAAGTGATGTTAAATCCCCGCTTTTCTGCAAATCTCTCCTCTCTGGAATGTGGCTGGCTTGGCAGCCCTGAATGAGCACACAAAAAACAACAGTGAGTGAGCAACACAGGCAATCGCTGCACTACATTTGAACCTTTTGTTAGTGGGCTGTGTTAACCTTGGATAAAAAGGCTTCTTCCAGCTTGGCAGCGCTAGGAAGTTCAGTGGATCTTTTGGAGAGGCAAACTCTGCTCCTTGCCACTGCTGGTGGGGCCAGCCCATGCCATGGGGATTGTCCCTCAGACACTGCCCAGGGGTCGAGATCTGGGCTCTGCTCTTGCACGCTCTCCCACTATCATCCAAGGTAGGTTGGTTAAACTCTGTTCCCTCTCTTGCAATGCTGTCCCAGCTTCTTACTCCTCCAACTGTCCACACTGCCTCTGTGATAGCTCCTATATGGGCTCTGCTCCATATTGTGCCCCCCCCCCCAGGGGACCCAAGTGTGAACTAAGGCTGGGGTGACCTCGTGTCATGCCCCTTGTCTTCAGTACAGGCAAAACCAGATTGCCCCAAAGAGCCCAGAGGATCCCCCGGAGTGGAGACAACCAAGGTATGCCCTTTGGTCTGGAAGGTGTGGTGTGTTTCTGTGCTCCCACCAAAGGCAGCGTCAGGAGAGCCTGCATGTCTCCGTGACTCCCTCCTTCAGCAGCAGGATGGAGATGAAGATTTCCCTTAGCTGTCATGTCAGACAAGAGCATGTACTCTGGGGTCATATTGCCACTGGATATACTTCATTAACATCAGCTTCACCTCCCACCTCTTCTCACTTAGAACCTGTCACTTGCACCAAGCAGCAAATAGACCTTTTGCTCTCCTATCGCTCAAGTACTATATTCTGGTCAGAAAAAAACCCTGATGCTGAACATCTTAGAAACTTTCAAGAAAATTCCTGCTGAATTTCACTCTCACTGAGGCTGTTTCGAACAAGTGGTGATCACTCATTACACTTTATTTCCTTGAAATGATTAGAGATGAAGTGCTAATGAAATATATTAGGAATCCAGAATGTGGGTGGAGGACCAATTTAATTTTAAAGAAAGCCTTTATAGATAGTGACCTAGTAAACACCCCCCATGGAAAGGCCCAAGCATGCATACTAAACATAGATCATGAGGTTAGCACATAACATTAAATAACACCATCTTTTTCAATCTTCACAAACATGGCCTGCAGATCTTTTGGTAATTTATCATCCTTCTTGGTCTACTGTCATGCTTTGCCCCTGAATGCTTTGTGGGATAAGACAAATTGCTTATTAATATACTTTCATAGGAAGAAGATGAGAGCAAACCAGGCCCGAGATATAATTCTTTTCTGCTGGTTTTACGCAGCTGTGATTTCAGTACACGCTAAAGTTCAAAAATTGCAATGGTAGCAAACGAGGCCCTCCAGATGAGGAGGGTTAATTTGTTTATGAATCTATATTGATGGAACCATGCCAGTAATGATCTGGCACAGATTTATGCATTTATCTAACCTTATCCATTGAGCAAAGCGTATATCTGCATATCTTTGCATGATTCAGGCCATTTACTCAGTATCAGTGACATGTCTGAACTCTGTCTTCACCCCAACAGACACACAGGAAAAATGCAGAGATATGTAGCCTTTTGTGCCACATCGCACAATTTCACGACTTGAAATTTACTGGGAAGGAGAGAGGAACTGCTTCAATTTTCATTTTATTGCCAAAATTCTTTTAGCAAACCCCAAACCTTCAAAGCTCCAAACTTCTTCAACAGGGCATAGGTTTTGTAAAGGGTGAAACAGAGGGACACGCTGCAAAAATGCTTACTAAAAATTAGTTCCCTGGCTATACTGATCATGGCTAATCAAGCATTTCATCTCTGTACTCCCCGTGCTGGAAACAGATACTGAGAGCTGAGCAAGAACTTTCTCTAGCCTTCTTATTGTTAATACCTGCTAATTTAGGAATTTGTAACATGTATATATTTCTCAGGAAATTAACTAGGATTCTTTAACATATATAATAGATAACATATACACTAAGCATTGCAAGAGGTCTAAAAGAAATTATGTTTCTCATATTATTTATTCACTTTTTGCTGAAGTAAGCATCAGACTTCTGCCAAAAAAACATGAAACATTCTGTCTTTATTTTGCGGGGAGGGATTGTAAATGTCCCTCAGCAAATGAATTCACAGCCTTGCCTTTGGTTCCCAGTATGTACATAAAGAGAACTTACAATTCCATTAAATCTTATCAGAACTTTGCTGTACGTGAAGGCTGAATTATGAGTTTCCTTATAGCGACTGTAAAGCAGAAAACTGAAGGGTTATTCTCTCATCTGCTTAGTAGAGATGGGCTGGGACCAAAATACCCTGCCACAAATACGTGAAAAATACCTGGGTATGTTGTAAGGAATCAACTAGTGCTGAACAGAAGAAAAAAAATGGAAAGAAAAAAATGTGATATTTGTGCTTGGTCCTTTAATGGAAGACATCTGTAGGAGTTCACCCTCTGGCTTAGATTCCCTAACACCTTCCATGACAACACACCATTCCCAGGTACGTGTATTTTTGGCCCAAAATTAGGAGTGCTCATTTTTTTCATACAAATTGCCTGCTTCAGTCTGAATTTAACTTGCAGTATTTTTACAGAAAGAACCAAGCACTTTCTAAGAAAGCTGTCCTGGCTACAGTAGGCATCTGCCACTGACAAACCGCTCTTGCCCAGGACGGTTGCACCCAGCCATGCTGGCATGGGGCAGAAAGCAGTAGGTGGGTCAGCTGTGCACCCCATCTGGTTTTGATAGAGCCCACCAGGCTTGGGGCCGTAGCACTGTGCTTAGTGCCTTGAGAAGGTGGGCATGGTGCTGGGGTGGTCCCTTGACAATGGCAGTCAGCAGCAGATTGTGAGGGCAGTCCCGCAGTTGGCGTTGCTTAGAGCCGGTAGCTATTTTTGCTGTCCAAGGAGAGCCTGAGATACCTGGGACACTGCTGATGGTGAGGGAGGCCTCCTAGAAGGGCATCCATCCATGTTCTAACCAACCCATCTGGGGGGTACCATTTTTCTGATGTATCCTCCCAGGCCACTGTGATCTTTTGTCTCTGGGGTTGAATTTTGCTCTTTCTTTGGAATAATCCTTCCTTCTCCATGCAGAAATTCTCTGCATATTTCCTTTCTGGGGAGATCCAGACCCTTCCCAGGTGTCTGGGGATGAAAGGAAAGAAGAAAATGCGGAACTGATGTGACAGAGTTGGACCTTTGACAGAGGTGTCTCATCATGAGAAGCCTGAAGAAGGAGAACAGGGAATTCACCAAGACACAAGAGCATCCAGTGGAGCAGTCAAGCAACAGGGGTAAAACAAAGCTACAAAAAAGCATAGAGCTCAGCTGTGGAGTGCTAATTGCATCCGCTACAAGTATTACCAATTAGTAATGGGTCAAAACCCCCAAACAGTTGGACACATTCATCCATCCAAGGCTATTAACAAAGAAGTAGGCATACAACCTTTGGCTCAGGAAATTTCTGCTGAGCAAACTGCAAAACCTGGGGCTGTATGGCAGGAAAGGGATTGTTTGCTTTAACCAGTGCTTTCATACTACGCACATGTGAGGCAACTTCTCCCCAACAAGGTGTGCATGCGTGATGAGCAGCTCCTCTCTGCTCATGTGCACAGTTCATTGGGTCCCCAAGCACAGGTTAACAGGCATACATGGGAGATGAACTGCATTACTGCTTAATCTAGGCTTGTCCTCATATTCCCTAGGATGTGGGCAATTTTTTCTAAAATCAGCGGTACCTCATGCTGTGGAATGCTTAAGAAGAAAGGAAACAAAAAAAATCCCAAGTTAAACCCTTCCCTATCAGTGGATTCCTTCTTTTATTCAGAATTGCAAAAGACATCAAGGGAAGCAGACAGTATAACTACCCTGCATTCTTGGCAGGAGTCATGCAGAGACAAGCTGCGTAACTCAAATCTGCTTTCCCACACCTGGTCTTACTTTCAGTTGTCTTGGAATGAGCAAGTGCTAAATTTGACTGGCAAAGACAACTTTAAATCAGAGCCAGGAGCTAAAGATGTGGGCAGATATCTGTCAGCTGGGAAAAAAAAAAACAATAAAAGGGCCAAGAAGCTACCCTTGGTACTCAAGATGTAAACATAAATTTGCAATAAAACATCTTGGGCAAAGTTGAGGAAAGTCAAAAGTTGTAGCCTGTGTGCTGAGTATTTATGCTTCTGGAAAGCATGAATCTCTCCTTCCTATAGAGCATCCCCTTGCTGCAATTTTCCCCCGTGTCCTGCAGAGTGCAGAATGGTGTTTTGAAATCGAGGATCTGTTAATCTGGAAAGAGGATAGAGTCTAAGCCTGCTTGAAATTCTCTTTGGTAACAGCAAGGAAGGTAGGCTGCTCTGAGTTATGAAGGTGGCCTTTTAAAAATGGAAATAAACAGACAGAGAGAGCAGATGACTTTAATGAAGAACTACCCATGTCTTTTTTGCTCTCAGGTTCCATTAGCAAATGGAGTCTGAAAAACCAGTGCAGTGGTGTCAGGAAAAACTGGCCACCCCTCTGTACCTCAGCTTTCCTCAAACACATGTGCTTGTCACCGCAGAGAAAGCCTGAAATGTCAAGGGGCATCTGCAGTGCTCAGCCTAGTGACAGCCTCATTTAAGACCATGAAACCCTTCGAGACATTCAACCTGAGCGGAAGGGGCTTCTCAGGCGGATCAAGTCCGGATGCCTGACTGCACCCATCTTTGGTTTTGCTTTTGGCTGTGGGTTCCAGGGGGTCTCCAGACATCTCCAAAACCTCAGTTTGGAGGCGTTGGATGTTTCATGTGAAGTACTAAACACCATCTGCTTTTCTGGTGATTTGAACAGCACCATTGCACCAGCCAGAGACACGTAACTCCCCTGATATGAACTGTACCAGTTTGAGGGACAGATAAGACAAAGTAGGTGAGCAGCCCTCAGACGTGCGGTGGCGTAGTGGCAGAGGCACCAAACATTGGGCTGTGCTGCTGTTTGGGATTTCTTGCATTGCAGTAATGCTCAAGGAGCCACACAGGGCACAGACATAACCACACAAGCCTGAAAACAAGGAGAAAACCAGGGTAAAATCTGCCTGTGATTCATAATATTAGGCTGCGCTAGGCTGCAACAATCTGAAGCCCTTTTTGCCACTTCAGAACAAACTGACTTATTCTTCAGTCTATACCAAACCAGTACTGTCCTGCTCCCAGAAAGTGCTGGTCACAGCTCACCCTGCACTCACAATATCCTTTGCTGTTGTAAACAGGTGAGAAAAGGAAAACCTGAAAGAGGGATTTGGGATAAGGTTTTTTTTAAGCATCGGAGCAGTTCATGAGGTGTGGCACTGGATGTAGAATGGTGCGGACTGCAGCATGACCCTGTATGGCAGTGCTGACCCAGGCAGACAGCTCTCATGTTCCCCCACTACCACCTCCAAGTGCTGCAGCACAGAATACGTAGGAAAATAAAGCCCATAAATAACCAAGGAGGATGGGGAAAAGGGCAGCCTGGATCCTACTGAGCAGCAATTCTCTGTCTGATCTGAAATGCCTGGCAATGGAGACAGTTAATTCACACTCGTCAGCCAGCTGCAGGAGACTCAGAGACCTCTTGCTTCCTCGCGGCCGTGCATGCAGAGCTGTACCTGTCACAGATACTGGATGAGACAGATCTTATATTATTCTTATAGCTTTAGGGCAACTGGAGGGGGAAGGAGGGGACAAAATCGAATCAAACACACAAAAAGAACACAAACAAAAACTTCCCAAATGTCTCCTACTTGATGGGGGCCAATGGTGACATTGTCTGTTCTGGAAGCCACTGTCAATTATTTATTAACACCTTGAACACAGCAGAGTAGCTGAGCACGTTGCAATTTGTGTTTTCTCTGTGTGTGTGTGACTGAAGTTTTTGCAAAGCAGGGCAGAGAGCAGAAGAGAGACTCTTTGCTGTTGGAGTGAAGACATGTGTCTTTGCAATTCAGCTCGTGGTACAGTAAGGGCAAATTCCTCTTCCTCCCTCTCTCCACCCTGCAGTGACTGGCTCTGAAGCCCATACCAGATGTACCCTTTTGGCTGCTGGTGGGAAAAGCTATCCACCCTGACATCGGCGTCCTCCCCTTCCAGCAAGTCAGATCTCATGGGTGGTGTCACACACTGAATCCCGCGGTGAGATGGGGCAAGGGGGTGCCTGTGCCTTCCAGAAAGTCTCCTCTTAGCCGAGAGCAGACAATACTTTGATCTTGGTGAGTGTGGACAGTTCTCTTTCTTCCCTTGCCTTTTAGTCCTTCAAGGACAGCTCCCTTTCTAATTTCTAGCCAGACAACCCACCAGCAATAGGAAGTAGTGATCCTGAGCTCTGTTGGTGGTAATCTGGGCAGTCCTGTGGTTTAACAACCACTGTAAATCATTTACAGAGTTCAGAATCACTACTTCCCATTGCTTCCCACTTACTGGTTGTAAATGACTTACTTACACTAGTAAGTTATTGTAAATGACTGGTAAGTCATTAGATAACTTACACTGTTAAGTCATTTACTTTGGTTTTGTGTCCTTTTTAATCTCTTGAGCATCTGACAATGATTGACATGCTTCTGTATGCTCAGTGAGCTCATGTAGCTTCAGTGCTGCTTCCCATCACAAATCTGTTGGCCTCCTCCTTTTGCTTTAAAGGCTGCTCTTGCCTTCGTTATTAGTCAATGGCTGACAAACCCAGGAGGAGCAATGGAAGGTTGTTTGCAGATCTTGACCTGTCATTAAGACCTACTAGAGGACACGTGCCTCACACTCTTCCGAAAATACCTTCCTCTGTCTATTCCCTCCCTCTTCCACCCCTTCTATAACTCTTCTGGGTGAAATGCTAAATATCTGTGTATGGATCATTGATTTTAACAGTCATTTCATTGTAGGATGTGTGATAAAGGAAATACGTTATTATGACTGCCTGGTGCTGGGTGGATCTTTTATATCTCTAATTGTTTTCTTTCTTTTCTCTGTTTTACTAACTAGAGATTGAGGAGTATGTAAAAGGAGGATTTGGCTACATTGGTAGTTGTGATGCTATGAGCAGTGCAGTAAGGAATACGATTTCTCTTTGCATCATGAGGGTACATGTTAGGAGAGTGACCAAAAAGCTAGGTTTTGAGGACTACAGTTCAACGAGATGAAACATTTTCCCAGTGCCAAGGTCATTCTTGAAAATGGGACTTAGTTATTCATATTGCTTAGATCTTAGAACACAAAGCACAGTAACATTCAGATATGTCTACAAAGGGATCCCTTGGAAGTCCCAGTACCACTGGAAGGCAATTGGTCTTCAGCTTCCAACTGCCGAAGTCACTTTAAAAATATTAGTCTTTTATTTGTTTGAGGAAACTTTATCCTCTATTTAATGGAGTGTTGCTTGCTGCAAGGATTACAGCATCAGCTTTATAAACTATTTTTTGTTTTTTTGCTGTTGGAGACTGCACATTGCACTGCTCTTCTGGTCGAAGTTGCTTGTCTATGTTCCCTTTGTGGTCAAAGGAGAGATGTGAGTTCCATCAGGAAGACAATTTCTCTCCCTCTAATTTACGAACACCTTAAGGTAGGTGGGATGCCAATGAGAGCTTATTTTCTATTCACTGAACTCAGAGGCAGCCTAGGTAGTATGGTTACACTTGATGCTGACTCTTAGATGCAGATTTAGTGAATCCTTGCGTTTAGGCTGTTAAGGTTTCCAAAGCAGCCCTAGTGATTTCAGTGGGACAAAATGCATTTTTGAAAATACTGCTTAAAATGCACTTAAAAACAAAAGGCAAAATGTCATACATTCCTAAAGAAAGGAGATTTTATGTAAAGCTAACATAAAAAGGTAGACTTACAAGTGCAGCAGTATTAAATCACTGCTAGAATTGATAGTGGGTTTTTAATTTGAGGAGCTTCAGCTTGGAGACATCCACATCACCACAAGAGGAAAGTTGATACTATGTGGTGAGGTCAGAGAGCTCCATGTGAAAAAATGATTGAATAGTAATTTTGATCAATTCCTACAAATCTATCACAGTTGAAATGACTTTGGAAGCAAGGGACATCTTAATTGATGATTCCCCAAGATGTTGGGATGGGCGGTGAACATCTAGGTAGTTTTTAGAACCCATAAATTATCAAGACAGTGATATATCAGTGACTGAATGAATAATGTAGAGATCAACATGGCTTATTTAAATTTAGCTTAACCTTTTCTTCCGTGGAAGAGTAAGAGAAGAATAATTGACTCAATTAAATTTTAATCTTGGAAATGTTGATCTGTAGCTGGGTTTGCCACAGACTAGGTTTCCCTTTCCCAAACAGATGAGGCAAGGCATCTAAGCTTAAAGTCTCCATACTAATATTGACTGTAATATGCCCAGAAATTCTGCAAGGTAGACATTTATGTGTAGCAAGATTCTCAGCTAACCTCAGGGGATTAGTTTTGTATTCCTATTTTCCCAAGCATTGTGTGCATAAAATGAAGATTATTTATTTTTTCAATACAGCACATCAACATCCCCCTCAAAAAAACTCAAAAGGAGATGGGGAAAAAAAAGTCCCTTTACCTGAAAAGCATTTTGGATCAGGTCTCTGCTGTACATGACAAAGGGATAATAGATGACTTAACTTTAATTAAAACAGAAATTAATATAAATAATGTAAATGTTGCAATTGACTGGAAGAAATGAGTGTTTCATGAGGTCACCTGAATTGTCAAGAAGCAGATTCCCTTGTGGTCAGCTGAGCTGTCTGTAAGCATTACAATTCCTTGCTTTTATTTTGTACAAGTGTAAAACTGAAAAAAAGAGCTCACAGTTTGCGTATTTTTACTTTTTTTTTTTTCATTTTTAAAGCTAAGTAGCACATGTCTGTTGAACAACTCAGAGACCACCTTAAACCAACAGAGCCAAATGGCCAAAGCTTTATGTGCTGTGACTGACGCTGCACACTCAGCACTGCCAGCAGTGAGGTCCTTGAACAAGAAAAACCTTTTGGCTGAGAGAGGCTCTGCTGTGCCTGATCCTATTCTACTGTCTTACCAGGGATAAAATGCAAGTCTTTTATTGAAGCTATAGAGGGGTAATAGCTAGAAAAGGTAGCTATGAGGTTCTTCCAAGAGTTTAGGACTCAAATGGTAATAAAAAGATAAGAAGACTGTTCTGAGATGACAGAGGTGGAGACTGGTAGCAAGTCACTTGCTTGTGCTGTGCTCTGGCTGAGCCAGTGTAAAAGGAAAGAGGATTCCCTCAGTCACATACATTTGAAAAGAGGTAGGGGACAGCCACACGTTCTCCAGAGTAGCAAAGGGGCAGCTGAATGCAGTGGTGATTCAGACCCATCTTGGAGACCCTGTTCATGACCTTGTATTGGTGATGACTCAGACTCTGAGGGACAGCTGAGTTATTTTGCCCATCGTTTTATAAACAGGAGAACTGAAGCATGGCTCACCAAAGACTTCTGCATTTAAAACTGCTTGAGCAAAAAGTTTGCATATGCTTCTGCTTAGGTGACAGTCTATGTTTGCAAAATGCTGGATGCCTCTGCGTGCAGGCTTGTTGCCTGGAGAAGGAAGTGCATGGCAGCAAGCATTTTATGCACAGATTTTGAAGCTGGGGTGCCAGCGTTGGGCATAGCATGACCCAAGGAACCTGTGGGAGGCCCAAAAACACAACCCAAAGTGGCATCTCAGTTATTCTGCACAGAACACAAAACCTCAGTTATTCTGCACAGACCTAAGTGGAAATTATAAATGAAGCATTATTATGTAAGGCCAGTAACAGGTTTCCACTATAATTAAGATGGATTACTTTAATAATCCTTCAGGGTTTGATTCAGAACTGCATTACAAACCATTTATGTGGGTCTTCTGCACTCACTGCTTCTGTGAGGAAATCGCAGGTGTTTAAATAAGAAAAGGGAAATTCAGAGTTTTTATATTTCTTCAAGCAGCCTCCTCAGGTTTGAAGAGATCTGTGGCTGCCTCAGATTTATGCACTGAGGAGAGTGCCTGAGCCTTGATAGCACTCTTGGAAAGTAATTACCTTTCGCAAATTTTACACCTGAACATATATACAGGGCATGGCAATTTGGCTAGGGGGAAAAAAACCCACAAAACCTTTTGTGCACAGAAGAGCTGCTGTTTGGATTAATGAACTGCAGAACTAACTTTCTCCCCTCCGCAGATGTCAGATGTGCCTTAAAAATATACTCGCTTCCCTTGCAAACACACAAGTATTGGAAAGATACTGTGCTTCACAAGTGAGGCCAGGACTATCTGGGAAACCAGAAGGCAATGTTTCCATTTTCACAAGAACATCTTAATGCGAGAATGAGAAAAATGCTAAAGAATGCTAAAACTTAGAAGGAATATTTAAGGTTATGATATTTCAGTGCAAGGTCATAATCTTCTGCACTTTTGTTTTAGTCATATCTGAGCTTACAGGTATTAAAAAAAATAGGAATGCTTTGATTTTTTGTGAGCGGGAGATGGTGGGGATATCACACCATTTGTAAGTTGGTGGGCTAACTCCTGCCATTGTGGTGTAGTTTAATTTCCAAATATTTGGAATCTGAATAATTTCTCAGCTTAAGGACAAAGACCTCCCTGGTGAATATGTAGGCCTTGTGAATGTAAAAGATAACATCCACTTCCCAGCCAGGGAATACATTCAGGTTATTCCCACAGAGAAGCTGGTGTGAGGTTTGCTCTATACTGCTATAGGCCAAATACCTCCTGCAATATCCCCCCTGCATGAAGAATCTGAGGAGAAACCCCCTGTTCTTGGAAAAGCTTATGAGTGCCAGCTCATTGATCTGGGATGGCAAAGACCATCTGTGGGACCATCTGTTTTGGAGGGGTTGGTAGATCCTCAGGCTGGGATTTGGCAGAAGCCAAGATGCCCACAATGTGAAGTAGAAGCAAGCAAAGCAGGACTATGTGGAAAACGACAACCAACCCCATGACTTGTGATGGCTAGCCCCAAGGGATCTGCTCTGGTCCATTTTCCCAGCAAAGCCCAGGATGGAAGCCTGACCACAGATGCAAGAACATCTGTCTCCCTGTTTCCTTTTGCTATTCTTGTTTCTCAGTAGCAGTGTTGCATTACAAATATCTAGTGACCTCCTTTGTTGGAGAGGTTGTGTGGGGAGGAGAATCAGAGTATTGTTTGTCAATCTTGAGCTTTCTGTTCCTGGAATATTCACTGCTGAGCAGCACAATGAAATCATCACTTAGTAGGATCTGCCCAAGTCTGACAAAACAGAATTGATCATTCTCAGACAGGTATATTTATTGCTTTTGCCATTTACCAGACCACTTTCTTTTCCTCCTGGTTGGCCACAGCATGCTACAGAGGTGGAGCCATATCATCCGCTGCAGACAAGTGTAGCCAAAGTAACTCCTAGATAAATAGCACAGGAAAACCCCACTGATTAGGAAACTCCCAGGTTGCTATACTTACTTAATACTGATATTTTTTATATTTTTGTTCCCACTTTTCTGGTTGCTTATCTAGATTTTTTTCTTTACTAGCACTGCCAGGCTGTCATGTACAGAGGTATTTAGGATCCTAACTACTGAGGTCAATGAAAGTTAGGAGGCCAAATACTTTTATGGATCTGATCCTAAGCTGTATAGAGAATATATCCTCTTAATTACTTGCCTTTGTGATGTATTTGATTCCTAAAAGCTACCCTATCATTTTCTGTTTATGGCAATGACCTCTGCAGCAGCTCTGTGCCTCATTTCATTGAAAGGTTTCTTGATGCTCAGGAGCAACGTGCAGTTTCATCCTGTATGCAGAGAATTGATTTACAGGGCAGATGTGCATATAGAAATTGGTGGGTTGACAACTGAATCCAACTCCACCTAAATGCTTTCAGTACCCAATCCAACCCCCACTCCCCCCATCACTGCACTGCAGACCCACAGCCACTCCTAGCATCTGAGGAGCTGTGTTGGGTCAAATCCTACAGGGTCTGTCTTCAGTAGTGGTGGTAGTGAGAGTAAGAACAGAGGGATTTTGTATAACAATTACATTGAATATTATTCGAGCATTTATATATAGATAAGTGATTTCCTAACAGTAAACCTCAATCAATTTGCCGTTCATTAGTTTTTCTGGTCTTCCCTTGAACCCAATTAAACTGCATCTCTAACACCCTAAGTTTCACAGCCTGATAACACACGCCTAGAGGAACTACACACTTGTTTTGAGCTTGCCTCCTTCTAGTTCAATTTGAAGTTCCTTAATTATTGTACTGGAATATATATGCCTTCCTCTGATACATCTATTCAACATCCACAAAAGTGCACTATAAGACTTCTTGACCTGAGGAAATCAGCTGATCATCAGGATCAATAGCTCCTGATAGGCTTCTCCTCCCTAAATTTGTCTAATTTCTTTTTTAATCTATTTACATTTTCACCTCAAAGATATTCACACTGCAAGTATATACTGACTGAGAAAGCTCTTTCTTCTGTTTGCTCTGAAACTGCCGCCTGATTGTTTCCTTGGTTGTCATGTGCTGGGAAATACCAAATACATTATTTGTTATTTGTCTTGTCTGTGCCACTTGTGATTTTATAGACCTCTGCTCCATTCTCCTGAGTCATCTTTTCCCAGGCTGAAGAGTCTCAGATTATTAATTTTGCTTTCTGAAGAAGCTACTCCAAACCTCTGAGTATCTGTGTAGCTCTACTCTTCCTCTCTGTACCTTCTCTGTGGCCCTTGCAACAGATGACTGGAATTGCATGTGGCATCCAAGAGACGGACAGAGAACTGATGCATTCACATCATTCAGTTACTGTCTCTAAAGTTACAGGGCACAAAACAAGTGTAAATGAGTTAGGGTCCAAGACCTGAAAGCACTGGAGTTGCATTGATTTAATAATGTCACTCAATTTCATATGTATGTATGATTCATACATATATGTATGCCTTCCTTTTCTTTTTGCAAGCTGTTTTCTTTCTGTTTTCTTATTTTTGAGATAAAAATATGTATACTATGCAGTTGTACTTTTCTGAGCTGTTAAAGTTTTTAACTTATAGTTAAATTTAATGTGGCCAAGGAAGTTCAAGAGAGCACAAGGGATTTAGATGCTCAGTTCAAAGGCACCTCAGTCTTTGGAAAAATAAATTCTTGATAATTTGGTGAACTGAAAATGGGATCTGATGCATTTCCCTACCATGATTCAGCTACACCCCAGTCTAGTAGTAAAGGAAAGTTATCACCTACCAGTTCCTCTGATGCCTTCATGGTTTTTGGTTTGTTTTCCACCAGATGAATATTCACATTACAAAATCAGAATAAATTCTTCCTGACATGCAGAGCCTCTTCTCATTCTTATCTATCTAGATTCTCTTTAAGGAAAGAAACTCCAGTGCATATTCCCTGCACATTGGGGTGGCACTTAAAACTTTAATACATATTGTGCAATGTCCACAACTTGCTATTATTCTCCTCGAGGTCCACAGACTATGCCCCAGTGAGAGGAGTCTGTGATTTACCCAATAAATTATCATGACAAATCTACAGCCTTATGAATAATACATAGGAAGGATGGGACAGGGATATCTGTTGCCATTTCTGTGGATGTTACTAATAACCCGTAAAGTCACTCCTCTGGGGATGCTGTTCTAAAAGACCACAATGCTAAGGTTGCAGAGCATCTTGCTTGGCATGTAGAATTGCTGTTTATAATGCAGGTTGAATTTGCCAGCACACATAGATACACACACAAAAAAAAAAAGAAGAAGAAAAGGTGGGAAGAGGCAGCAGATCTCTTATTGCTGAGAAGCAGAAACAGCCTTTGTGCTGGGAGGTAGAAGGAAAAATGATGGTCCCATAATATGCTTCTTGGCAAATAATCATTTAGGAGACATTAGAGAAATAAGTACAGTATGAAATAGAAGTGGCATTTTTTTTGCCCTAAAGGGGATGTCTCTTACTTGGCAATGTTGTTGAATAAAATATGAACTACACAGAGTTTTTTTTGTACTTCTGTATTTTTATTAAAATGTTTAGGATTTACAACTTAATAAATTGCCAAAAGACAAAAATTAATCTGGAGATGGTATTGTTTCCATCCAATCTGTACTACAGCAACTATAATGCCAGGACTGCACAAATAAATTCATTTAAGCTGATATTACTATGAGAGATGTTCCACTCAAAATATCTGACTCTGCCCCCTCCAGAGGCTATCAGTTCTCCCAAATTTACTGCACGTTCTTGCTTCAGTATTGTCTGTGTCTTGTTGCTCAGGACCTTTGTTTTATTCCAACTGGGCTGCCTGCTAAAATGAGTGTCATTATTGTAACTATAGGTGGCCTCTTAATTGAGGACTTATGTGAGCGTTCCTTCTTAGAGTTGGTGAAAGTTGCTGATTTTAACTCTCTTTAATAAACCAGTGTTAGACACAAGGGAAAGAGGGATGAATTTGACTCTTCTGTAACCTCTGGGAAGCTGGGACCAGGCTAGGGTGATACTGGGTTTATTCTTTTCTTGCTAGTGTTTCCACACTGATCACTTCACAGTGTCAGACCTGAGCAAGTTATCAGATGCCCAACTCATTTATTTAATACACAGCATGCAAAGTCAGTTTTCAGAAAATGGGTTTTAATTTAAAAAGCCTACCGGGCTGCCAGTTATGCTGTCCCAAGCAACCCACCGCTGAAGTACTGCTTTCCGGTCAGTTCTCTTCCCTCTTCTGCTCTTTTTAGGTGAAAACCAGCCAGGTTTCAAACACACATGGAGCTTGCGTGAGACAAAGAAACAGGTATTAACATTTTGGTTTGAAACATTAAAACTTGGTTTCTCTTTGTGCCCATTGAATACAAAATTGACAAAGGTGGGCATAACACAGCCTCCTGGCCAGTACCCTGATTGAGCTGGATGTGGGTGAAGCCAGTTCACAGTGCAGTGGAAAAATATGCCTGATACAAAAATGGAGATGGTCTTTCAGCTATTCTGCACTTAAAACCACTTTATATTCCCTGTCAGTCTAAACAAAGGTAAGGGAAGCAAAATGCTTACAAACCCCCTTAACATCAAAAGAAAAGTCCTTGGCAAGCCTGAGTGTAGATCACAGAGCCAGACAAGTGGAAATGAATTCTCAATAGGTAACGGCAAGTTTTGCTTCATTTCCAAAGCCATGAGTTCACAAGTACCTGTCCAGGACAGGCTTTCCTGTACTCAGAAAAGAGAAAGATGACCTGTTTTGGGCAGAATTTTTTGGCAGAAGAGAAGCTATAATTATGCTTGGAAAAAAATTCTGGAACACTAATATGCTTACACAACCATATCAACACCTCAGTTACACAGAGGCATTTATATTACTCCAGAACAGGTGGGCACAAAATAAGCTTTGATCTTCTTCTGTTGCAACCTCTTTCCTAATTTCTTCCAGCCTCTTCCCATAATCTTGCCCACCTGTCACTTGCAAGGCAAGAATCCCAATTGCTTTGCCACAACCTCACTTTCACAGCAGTTTCCATTTTTCTTCTTTTTCCCCTCATGTGCTATTATGCTTAAGCATGTGACCAAGTTTTATTCTAGCTGTTTGCTGCAACAGCACTGATCAGATGTCCTGCATATGCGTGTGTGTGTATGTATGAATATAGTATAAAAATGCGTATTTAAAAATTAAGAAAGGATTCCAGAATTGTCAAAATGTAAGTGCTCAAGAGTCATTACCTAATACCTTTCCCTTTCTTTTCCTCTCCAAATGTGATGAGATTGGCTTTAGTATTAAAGGATATTTCAAGTTGGAAAGGACCTCAGTAGGTCATCTAGTCCAACCTCCTGCTCAAAGCAGGATCAGCTGTAATGTCATAAAACTTTCTCCTCACGCGGCAAATTTAATTGCGCTGGTTTCTGAGTCTACAGGATGAATTTAAGAAAAAGAGAAACCTTGATGCCTTCTCTGGTATCTTATGACTGCCAGCCATGCCCTGCTCCAAAACACATCTGCAGACTCCTAGCAGTAGGCTAGGCTGGTACCACAGAGCTCACAGATGCCATATATTAAGATTGCACGTTTCAATGTCTCTGAAAGACACCATGAAAAGTAGTACTCACTCAGCCCTTTTGAGTTCAGAAAGATTTTGTGAGAGTTTGAACTTCCTCCAACCATAAAACAAACATGAAGAAAAACCTTTGGACAATTCCAGCGTGTCTCCAGATTGTTTTGAAGGGAACAGAGGCAAATCGCTGAACCTTTGATATCAAGTAGCCTGACAAAGCCTAGGAGCATAATTAGCCCAAGCAAAATCGTGGGAGACAGACATTACTTCCTAATGTGTGTGGGCAAGTTCATGATCAGATTAAATCAAAATAATAAGTGGGCTCATCCAGATCCACATCTCTGCCTTTTGCCCAACACCAGCTGCTGAGAACAACTTAATTCTATTTGCAGCCTAATCACCAGTGTGTTTACTAAGGGAGGGGAGTATTTTTAAGTATCTAGAGAGTAAATTTATCAAAAACACACATAAGTCCAAACCCAGAATCTGCTCACACCCAGGCTGAACAGACAGGGTCAGATGGATTAAAGGTATTAGAAGGATTAGATGTGCTAGCAGACAGAGAGCCTAGTGGAGTTTTATTAAGATTGAGAGAGATGAATATTATTAAGCCTGGTGATCATACATGTCATTTTGGGAGAGAGGGTATTAGAAATGGAAGCAAACATCATTAACAGCAACTAGAAGAACAGTTTCATCTGCATACATAAATATTTTAGCCCTCGCTCTTCCTCTGGGTAGATCATTAGAGAAATGCTGGAGAAAAAAATAATAATAAAAAAAGAGGATAAAAGCATTTACCCTGAAGGCATTCAACTGAAAAAATGAGTACAAGGTTAAGGAATGTAGGGAGAAATAAGAGTGAAGGGCCAGACTATGAACACTTTGAAAGCAGAGTAATTTTTTTGATATTTGTACCAACAAGACTAGAATCTGGTTCTGCCATATCAAGACTGAAGTTTTGGAATAGCAACATGTACATGGGTTTTGTTACTGCCTTGTGAAGTTGGATGACTGGAAACATGCTTGCAGTCATATCTGCACCACTGACTTTAATGAGTGACTGGGAGCAAGTCTCTGAGGATGTGATTTTCATAGGTAATTGTCCAGAGACCTCATCATCACGGCTTTTGCCTTTGAGAAGCATCAAGCAGCTATTTAAAGTGAGTGGACATGCAATGTGGAAAGTTTGGGCTTGGTATCAACTCATGAAAAAAACCACACTGCTGAGATTTGCATGGGCTGCGTCACGCCATAACATAGCATCGCTCATGCCCAAATCCACTCTCCCCTCAAGGTACTGTCCTGTTGAGGCTCTTTCCAGAACTATTAATGGAGATGTCTCGCATTAGTCTCCTTGGTGTGTCAGCATAAAGTCACTGCTTTGTCACTGTTCCAGAGCTTGAAAAGGAGGGTCATCTTTGCTATAGTGAAATGCAAATCAGCTTTCCCAGGTTTATATCCACAGCAATGCTGCTTTTGGAAGTGGCAATGTTTCCTAAGAAGAACCACCTTCTCTCTTCCCTGTCATGAGTGAATATCAGTTCAGAGTGATGCCGCTGTATCTGTAGAGTCAAAGCTGGCAGGTAATTCATCATCCTGCACCAAGTTGACTCATTAGAAACACAGAAAACTAGATATTAACTAGCTCCTTTATATGTTTCCCTTTATTCTCATTTCACAGTTTCCTGTCCCTCTGTTTTGTTCTTTGTTGCTAAATTGCAATTACCATGGATCTTTGATCTCTTCACCTGTGGGTGGCCCACTCATCCATCACCACGGAGATTTTTTTAGGCACTAAAAATCCAAGACTTTCTGCAGATTTAAAAAGACTTTAAAGCTAACACTTGCCTGTAAAACAGCCATGAAGACTGCATCAAACTGGGGGAGAGGAGGCAGGGCTTTGCCAACTCAAAGGAGTAAAAGATCATTAGTGACTTAAAAATCAGATTTTATTTCAAGAAGAAATGTATATTTGTGGGTTTTTTTAAATTTTCCTTTGCTTTTCAAGCTTTTGTTTACATCTTTCCTTTTCTTTCTGATAAATGGCAGTGACTTGAAGGCCAGAAATGAAGGTTCTACAGAAAATGCCAAAAATCACAAATAACCTCTATCATGGGTTGCTAGAATCTCTAATTCTAAATTGGAGATGCTACTGGACAATTTCCATCATTTTGTCTTGGTTATCTGGAGCATGTGCAATCTATCCAGAGCTTTCAGCTGAATTTACTGTGTGTGAACTGAATAGCCAGACAGCATGAATACAGCATGTCTGTTCAGCATTTCCCAACAGTGTGATACTTATTACAGATCCGGGGTACAGCTGATTTGCAAAGCTATTATGAGCCTGCCTAGATATTTCTGAATGTGGATCAGATCTGATAAAACTATTGTGCTGGCTGGATATACAGAAATCCCCCCCAAAAAGTAGAAAATATCCAAAATCTACTTGGGCTCATTTCTACACTGAAAAAATAGAACTTACCTAGAATAATGGCTGTTTTTTCACCAATATCAAATTGAACACTTCTATTTTGAGACCACTTTCATTTTTCGGAATTCAGTTTTACCTGCAGTGAGTTGTATTTGGATCTACATTTTATAAAAGATTCAGTTTTAAAAAGAAGAATAACATAAAAACCAATGTTGAATTCTGCTCTCTTCCAAGTACTAAAGTGAATGGAGGGCACATTTCTATCCTTATGAGAGATTTTTAAATTTATTTTTGCCTTCATGTTTTTTTACTTTTTAACTAAAACTTCATTTTTGCACCAGCAATACCCAATGGTATCTCTTTAAAATTTTAATCGAACATGAGAGTTGCTTTTCATTCACACTTTACCATCCCAAGGGGCAAAAGGGAGGCAGATCAGAAATTACCATATTTATGACACAGTGCTAATGAATGTGAAATGCCATCCTCTGTCAATTCTCTCCAGCTCTATGCTCTGCCTTGGCCATTTCTAAGTTCTTTCATGGGATTAATCCTGTGCTGCCACAGTGCCAGCACCAGTCAGATTCCTTCTGTGGGGTTTCCTGGGATATCTCAGGCGTTTGGAAACTCAGAATTTCCAATTGCAAATATTTCGTACCTGGACATGATCTACGTAACATTCATATTTGGCGAGGAGAGAGGGAAAACATGACACTGAGAGTGTAAATTCTCTCATGCAATTGTATGGGAATCTGTACCCAAAGTTGTGCATTGATTATTGACATGGGAAATTCAGCCTTGATGCTTTTTAGAAATGCCCACTGGATCTAGCGGGGGACAATTTGACCCAAGCACATAGAAGCAGTTCTTATTATCAGGCAGAAGCAGTAGGACTGATATCTGTATTTTTCTAAAGCAGCATGCTTGGGAGGGAGTACTTTTACAGTAACAATCCACAGAGGTCTAGGCTTAATAATAAGTGCTCCAGTAAGTTCTAAGCACCATGTCCTCCCTTTAAAGCCCCTAAAACTGAGGAGTTTATGGTATTTCTAGAGGTAGGGTACCTTTGTGAAGGATATAGGGCCACGGCTGCTGACCTCTGCCTACACCCAAGTCGTTGCAGTGCTGCTCTCTTTCGCCTTGGATGCATGGTCCAGCCTTCTCCTGCTTTAGTTGTCATTGATACTCCTGTGACTGGGCAGTTATCAGCCAAAACCAGAACACTTTTTTTTTTTTTCTCCTTAGTTTTCTGTCAACTCCTTTAACCATCCCACTGCACAGCCACATATGTGAGTACCAGTGGTAGCACAGGATTGGGGGCAGGACTGTGCAGCCAGAGACAGGACAAAACTTGTCCAGACTTGCTGGTCTTCTCATTATACTGTTGAGTTTGGAGCCAACCTAGCACTCCTATCTCCACAATCCGGAGTGTTGCCACTGTCCTCCGGCCTGGAAAGACACGGGGATGCAGAAGGGGACCTGGAGAGGGTTGGTTTGGCTCCATGAGTTGCCTGCAAACACTGATCAAGAAAGACAAAAACCTACTGGGCTTCTGTGGTGATGGTGTCTGATAGAAGCACCTACCAGAGAGGACAACAAAAATTTCACACTTTGCTTAGAAATGCATTTCATAACTATTAGCCTTTTGGAAATGTCAGCAGGTACAAACATGAGGCAGGGTTTTTTTTTTTGGTTCTAAGGCAGGTATTGTAGGGCACCCACCATCAGCTCTACTATTTAGGCCATTTTTGCTAAGCTGCACTGTCTGCACGATAATACCACTTTGTGCTTGATGACTTTGGGCAGCCTCCTGCAGTAAGGGCTGTAATAAGGTGTGAAATAAAGATTTAGTAGCACAGCATTGCAAATGCAGTCTAGCAAAGGAGTTCATTACAGTTCCATTAAGATTGCACAGTTAACATTAAAAACAGCCAAGAAATGCAAAAAAATGAAGGTATTAAGGTTCCTGCGGCAGCATTAAGTCAATCACATTGTACAACCAACATGTACTGTTTCTTGCTCTGGGCCAGATTGTACAACTCTCACTGTTAGCACAGTTGCCCGATTATAGTCATAGGCTCCAAAGGTCTCAGAAACCATCAGCCCATAGGATTAGGAGCTCTGCCTAAGCAGAAGAGCCTTTGTTCACTTTGATGAACACCATCCATCTTTTGCAGTCCCCCAGCTCGCAGTACAGCTGGGAGGTGCTGAGCAGAAGAAACTTAATCGGGTCAAACATTTCAATTTGTATCAGAAATTCATTTAAAAAGGAAAGAGCTGCTCGTGCATCTCTGAGGGCAACCTCTTTGCTCCCATCAGTGCTGGCTGCCCTATTCATTTCTAAGTGTTTTCAGTCTTGGTCTCCAACAGAGTTGGAGGGGAATTTTTTTCAGGGAGCCATGATTTTGTTTTCCATGCAAACATCTTGATTTGTCTGAAGCTGGTAGAGGTTTTTAATAATTATTCCCCCTTGAAATATTTTAGAGAAAATGTTTTGCAATGGTGAAAGTATTTCATTTGTGCATTTTCTGAGCTGAAAAACATTTTCAGAGCCAAAATGCTGAAATGTAATCAGTTCAGTGTAGAGATATGAATCCATTCATAGATTTCTTCCCTGGATTTCCATATGTAGATGTTTTGAAATGTCAAATTTTCATCCAAAACTGGAATGGGAAATGTTTTCCCTTTTGCAACAGATTTCATAGGCTGGGAAAGCTGTTTGCAGACCATCAAGTTTTTCCAGGAAAAAAACTAATTTATGTGTCAAATTTCAAGAAAAATCTGGAAATTTGGCTGTGATAAGCTATGTATCATTACTTGTCTCTTTCATTCTTCAGTCTGTGTTTCTTTCTGTCTGTTCTTGTCATGCCATAAATCTGAAAGAGGAGGTCATTCAAATGCTCAAATAAATGTCTAAATATAGTCATCAAATTTAAAAACTTTATTCGCTTAAGTGGCAAACTTTTCAATATCAATGTCTTCTTTGTCCTTATATAAGACCTCTCACAGCAGTAATAAGAAAACTAATCCCCAAATACAAGAGACTAAAAGCTTTTGCAGCAATGCTTCTCACGTGGGGAAAGCATGGGCATATTGCCCAGGAGAGTTTAGCTGATTTCTGGTTCTGCCACAGATCCTTCTTTTGTCTTTGGGCAAGTTCTTTGACCTCTGGTCCCTGCTGTTTTAGGAAAAAGATGCACAGCTTTTGTGTTGGCTATTGAGGTTTTACATCTGTTGCACAGGAACAGGGTATATATTATGGCTTTAGTTTCTGATTTTAAGGGGCTAGGGGTGTCTCTAAGTCCCATGTGGATACAAGCCACAATCACAAATATTGTCTGTTAAGAGAAATATCAGGAAATATGTGCAATCTTCACTCTCCGAAGTGAAGGCTACCAAACTGAGGCTATAGAAATATAATGTATTCAAACATTGCAGTGCTGTGTATAAGAGGATATGATTTAAGGTAATGCATTTTAACACAGCATTATACACTTGCCAGAATGATTTTCCTTATAGTTATAGTCCTGGTTTTAAAAGACAGTACATCAAGACTCATCTTGATTAACTTGACCGAAAGCTTTTTGTGATAAATAGGTGGTGCAGTGGCATAAGGTACAACTGACTCAGGCTCTGCAGGGACAGCTTGCCTGCCTTGTATTTTGGGACTTTACTGTGGGCTGGTGAAGATGATGGCTTGAGTCATGAATAATGTTTTGGGCTGGACGTTGCTTCTCTATGCAGGTGCACAAGAAGGGAGAAAGTATTTACCTTCCCGGCTCCACTGGTGGTGTTTCAAGGTATGCTGGGGAATGAGGTTGTGACTTCAGACTTGGAGGCTTTGTAAGGGCAGGGGAAGGCAGCTGCCCTCTGTGGTACCAGTTGCTCCAGTAATGTCATAAAAGGGGAACATAGGCCTCTGGGAAGCACATCCCCAAGCCACTACCAACCTCCTGACTTTGTGAGTCACAGGGACTGAATATGGGCAGGGAAGTGGCCAAGAGGCTGAGGAGTCTCTTGCCTGCTAGTGCTGGGTGCACAGCTTGAGCTGCCCTAAAGGAGCCCCATTTTAGGGGGAAACTTCCCCCGCAGCGGGGCTCATCCAGGGTGTTCCCTTTAGGGGTAGCATCAGGGCTGGGATGTTGGCGTCCAAGTGCGACCCTCTAAAGGCTAGAGAAGTCTGCTTTCTGCAGAGAGCCTGATAACCCTCAGCAAAACCACAGTCCTTTTAAAACCAACACTCCTCACAGCTTGCATCCAAATCCAATGGAATACTAATTATGACCAAAAGTACAAATGTAACAAACAACTCTTTTGGAAAAAGTGATTTATCTGTCTAAGCAGCATTATTAATTATCAGTTTATCAGTAGCTCGACATGAAACACATAATTATATCAGTGAATCATTTAATAATTAGGGCACTAGTTAATTGCCATCATTCACCAGTTGAATAAAATCTCCATGAGGCAAACAATGGGACCCCAGTGGGGCAGAGGTAATTTTAACATACTTCTTCAATTAATAAAGTCAAAACTATAAAACCAACATAATTACAGTGGTCGACAGGAGTGTGTGTGTGTGTGTGTGTGTGTGTGTGACTGTGGTGGGGATAAGAGTTTTGACAAACTAATGGCAATAAATCAGCAAAATTTAATGATTTCCCAAAATACTCGTGTTCCGAAGAAAACTATAGTCTGAAAAAAGAAAAAGAAAGGAGAGAATAAAAAATTGGAATGGAAGAGAAATAACTGGATAACACTGAGTTATTCTGAGCAAATCTGTGGAGAAATGAATGCCTGGTATTTATGGGCTTTCCATAGGGACAAAAAGAATTTATGTGTGATCAAAGCAGGGGTGAAACAGCAAATGAAATATCTTTTTACCTGCTTTTTAGAGGCTTTTTGTCTGACTGCTGCTATTGCAACACATTGTCTGGATGGGGAGTTTGAGCACTGAACCACTCCTCAAACTGATGGTATTGACAACAGGTATTCTGAAATCATGAATGAGCTGTTCCCTGCCACTCAGCACCATCTTCAGATATGAAGGTTTCTAAAAACTGAATACTTACGAGACTCTTTTCCTTCTAAATTTTGAATCTTGAAATTGCTTTCATATCACAGTTGTCAGATTTATTTTTTGTTTTATTCATTCAGACTAGAACAGTGCTTTAAAAAACAATAGCTGAGATCCTAAATATTTGTGGGACTCCAAGAACTGGGATTAAGGAAGCAACCAGCACATGTTTCCAGGTTCGCAGTAGCTGCAGGGACTGCAACACAGAGCATGCCAGGAAGCGGTGTTCCTCCAGATCACCTCTCTGTGTCACATCTAATTCCCTGTGTCCCCATTGCCTTTGGTTTTAACTGACATTAGGTAATGACACAGCCAGGTAATCTCAGCTGAACTGGCTATTCAGAAGAGATTATCAGAGCATTCAGCTTATTTTCTTTCCACTGGTTACACTCCCATTCTGGACAAGCAGCAAACAAAAGAAAATGATCTAGATTTATTTGATTTATCTTTCAGTATCTAACATGAGAATGAGATCACCCTCATGTCTGTAGTCAACGGGAGAAGCAGGCAAGCACAGAGAACCCATGTGGGCTCGTGGTAGTCCTGCGAAGGAGTCTATCTTTTACACTGGTTGCAGAATATGGCTAGGCTGCTTATAATGCTCAGCCAAGTGTCAGGTTACATGGACTGAACCCAGGCAGGAGGATCTAGATCTGGTGAAAAGGGATGAATTTCCCACCGACACCAATTTGGAAAGGGAAGAGTTGTACATCCATCAGTAACCTGGAGTTTTGTTGCACCACCTTTGCTCTATCTCAGGCAACTCTATTGTATCTCCTTCTCCTACTGTTTATCATTTGCACTTCTATCCTGAGCCAAACTGCGACTCATCGTGTAAGATGCTGTGCAAACACAGGGTGAGAGATAACACAGCGAGACAAAGCAGATGAAAGGAGCACCTGCTTTTGAAATGACCTGCCTGGAGTGCTCTGTCACGGTGCTGGGACTAGTACACACCTCTGTCCTGTTCAAGGTGCATTCAGATAGATACTTAAGCAATGTGAAAGACTTCTCATTGTGAGTGGAGGTAGCAGAATCCATCACTATTAATTGGACTGTTCCTGGAAAATCTGCTAAGTTTTCTCTGCCTTGTGTAAAGATATAGAAAGAAAGAGACAGAAGGGAAGAGACTATAGCAATAGAAGTTATAGAGGCTGGGTCTGATTAGACTATTTAGTTCCTGATATTTTAGGTAGGAGAGATAAATGTGAAATGTAGACAGAATGTTAATAATCTAAAATTGGCCTTAACATTTAAAACAGAGTACTAAAAGCCAGCCTGGGTCAATCTGTTTCAGACAAGAACTTTCCTTATAAAAATCCTCAGCAGGCCCTTTGCAGAGGTGATGGTGTATATCTAACTCTGAGTACTGGAAGTCAATGAACCACAGGTGCTTGCTGGCTAGTAGCTGTTAAATTACCCACTCCTCAGGTGGAACTTGTCTTCTTGGCATTACCTTTAATAACAATAACAATAATATTAACACCAGTGACTAATTAACAACATCTAAAAAGCTGATATTGGACAATATCTCCATTTTGTGATGACACTGAAGATTTAAAGATCAGTGGATTGCTCACTCTTAAATGAGATGGGTGAACAGTGATGATACTGCAACAAGCATGTGGAGCTGCGGGTTAGGTTCCCTTGGCTCGCTCAAAGAAAGCTTGAGCACAGCATGGGTAAATGGGCTAGGGAAGAGCGGTCTAGGTGAAAGTATTGTACTGTGAGTGAAAAAAGACTGGAAAACCATACAGGGAGAATAGCTATCTGTAGTTAAACGAGAAGGGTCTATTAAGAGGGATCCCACAAGCCACTGTCCTGAAACTATTCAACATTCTTAACAGTTTGGGTGATGTAATAAAAATATGACCATTAAGCTGTGGCTAATGTTGAATGAGGAGAGACTGTAAATGTGCTGGAGAACCAAGATGGAGACATGATTTGGAACAGGAAATAGCATGCAATTCAACCAGGTGAGTGTAAGGTGCTCTACCTGACAAGAATAATCTGCAGTGCAAAAGTAAAGGAGAAAGAAGTTAGCCAGGTAGTATTTCTAGGGAGAAGAACAGTGGGAGTAGAGACAATAACAAATAAAGCAGTTTCAGACCACGCAAATAATGCAGATCTCATTCCAGGATATAGATTGGGAAGGTTTCTTGCAGGCTGTTTGAGATAACGATTTGTGCTGGTTTTGGCTGGGATAGAGTTAATTTTCTTCGTAGTAGCTGGTATGGGGCTATGTTTTGGATTTGTGCTGAAAACAGTGTTGATTGATAATACAGGGATGTTTTTGTTATTGCTGAGCAGTGCTTACACAGAGGCAAGGCCTTTTCTGCTTCTCACCCCACCCCACCAGCGAGTAGGCTGGGGGTGCACAAGAAGTTGGGAGGGGACGCAGCTGGGACAGCTGACCCCAACTGACCAATAAGATGTCATGTTCAGCATATAAAGCTGGGGGAAGAAGAAGGAAGGGGGTATGTTTGGAGTGATAGTGTTTGTCTTTCCTAGTAACCATTACACATGATGGAGCCCTGCTTTCCTAGAGATGGCTGAACGCCTGCCTGCCGATGGGAAGTGGTGAATGAATTCCTTGTTTTGCTTTGCTTGCATGCGTGGCTTTTCTTTACTTATTAAACCATCTTTATCTCAACCCACGAGTTTATTTATTTATTTTTTTTCTCCCCAGTTCTCTCCCCCATCCCACTGGGTGGAGGGAGTGAGTGAGCGGCTGTGTGGTGCTCAGTTGCCGGCTGGGGTTAAACCACAACGCCATTCTTGGGACTCAGTAAAGCCTTACTGAGATGCCAGGACTTAAGTCTGGCCACTGTATTTCAAGTGGTACAGATGTTGAGAGCCTAGAAAGCACTGAAAACTTGAAAGCTGCTGCCAGGAAAGTTGTAAGAAACTGAGTGTGATTAGTTTAGGGAAGAGATAGCCAAAGGCAGGCATGTATGTAACAGTGTGCTACATGGAAGAAGGGAGAAAATTGCTCTCCCCATTCATTATCAAAAGGACAAGAGGTAATGGGCTTAAATGGTAGCAAGAGGTATTTATGTTAGACGCTAGGAAAAGCTTTCTAACAGTAAGGCAGTTATGCACTGGAAACAGTTGGATGGGGAGGATGATGATTTTTCATTGCTGAGGTCTTGGAGAACTGGGTAAGTGCACATAGGTCTGATGGGCAGTAGGGAAATACTGGCAGAGCAGGGGGAGAATTTGAAGCGCTGTCAGGCTCCCTCCCTTCCTTCCTCTGCAATTCAGTCAGAAATGTTAATTCTGAAAATGCTGGGAGAAACTTCTTTCTGCAGAGTTTGTGGTCCCTGTTTTGCATATCTAAAGGCTACACCTCAGTTCTTGGATGTTTATTCCAGAGCTGAACTCCCAAAGCTTTCTTAGCGTTGCAAAGCTTCATCAAGTGTCCATGCGTGTAGGTGAGAAAATGACTTAGCTAATTAACTGACAGTCACAAATAGGTTGAAGAGAACACAGAAATCGGCCACCTTGGAAAAGCACAGAGATTCAGGCTTATACAGGCTTCCACTGGGACCATTTCATCAGTGATGGCACAGGGCAGAGCGAGCCAGTCGGAAGCATCCTGTGCAGCACACTTGGATTTGCTTCTTCAAAGCAGGAAAACCTGACAATCGCCCAAAGAAGCCGTAGTTGTCTGTATCCAACATGCAGAAGATTAATATCTCCTTGTCTGAGAACCAAATACAGACACATTCATTCAGAGAAGAGCATCCACACCCTACCAAGCCCTCATTCAGCCATGTGTGATTTCTCCAGGAGGGGGAACGTGGGGAGGAGACAAAACTATGGATCTGGGGTCATTAGATCAACTCCTTGTCTATCTGAAATATAACTAGTGTTATTCCTAAAGACTTGCTCATCTGTCATTCAGGTTTTGTGTTTAGAGGATGATAGTTAAGTGCTATTAATATGAAAAACTCATTGATCTGATCACTGCTTGTGCATGATTTGCACAGGCGTTAACCTAGTCTGGCTTGGTCTATGAGCATGATTCAGTTGTGCATATAATAATGATGATGGTAACGACAGTAAAAATAATATAGTGAGCACTTATTTCTTGAGCAATATATATATCTATTTATAAATGCATATTGCACTGTGTTAGAAATGTTTGAGAAATTATATTTTTTTTCTTGTGGAATTCTGAATTAGTTTTCATTTCACAGAGATAAGCAAATAATTTCTATTTTTTTTTATCCTGCTTTCAATGCTTTTCTCAATTCTTCCACATCCTTTTTTTACTTCTGCAGGCTTAAAAAAATCTTTTTTCATTTATTTATGTTTTCCAAGGTCCTCTTTTCCTAGTTATTTCTTAGGGGAAATGATCTTGAAAAATATTACAATTAAAAGGAGGCAAAACAGTACAAAATTATGCGGAAAGAAAAAATACAAACAATATATACAAATTATTTTTCAAGGAAAGGTAAAAACCAGACAAGATAAGATAAAAAAAAGTCTTGTGTTAGAAGGGCCACTTAAAAAAAAAAATTACTAGGAAAAATATGACTAGTTCTATAATTTCTAGATGTGAATTCTCCTTTATATACTTGGGGATCAGAAGAACTTCAAACTATTTCCTACTGCATTGGAAAGCAGATATTTCTGGAGTGGAACTTAGTAGTCTCCAACTGTTAGTTACTCTGTGCTGATATAAGATCAGAAGATGATACCAAACCAACCTGAAACTGCAAGACTACGTAGGAAGCAAACTAAAATGTTATTTGGTGATAAAACAACACCTGATCTGCAAAAATACCAAAACCAAAGGCCACCCCACCTCCCTCCCCTCCCCCAAATACTTTAATCACTGCCTAAGTAATTAAAGCCCACTTTCACTTTCAATCCCTCAAAACCCTTGCTCCAAACCAATAACCTACGATTACTCCTCAGGCTTAAAATTTTGCAGGTGCTTCTGTGCTTTACTGAACTGAAGCCATAACGAGCATTTGACATCCAGGACTATTTCTGCGGTTAATAACAATATGTGATATGCTTTAAGAACATTCATATCCATCTTGCTTGGATAGAAGACAAAGCAAGCTCAGGGGAAAGAAATCTTACTGCAGTAATATCTTAGGTAGTGGCAGAGTAAAGCAGTGAAAAATACTGGCACAGCTAATGCCTCTTTGTGCAATTATTCCCACTTTTATAAGTTTGCCCCAGTGTGAAAGTTTTCTCCTTTAAAATGGGCTGGCAAAGATAATCCATTAATTCAACAGCACTGGAAAGTTAACATTTTTTCCCTTCATTAGCAAGTTCAAAATTGCATTTTATTTCCATTTTGATGAGATTTTTATGAGTTAGAAGAGATGAAGTTGAACCCCAGGAGTTTAATGGACCCAGAAAGATCGCAGGATTGAATTCAATGAACCATGAGGAGTTTAGTAAATTAATTAAATTTAAGAAAATAATGATTTTTTTGTCTGCTGGATTAAAAATGTTAAAATGCAATGAAAAGTTAATTTAATGCTAAAACTTTTTCCCCTAAATTTATTTTGCATTGATATTAAATAACTTCTGCAAAGCTTAAAAAGCAGAGAAAAAAGAGGGGAGAAGACTTATAGAAAAATAATTATTAAACTATTTTCTGATTCCCTACTGTATCCTGAAATCATTTCAGTCTAAGGACTGTCATTCAGAGATGTAAATAGCTTACTTTGGGGTGTTGGTAGGGTTTCCCAGACCCACATTTTCCTTGTAGCCCTTCTTTGCTTGGTCTTGTGTCAGGAACAGCTCAGCTGTTGAGAAGTGGCTGCTGATCTTCCGAAGTTCATAGCCCAACATGTTCACATGTGTCTGTGATGCAAAGCCCTGAACTAGCTCATAGAGCTACAAGACCTTATAGGGTCAGAACCTCTGGTTTCCCTTTCCAAGTGAAAAGGCTGAAGGGTTTAAATTCGCTTATTAAGCTCTTTTTGTCCCACCAGTAGGCTTGTTTGTAACATCTCGTATAAGTTTCTTCTCTGCTTGGTTCCATCTAGAGTTAGCCCTTTGCAGCATTTCTTACACTGTATTGCAGGCAAAAGAAAAAATCCAATCTTGAGGGCTGTCTCCAGGTACTTTTTTGAGATAAAAAGAAAAAGAAGGCAGCTCCCTAAAATAAACATCAAACTGCTGAATGAAGCTTACTTGCCCCCCTACACTCCTCAGCCTAACCAGATGTGTGAACCCAGCAGATCAGTGAACATGTTGGAACAAAAGCTACTTTAATTCTCAGTAGCTTGGTGCTTTTCTTTCTATTTTCTCTTCTCACATGCGATGTCAGACATTGCAGAGCCAGCTCTTCCCATGTCAGCTGCCTGAGCTGTAATAAAGCAAACAACACAGATAATTTCAGCAATTAGCAGGGGGATGTTAGTATCACTGTGGAAACAGGCACAAGAAAACATGCCAGAAGGAAAAGTAAAAAAAAAATTTTGAAAAAGCAGAATTAAGTCAATTTACCTTCCTGTTTTTCTTCCTCAAGGGAATATCATTGCAAAGAATGACATTTCAGAAGCCTGTCATTATTGATGATATGACAGATTCAGATGTGGTCATTGGAGGAATATGACTTTATTCTGCATCCAAAAACGATGCATGAATTTCCTTTAAAAGAGCAATTGGCTTTGTCCTGTGATTAATGACCTGCCACTCAATAGCAGCTAACCAATCTTCAAGACATGGTATCCAACAGGAAATTAATCAGTGTCTGAGAACTGGTGTGACCAAAACCAGAGAAGAAACCTCCTAAAGCCTATCAGCAGTTATGAGTTGAAATCAATCATATGGTATCTTCAGCTCTTATTGACAGTCTTCAGACAGCATTGCTCTTCAGTGGAGTTCAGGTAGAGAGATGGGTTCCAAGGTCATTTGATGTTGCTGAAATCCTACAGAAACCACCTAGGAATTACAGTATTTGGCCATGAATACCAGGTACCACTGAACTCATAATGCTCAAGGGCTGTGAGTTCATACGGCATGAGCGGCTGCTGATGACTGGGGGTGTGCTTGTGCTTCTTGCATAGATAAAATGATTGCTCATTTTAAAATGATTGAAAGAGATGTGGTAGAAGATGACAGAGTATATAAAATAAATAATGCAAAGTGTAAGAAGGGACTGGTTATGTGTGTAGGAAAGGGGGCATTATTTGGATTCTTTGGATGTGGAATTCAGGATGTCTGGATCTCACTGTGCATTGCCAGTCATGGATGCACCATATGAAGTTAATTCCTGTCATTCTGCAGGAGCGGCAAATGCAGATTTGAATTTGTCTGTGGTTCTAAGCAACCAAGAGATTTGGGGTTTCAGTCTGTGGGATTCTGTAGAAGTCAGTTCTTCCTAAGTCCCTCATGGAATAGCTGTAAATGAATCAAAAAGTCATTGGATTTCTATCTGTAGCCCGTGAGAGGGAGAAAATGAGAAAGGAGAAGGTGCTGACAGTTACAATTTAGTTGCCCTTGGCATAAAAAAAAAATCTTTTACTCGTTTTTTTTTTTTTATTATTATTTTTTTATTTCATCAAAACAAAGAACCCTTTGATAGCTGGCATTTTCTCCCCAGAAGTGACTTGCAGAGCATGGTCAAGGCGTCTCTTGACCCTTTGGAGCAGAGACCCTGCTCTTGACCCTTGGGCCAAGGCAGGCCCAAGGACTGGATCTGTCCTGGAGAACAATTTTACCCCCTTTTTGAACAGCTGATTGCTGTGTGGACAGAAGCATATATGTCTGTGATCTCTCAGTGCGGATCATGCAGGCACTGAGTCCCATCAGCCCCCTCAGTCTACTGAGGAGGGAGGAGGAAGGAGAAGGCCCACTGCATTCAACAGTTCAGAGACTGTGTTGAGAAGGTGAAAATGTCCCTCTTTCTAACTGCAGTCAGTGCACTGTCCTCTGCCAGATGCTGACTAGCTTACCTTAGATTCACTGTTTTGAACAGAGTGCATTAAGACTGTGTTTTCTCATTGAATCCTACTATTAGGGATTTAAAGCTCATGCCCTCCCCAGCCAAAAATCTTTATTTCACATGTGGCCGTTCTTTTGAGCAGACAGATGAGCTGCAAAAGTTACAGCTATCTAAGACTGTGCTTGGAAAAGACGATGTTAGTTTTTGCTGGTTTTCACCTCAGTCTTGCACTGCGTCGTGTCAAGCTCGGTGATGTGGGTTGTCTCAGCTGCAGAGTGTTGGGTTGCAGCAAAGCTCAGGTTGGAGCTGAGCATGTCTAAGCTTCTTGTAGTTTCTTCTAAGTGAAAGTTAGTTGTTTGTAATTCACTGTTATTTACCTAATAATACCTAATTATTATCTAATAAAATGTATTGCAGTATAACTTCCCAAAGGAGGGAGAGCTTCATTCCAGAGGCTGGGGTTTTATACAACCTTGCAGAAGCAACAGGCTTCCTTCTCTGTTCTTGTCATTTCTCACAAACATGTGGCTTGTGACCTCCCATCCGAGGAAGGAACTGAAGAACTCAAGGACACAGGTAACTTGTTAATTCTTGCGGAAATTATGAGATCATTGATGCAAAAAACAAGACCTCCAAGAACAGCACCTTTTCAAGCCTTATCAAATAATAATAGTTCAGAAGATCCTGTTTCCATGCTGGTGTTGGGAATCATGCAACTATTCCCCAGAATGAGCACATTAAAAAAAAATTGTCTAATATCTTACATCGAATCTGTACTTCAATTGCTGCAAAGAGCTTTGAAGCACTGTGTGGCAATTTGGAGAATATTTCTGGGCTCAGTTTCTGAATTCTCTTTGATAGTGGGAACTCACTATGTGGATCCCTGTTCTTTTAAAAACTCTGTAAGGCAATGTGGACCTTTTGCTTTTTTTTGGCTTTCATTTGCCTCCCAGTTGAGCCAAAACTAGAGAGAAAGGAGACATTTTTAAATTGCTAGAGCAGGGCTAGTACCAGGCTAGCAATGAGGATGATAAACTTTGATAGTCATCCATTAAAATGAAGCCTGCTTGATGACAAAATACCTCAACTCAAGATGAACCATTCTTTCAAGTCTAGACTCTTGGGGGAGGCAGAAGAAACTAAACAATGAATCACATACTGAGAGATTTTAACTGCTTGCTAAGGCTTGTCAGGGAATGCCATGAATATAGAGACTGGAGGTTAAAAATGCTCTCTCACCAGCCATGCCTGAGGAGGTTTGAACAGGGAAGGCCAGTTGAAAGAACAGTACACTGTTCAGAATGGAGTGCGTTCCTTGATCCCCTGTAGAAATCTAATCTAATATCCAGAAAATGCTCATGGCACACCTTGTGATGGCTAGGAAAGTGAGGAAGCAAAATGCATAGAAACACATGTTATTCTGGCAAGAGCTCTGTTTTCTTGTACTAGCTAAAGCAAAGAGGTCTTGAGGTGTACATATGCTTGCATTAATACATGTCATCCAAATAGGCTGACTCAGAATCAGTATGAATAGAGTCCGGAGAAGTATTGCCTTTCAGGTCTGGGGAGTCTAACTGAGACAGCTTGACCATCAGGTCCCTTTTACACGAAGAAGGAACAAAGACCAGAAAATGCAGCAAAGATGTCAAAGAAAGAGCCAGAATTACTTTCTACTTAGAAGATCTTGGGATCATCTGAATGCCACGCAGATGTGAGTTCCTTGGCTGTGGAGAATTACGGGGGCTATATCACATTGCTGAGAATCTAGGCACAGTAAGTCTTGCTATTACATGCTCCCGCAAAGGTGGTTTGAAGTCATCTCACAAAATGAACAGGAGTGCTCCTTTTCTATTGTAATGCTGGCCTGGCCTCCTCAGTCTTTGCAGATTAAGCAGGTTTGTCTGCCTGGTGTGTAAAGACTTCCTAAGGGGGTTCCCTCAGCTGTAATATTACCACAAGACATTTGCTTCTTATCAGTGCGATAGCCGTATGATAAATTGCATCCATCCCCATTCAGGTTACACTGAAAAAGGGGCTGGGGTGTGGGTTTCACATACCACTTTAATTTACCCTCTCCTGCCTTCTGAACATTTACTAGCAATTCTAATGTACTGCAGTCATGGAGGTTGTGCTCTGTTTCTTACTCTGCTTTTATTTTCCAGGTGAAGAATAGGAAAGCAGCTTTTCTGAAGCCATTTATTTATTTTCAAATGCACCACTATCTTCCTGCAGAGTGAGAAGTAATGGATAGAAACTCCAATATGCTATTATCAGACTGATGCTGAGAATAAAATGGGATGGATAAAGCTTTGATGGAGTCCTGAAAGCATCTGTAACTATTTGTAGCTTAGAATTATACCTGCAGATTACCCAGATCTCTCTGAATATGTTACAATATCTGCCATGACCCCTATCACTTACTGCATCACGCTTCCTTACCAGCGGGCAAGATTTTGCAGTGAAGAAAAAAGCCTGTCTCTCACTGGAGTCTCTAGGAGTTTGACCAGTCTATGGCCAGTGGGATTTGGTTTAAAGTCTCCAGGTACAGAAAGCAATGGAACTGGCATCCTCTTGTTGTGCTGGTGGCCCTTGGGATGAGGGAAGTAACACAAAGATCTCTGTAACACAACACAAATCATCCAAAAGATGAGCAGTAGGGACAAGCTATAGCCAGAGCTTGAGAGCTTGCCCTCATTTTCTTGTTATGGATTTTCTTCTTATTGGGCTAATCACTCACAGGCAGACAGCTGCCATGCTCTGGGGTTAGGCCTTTCTGTCCTTGCTGGGAAGGCAAACCAGCCACCTCTGCAAAGGAGAGGAACTCACAAGACAGATGTTCTGTATGTGTCAGTGGCTCCTGGGCCTGAGGTTTGTCCTGGGACAGAGCAGAGGGTGATGGGCACAGAGAAACCCTTGTGACAGGGAGCCAGATGGGGGTCAGAAGTGGTTTAATTGCCCGTACAGGGACAAAAGAGGACATCACATATTTGCAGAACACTCTCCCAGGCTCTCCCCTGCTCCGTCCTACAGCAGTGGCACTGCTCTCCAGTCCGTTTGGTGCATGCAGTAGCCGGTGCTGGGGTAAGAAGACACTCTTTAGAGGTGAATTGGCAGGACAAGCCTGTGCCTCTCCCTGTCCTCCCTGTCTGCCTGCAGCCCTGTGGCTGTGTCAGGGAATAGCACAGAGCTGGAAACTCATGTCCTGGGGCCGGAGGGACCCTGCCTGTCCTTGGGCAGTGAGGAACTAGGCCCCGAGGAGAGGGAAATGGGCTGTTAAGTTACATGCAGCACACTTGCAACCGCTCTTTATATTCCATACCCCAGTGCTTTATCCAAAGTAATTTAAACGTCTCAAGCTCTGGTGCCCCCATCACTTTTCCTGGCACATTATTTTGCAGGCTAACTCATCTCACCATTTGCATTTTTCCACATGAAATTCAGAAGCAGTTTCCCCTCCCTTCCAATCCCTTAATTTCACTGAATACTTTGCTACATACTCCCCTTTCCTTCCTATGTCTCCTGCCTCTCAGCCTGGCTCCTCTCCTATTCCTTTGTATCTCCCGAACAGGACATGGCACCTAGAGTTTTCAAAATGCTTAAGCAAAGAGGGGCGGGTTACCTGCTTAAAATTAGGTCTTGGTAATATATGCATGGCCAGGGCACTAATCTGGGTTAGAAAACCGCAGACTTGGATGAGTCTTTTAAAGCAAAAAACAACATAGGAAGCATGTCCATGTAGTTCTGGCACGCAGATTTTTAAAAGACTAAAGAAAACAATCAAAGCAATTCCTAGAAATTATGGAAATTATGTTGGGCAACAGGGACTATCGATTTCAATACTGTTGTATGGAAATGAGAAAGGCCTATAGGCAACCTGCGACAACCAAACAGATTAGTGTTATTTACAAACCGTAATGGTATCCAAATGTTTTTTTTTATTAGGATCCCTTGAAACAGAGATTGCAGTGGGTTTAGGGCTATGAGCATTTTAGGCATGCTATAACCTATGGGTTTAATAACAATAAGTCGTTTTCTCTGGCTGATTTAAAACCTACTTGTCCCATAAACATATGGTGGATGGTTTTAATTAACACCTCAACAAAAGCAATTTTTCAGGTAGGGGGATTGAAGCGTGGGCTGCATTTAAAGCTATATCTGGCAAAAGGAAATCTTTTTTGTACTTGTTCTTCTCTCAGAACATAATTTGTCACCGGAACTAATTGACACTAGACATCACCCATGAGAAGAATTTGGTAGGAAGAACAGCAATGTTTTGACAACTTATAGACCCTCCATTGCACATCTATAGGGTGGAAAAAGAAAGTGTTAGGATCAATCCTCATGCTTTAGGGCATAACACCTCTCATTAATGAAGGCTTGGCCAGAAGTTGTCCCTGTATTATTTCAGTTTTAATTTATAGGGCTCCAAAGAGCTTCCTTTGAAGGTGCCAGTGTTTCAGAGATAGGAATGCAGGTAGCAAGGAGCCCTGCTCTGAGCCAGATGGCAATTTGCATTTGGTGGAATCTCCATTTCCTTTGGGAAAAATGTAAAGAAAGAAATCAGGACTTCTGTGGTGCTCCATACAATGCAGTCTAGCCTAACCTATGGCCAGTGCTGCAGCATCCATTGGATCTGCACATCCTTGAAGAGAGCACATCCTACTGAGAGACATAGTCTTGGGGAATGGGTGTTTGAATTAAATGACTTGCTTCTGAAATGGCTCAAGGAAAGCATGTCCTACATGTAGGCCTCCAAAAGCATGTCTGAAATGAGTTTCTTGCAGTGCTAAAGAACGAGCTGAAAGATTTCCTCTGATCTGTTTTCCAGTCTCCCTCCCCAAACTAGTTATAAACTTTTGCTCTGCTTGTCCTTGTGAAAAAGTGTTGCAGAACATGACCAAGTTTTAGAATTTCTATCTATCTAGTTTATTGCTTTAGTTTGTTCTTGGCAGTTAGCAAGCTTTTTTTTTTTTTTTTTCCTATGACCAATGCTGTTCTGTATCACAAATAGCTCTTTTCTTTGCAGTCTTAATTTCCTGGAAGAATCTGTAATGAGCAAACATTTTTTTCTTGGCCTTCACATTGTTTGGTCAAACAAGCCAAATGTCACAAAAGATGTATTCTTCATAGTTCTTACCATCTCAGGAACCTGTGTTTTAGACATGTTTCTGAGTCACTACTTTGAACATACTCAGGGGACATAGTGACCCTTCTTTTTCAGTCATCTCCCTATTATCTTTGGCTATTAAAATCCAAATCAAACTCAATCATATTTGGAAGTCATAAGGGAAAGGGATCTAATTACTGCACAATGAGAAGACTCATGTTAAACACCTTGTTTTGGCTGTTAGGCCCTCCTGGGGTGCCTAGTGAAACCATAGATGTCAGATTGTAGTGAGAAGTGAAGCAAATGCAAGCCAGCTGTCTGGAGAGTTTATAAATGATTACTTGCTCTTGATAAATCAAACAAACAAAATCATCTTCTATATCATCATCTTAAAAAGAAAGAAAAGATGAAGGATTTTGCTCATAATGGCGTCTACAGTTAGAGGTTTGAATACCCTGGGGATACTCTAATGATACCCAGAAACAGTATAGACACAAATGGATCACTTCAAGAAATAAGGGAAAGGAAATGCTGCTCGTATTTGTAGATATTTGTAGATATTCTTAGACAACAGTATCATATGAGCGAGGGAAGGCAATCTGGGTGAGTACAGGAAATGCTGAAGGCAAAGCAAGTGAAGAAACTTGCACAGTCCTGAAAGTCCATTTGAAATTTCTGGTAGTGCAGAACAGGTTGTAGAGCAAAGGAGGACAGATGCATGGATTCACGGTCATGTTAACATTTGCAAATGCAAAACAAACAGGAAACTCTAATTACATTAAAAAAAACAACAACAAAGGACTCCATTGATCTGAAATCAGAATTTCTGTCTTTGTCTTTCATCTTGCTTATTGCCAGCTTTCCATCATGGAGCAGTTCAGTGTTACTCTGGCACTCAGGAGAGTTCAGTTCAGTTCAGTTCATAGCTGACTCTCACTTCTATGGCTTAGTCAATTTACTTGTTCTTTTCTTGTTATAGAGATAATATCAGCACTTCCTCTGTCTTTCCCATTTAGATGGCAATTCTTTGGGTGCATTATATATCTTATTGTTTCTCTGCTTAGAGCTGGGCACAAGGGGAGTCTGACCTTGGTTAGGACATACATTTTCTCCTTTATTGGTTTCTTACACAAGTACTCCTTTGGAACTTTCCCAAGATGTTTGTCATCTCTTCCTGCTAAAAACATAGTGTTATCACATTGTTTTTGTATTAATTTAATACAACTTAACATTTACTAGTGAAAACATAGCTTCCTTTCCCTGTGTATCTGTACCTCTCCATTTAATATATGCTTCTTTTAAATTACGGTTGGATTATGCCAAGAAAGTCAATGGGATTTCTCTTCATGGGGAATAATCAGACCCATTTATTTTATATAGTGTTTTACCCTTTTATAGGGACGATGGAGATGTAACCGTGTCAAAATCAAAATCGGGCTACTGTTTCAAGGCACATCCAATGAGCAGGCAGAAGTGAAGGAAAACTCTATTCAGTGGAAACTGCTAAGAGAATTTATACAGGATTGCACAGGATATACATATCTAGACTTGCAAAAATAACTCTGCAGGAGTTGTAATTACCACCAGCCATCAAGACCATGGGTTCATGAGCCATATCTCCATTTTATTCTAGCGTGAACAGTCACTCAACTTGTACCCGATTGCAAGTTCTTGTTTTCAAATATTGCCAACAGAGAACAATGTGGGTATATATTGTATGTGCATGTCAATAAAACCTATTTAGAATATGGTTTCATTTCCTTACTGCCACCTACTAGGAAATAACAGACCAAGTATGAAGTTTAACAGCTGTCCCCATGATCAGAAAGTGATTTTCATAAGATTTTGAAGAGACACCCAGAGAAAACATTGATTCATGTTCAGCCTTGTAGCAAGCATACAGGGAGCCTAGATTGATAAGGAGCTAAGACTGGTAAATCATAATGTAAATAAAAGCACTATTTTTCATGCAGCTTATTTACAATGGCTTTAGTATGCTACATTTCCAGGGAAATATATGTTCTTGTCAGGAAACTTCAGGGGAAGTAAATGAGTTTGAATCACATGAATAGGTTTAAATGCCATAGCTGAAATTTAGTAAACTATTTTGCACTATCTCTTCTTCTTCATTAAAAGTGGAACATTTTTCTCTGTCTCTTGACGTACTTAATAATAAGGCTGGATTACCCAGTGGGACACTGGGTAGGAGCAGCATCCTTTAGCTCTTCTGAAAAATCTCACACTTTAGCATTAATTCCTCATCATGAGTCAGAATCTGACTCTGAATCGATATGTAATGGAGTCTGGATACATGAATATTCTGCTGGTTTCTATTTATCTGTGTATCACATAGTTTGGGAGCCAACTATCATTGCAGGATCTGAGCAATTTCCACAAAAAAATTAAAAGCATGAATATATGTGGTGCTGATGAAGTCTCCAACTTTCTCTTGGCTTGGGGTCCAAATTTTGCTTTTGGGAGAAAAATATCAGCAAGAATTTGGGAATGGCAAAAGGCATTTTCTTTATGACCCAAAAAGATGACTGTTAGGGTTTTACAGGGGTAGTGCGCTTATATATTCCTGATTTCTAATGTCACACAGAAGTGACAGGATTATAGGATAGTGTGGGAGACATGACTATAACTGCATCTCTGGCTTTTCATGGCACTGTAGGCATGTGCAACTGGATGTGACCTGCAGAAGTCACCACATTCTTCTGGCTGCAAGGAAGTAGAAACTACACTTAGGTCATTATCTAACAGGTATTTATGCAACTTCTTAAATACCCTCCAAGAAAGGAATCTCACAACTTTCCTAAGGAAAAGTGAACAGCTTCCCTAATATCCACATCAAAGGGTCTTCCTCTTTTCTGGTTTTGGAAACATTTCCTGCATTTTGATGTAATGCAGTTCTCTCATTAGGCCTTGCATTTCACACATGAGTTAGGAATTAGGATCTCATGAGCTACCAAATTCTGAGAACCACAGGACTTTGGTCAGTTCCAGAACCTGTAGTCCAAATTTTTCTTATTTTTTTTTAGTTGTACTGCAGGTTGTATGCTTCAGGCTGTCAAAATCTACCCTCCGCATTGGAGTCCTGTTTTACAAGGTGATGAACAAACACAGTGAGCAAATGTCCATGGGGGAAATCTCTCTCAGTCTCAGAGATAAGAGAACAGATAGCAGGTGGGGACTGAGATAAAATGAAGAAGGTAATACTTTGTGCAGTTTAGGCAATTTTGAACTTTACTTTTCTTTGGCACCTACCAAATCAGAAAAGAGGTACAAATCTTGGGGGGGGGAAGCTAAGAACTAGAGATGGTCTTTGAGATTTTAGATTAGGAAAACCTGTCATGTCCTTACCAACTGTATGAATCAGCTGAATCTAGTAAATTTGGAAATCTTTATTCTTTGATAAAACCTTTCTACCTGGACAGGAATGGCTTTCATACTCCTTGCTATAAGATTATCTCAGATACACTAAAGACCTGAAGCTAGTAATGACTTAAAAAAACCAAACCACATGTGAAGCATTATTAATTCATTGTGAAGACATATTGTACATGTACCAGACAATTCATGATTACCAATTAACTTTATGTGGAAGGTACTAGGATTTTATGAAGATCAATGACATAATAAAATCCATACTGTAACTTAGGATGGGTGGATGATTTCTGAGTCTCGAATGGACACGAGTGATAACTGAGTCTGACTAGCTGTACAATTATTCACCAAACATTCTCACCTACAATTTTCAGTGAGGAATCATTGTGGATTCAGTGATACGACAGTTTTCCTTTAACTGATAATACTTGCACAGTCTGTTTCATTTTCCAGACTGTTTTATTTTCCTAAAACTTGTGGGCAGCACAGACAGGCTTTGTTATCAAGGGTTCCTTGTCACTTACAGGAGACGGAAGAGGGCCAGAGAGATGAGAAGAGAGCAAGAATCAGGGAGAGCAAAGAAAAACTGAAGGGTGCAAAGAAAAACAGGGGTGCAATGATCTTCCTTTTGTGTACTTCTGGAAACACTGAATACCTTTGTCAAATTGCATTTAAATTGTCCAAGGAGTGAAAAGTTATTTGGGAAACAGGAAACTGATCAATAGAGATGCACACCCACCCACACCCACATGATATAACCATGTAAGTCTTTTTCCCTAGGAGACTATCCTGATAAGAAAGAGGCTAAAGGGAAGTAGGGAAAGAGAGACATTTCTGAGTTGTCACCATTCTCAGCAGCCAATAGCCTCACCATTCTTTGAAGCTGCAGCTATATTTGTTACATATTTTATCTCTCTCCCCGATGAATCCTTCCCTACAAGAGCCCATTTCCACCTGTGGATTAATAAGTACATCACTACACGGGAACCCAAGAAATGTGTATATATTAATTAGCTAGAGCTCAAAAAAGAGACAGTATTTTCATGTGAGTGACTGGAAGGACCAGGAGATAATGGCTATCTGCAGTACTAGTCACTCTCTGCCTTAGTTGAAAGTCATCGTCCTCGGTTGTATATGATAAAAATTAATGACATTTTCTATTGGCTCTAGGGTGAAGCAGACACTAGAGAGTTCAAATAATCTTTCACAGAGTGATCATTCAGCAGGAACAGGCACAAATTAAGATATAAAATGCAGGTTAAAAATGGCCTTCCTTTAGATGATCAAAAGTGTGGACATGTAGGATGGGATGAGCCATGGCTCACCTAGCTGTGGTCTCATTTTAGCTGATCTTTCACAAAGGACTGTGAAGTCCATGCTGAGGGTTCTGAAACTCCCCCCCCCCCCCCAAATAAAACTCCTACATTACAAGACCAGCTGAAAATGAGGGTCTCTTGTTTGAGAACAAGAAAGTGGAGGGGCACATGTGAGGAAGGTGATATAGGAAAGTGAAAAGAAAAATGGTCTTTGCCACAGGGTAAGGACTTTTTATTCTGATTTATGTAGTTCTAGTTATAATGAGGTGTTGACTTATGCCTGAGATGTCTTGGTTATTCCAAAACAAACAAACAAACAAACAAAGTTAGTCATTTCAAGGAGAAAAAAAAAGAATTACTATTTCCAATGCGCATAATAAAGCTATGCAACTCATTGCTTCAAGATATACTAACATCCTAGCTTCCAGTGCAAATGAAAACCATACAGGTTCTTTGCATAGTGCATGGGAATGTTCAAAATTACATAAATTGATGCATGAAAGTGAAGAATAAATAGAAAAGTTTATGAATCATGACATAAGCCAGCATTTAATGGGTAGACGTTAGACAAGGTAATGCATAATTGTCAACTGTGAATTCTCTTACACTTTCCTCCTGAGAATATGGTACCAGACTTTGTGCCAGGGACGGGATACTGTACTAAATGGCCCATAATTTTCTCCAGCAAGATGATTTCTGTGTTTCCAGTGATGTGGTCTGTCAATGAACAAAAAGCATGTCTCTCTAAATCTTACATGAAGTGGGAACAGGCCGCTTGCTGAAGTACAATGTAACTGCGGCACAAAATAGTACAGTTTCCAAAATGCACAATATTTAATAAGCAATGTGATGCAGAATGCAATAACTATTAATAAAGCCACTCCACTGAATTGATTTTAGCACGATTAAACTTTTCTTTACCTTATTTCACAGTCCATTTAAAATGTTCTATTTTTCCTTTAATGGCAAAGGAAAATCTGAGCTTTAATAAAACACAGCAGCATAAATTCAAGGCAGCATATGGCACAGATGAACACAAAGCATTATCAGGAAAAAGACAACAGTGCCAAAACCAGAAATCCAGGCTGTGACACCATGTAATTGATTTAGGTAGAAGAGCATCTGTACACAGCGAGCGATGAGAAACTGCCAGCCATGGGCCAAGTTACAGTTTTTCAAGGTTTTTGAGAATATGGTCATGCAAATAAATGCATCTTAGTGGGAGGTAGGAAGGGGAGGAGAGAGTTTGCAAGAGATTTACAGCAGCTGGAGTAGTAGCCGGTATGTTCAGCTCTTTCTTTTTGGGTAAAGCCCAGATCAGTTCAATATCATTCCTCCTCCACTCACCATGGAAAGCCCCTTGTTTCAGGAATAACACCTTACTAAATGCAGGGCAAATTTTACAGTATTGCTCAGGGTGAGGTGTTACCCATTTGCTGAAAACTCCTTTAGGGCTAAGACTGCATAGCTGTACTTTTTAAGGGCAGCAATACAGCCCTTGTTTCTCATAGAAAACCATATTGGCAGAGAAGGGACAGGGAATAACAACTGTCTATGGGTGAAAAGCAGCTCCAGATTTTCAATCTAAGGTTCAGTTTAGAAGACCACCTTCCTCCATCCAGGAGCCTTCTTCCTCCCACTTCTATGAGCTGAAGAGTTACAGCACTTTCCAGGTAAGTGGGAGCTGTGGGCATGAGTTTCATCAGCATGGAGGAGGTGATGGAGCTCTCTAACCCTTGAGCTTTTGTATGAGATAGGATCTTCTCTGGTAAACTTTTGAAAAGGAATATAGGCTGTCACAGCATGTTGTACATGCGGTCCAAGGCCATCTGTGTGTGATGTAGTTAAGGCCCTCTGCCATTTATACTCATGACGATGCACATCCAGTCATGTGTCAACTGTAGACTTCTGCTCCAATGTCTGTGGTGGAAGCTGCATAGGCAGTGCTGTCCAAAAACTTAATGAATTAATAGTCCTCAGACTGCAGTGCAAAGTGAAGGTGTGTGATACACAGGCCTACTTCTGTCTCTGAAGAGGGGTGGTTTTATAGGTATTGGATATGACCTGTTTTGGAAATGAAAATTGCCAAGTGTAGGGCATGATAACTTTGATAAATGATAGATGGACTGAAACTGAGGACAGAAGCACATGACGGAAAACATTTACAGTGCTGCAACATATCAAGTCCTTGCCTGTCAGCTGAGCCAGCGTGACTGACTGAGCACACATTCACGCTTGCTCCAGCTGTAAAATGAAATATATTAACTTAAACCACCATGGTTTATGTTCCGTTTTCCTTTCTAATGGGGGTGGGTTATGAGTGTTCGCAAGGTCATTCCCGGTGCCTCAACATCTTCACTGACAGATGGCAACTCGATGAGCTGTGGTAATGCCATCATTTCCACTCATGTGCCCGTATCCCAAGGAGTCCTGAGCATTTGCAGCTCAATAAAATCCAGGCTCTTACTGTGCCTCAAGAGAAACAATTATAAAGGACATCGCTTCCCACCCCGTGGGACCACAGTGAACAGGCTACAGAAGTTGCCTGAGTTTTCCATCACACCAGAGTCCCTTTTGCAATTCATCGCCATTGATGTTTTCAAACCTGTCTGTCTGACAGCCCCTGTTACAGCAGACAGACTGTCTGGGAGATGACAGCTTGATCTGTATCTCTTTCACACCTCTTTAGGGATAATTTTTGATGTGAGGTAGGTTTTGATCAACTGCCTCCTCTCTTATATGCTCAGCTAAACAAGCTATTTGATTTTTTTTTATTGTGATGGGTAAATATGTCACTCATGTTGTTGAACATGCTGGCAACAGGAGATGTAAATATGTCATAGCTGATGGTTACAAGCCTCAGTGATCATACTGGGCTTGAATTAAGGGTTATTTTTGTACTCCCTTTGCAGACACTGGAAGCCAGTTCTGCCACCTTTGAAATCCAAGAAAAAACTTTGGGACCACATGAAATGAGCCACTTTCCATAAATGTAAAATACATTGGTATTTTTCACATTCATGTGTATTTTTTGTTCATGGGAATAAATAGGGCCAAAGACAGAAGCAAGTAAGAATGGCTCTTCCATTAGATTCTTGAATCGGCCAAGAGAAAAGGGGTTACAGAAACTTTCCTAGATATTCTTGTCATAAGCCCTCCCCTGCTATCACTTGGGCACCCCAAGTTGCCCTGCAGGAGTCAACAACAGAATGTTTTCCCCAAGACTGGTGTTTAATGATTCAACTTTTTTTATCTCCTGTCCTTTGTCTACTCACACAGGGATGTGTGTGTAGACAGCATGCTCACGGACCTCACCCTTAAATGTCAGAGTTGCAAGGGAAAAGTAGGGCTGCTATGTTGAAGGACATCAGATTTTCTTCTAGGGAAGGGCTTCACACAGCCTGTGGCTTGCCCAGGAATCTTTGGGTCCTTCTGCCTGTAAGGACTATAGCTCACAAATCCTACATTTTACCCTCCTCCACCTCTCCATCACCGTCCTACAATATGGGCACGGTACACCAAGTCCTTCATGGCCAGGCCTGTCCCTTGCTACATATAACAAAGACCCAACTGAGCTGCATGACTGTAAAACTACTGCTAACGAGCTTCTGTCTTTACCTGACTCCAGTGAACCTTTTATTTTATTTCAAGATCAAAACTGAGGAAGTTAGACTGAATCTTTAGTCCTTCTTCGACTTCAGTGATTCTGAGAACCACTCCTACAGGGTTTTCTGCTTCGCTTTGTTTTATATATTTTTCCTTTTTCCCCTTTTCTTTTGATTTTTTAAAGTGTTTTTGGTACTAAAACAATGGTTGAAAATCCACATGCAAAGGAATGTCAAGAATCAATATTTACAGTCTATTAATGTTCCTTGTAACTGTCTTCTGATGTGAGAAATGGAAGAACAACTCTATCTTTTCAAGCTGATCACCAGCCTTTGTTCCGGCCAGACAGTTTCCTTGCTGATAGGGTTATGTTTTGTGGTCATGTAAACTCCGTATGCGTGTGTTTTTGACAAGCCGTCCGGACTAACCATCTGGAGTGATATCTTGGCATATTTTTTTTTCACGCTTAAAACACCAACCAGAGACAAACAATTTAATGATCATCTTGTAAAGTGATGTTTTAGAATCAGATCATCAGGGAAATGAATGTGCCAAGAATGCTGTTAAGCATGTTTCTCAGGCGGTAGAATAATTGAAGGTGTTTATTGGGGATTTGTCATGAGAACATTAACTGACTTAAGACAATGTTGCTCTGGGAAAAAGAAAAGGTTTTGAACTTCATTAGGACAGAATATTTGGACCTGGAATAATTCGTTAATTTTTTTTTCTAAAATTAAAAAACTAGGTCAGCCTTTTCTGTGACCATGAAATATTCTGAGAAAGCCAAATGCAGATTTCTTCTAAATGAGTACAAAAGTATCCACTAATAGATTCTGAATTCAGGGAGATGTAAGTGCAGTTCTCAGAGAGAAGAGATTCCCCCCCCACTCCTCTCTGCAAGAATGTAATATTCTTAGGGTTTTTTCTCTTAAATACTGATTACCACCACCCTGGGGATGCTCTCCTCAGAATAAAACCATAGCCTTGGGTGCCTTTTGGGACTGACTGTTACTAGGAAATGCTCAATAAGCAATGACAGCAAGGAATACCCATTTTTATCTGAGGCTGTCCAAGGATCCACGATTTGTCAATTAGTAAATTTTAATTAACGGGTGCTACTGCACTAACTAATTGGCCATTGCACTATCAAGACCCCTGTCAGTGAATTCATGTCTTCAGTGAAGAATAAATACATTTTTCACAGCAGGGACTCATTGTTCTCACTTTGTGTTTGTATAGCATCTATCACAACAAGGTCTTGATTTCACTTTTTGATGCATTACTATGCCATAAGTATTACAATAAAAATTAGAGCACTATAATTATCCCCCACCATAATTTTCTGTGAATATCTTTGTTACTTTTACCAAATAGACTTTACAGTATGTACCAAAAAAATAAGACAGTCAACCATATTTTTCCACAGCTTTTTGAAACTGTCCCTTAAGATATGTCTAACATCTGACAGTCAGGCTCTGTTTAGCCTGAGAAAGCCCATCAGGGCAGAGCAGCTGAGATATGCCAAACCGAAGGCACTGTGGGAATTGTTTTCCTTCGTGATTAACTCCTTTCCCAGAGGCTGAACGAACTGGTACCTGGTCAGCAGAGGTCTGCTAGGAGCTGGGGTATTCAGTTCCTTGTAGGATTAATCAGAAATTCACACTGCTGGGCTAAAAATGAGTCAAAAAGAGGAGTCCTGAGATCAGATCAGAGCAGAAGTCTGCAGTCTTGGAGAAGATCTCCACCTGCATCCCTGAAAGGCAGAGGCCGGTGAAAGCTGGGGACTGGGAAGAAGCCCAAAGACTGGGATGTGGGTTTGACTGGACACCCAAGTTCCTTGCAGCGTCTTCTGCAAGTGTTATTGAATGCAGACATTCTATAGTTCCTGCTGTGCTGATACTGAGTGTGCATTTCCAGTGACGTTGCAATCCCTCAGGCCCTTCAATGGACCAGAATAAAGAACCGTGCAGCCCTTTAGGAGTTTAGGTTGCAAACCACAGAAGCAATTAATTGAATATATTTCAGACAAATGTTTGTAGCAGAGATCTCTCCTCCTTATTATCTATAGCACTGTTGGCTATTTTGTTTATGCATTGTGCATCTTATTTAAACAGCCTTCTTATTTTTATGGCACATTTTTTTCATCCTCTGTACCCTTGTTTATTCCATATATTACAAGCTTTTATGTCGTGTTTTACTAGTGGATCTCAACTTTGGAATTGTTGAAACTAAAGCCCTTTTGCCATAGTTTATATTTCCAATTTCTTGTATTTGTTTTCATTAATCATGGCTTTCTTCACAGGTGGTTTCTTTTATTACCTTGTTATTGATGCGAGCAAAACACAATTTTTTTTCCCTCTCGTACATTTACTTTTCCCCATTTGCGTTACGCCTGTTGCATTTATAAATGACCATGCCTACAAGGCATTTGGGCACTTAGATGAGAAATGCTGATGCTGAAGTCAGAGCTTTGAGACACTCATGTCCATTTGTGGTTAATTTAGGCAGTCTCCACAGCTCATGGATTTCTATCTATCTGCATGCAGATCTCTGGGTAGTTGCATTCTGCTTCTTGCATTGCAAGTAGAAAAAAAGAAAAAAAAAGAGAGGAATATACAAGAGTATAATAAGAAAACGAGTGAAGGGTCAAAATGGTCTTGATGTAGTGCTTTTTTCTCCATATGCTGAAAGAACAATGTCTGTTCAACTTTGGGAGAAGACATATTACAAGCATTTGATAAATCGGCATAAAATAAGGTATTGTATATAGAAGGCAAAACTGGCATTATTCTTGGTCCTTTCTACTGGTGGGAGTTACTCCAGAGCAAAGACTAGAGAAATATTTAAAAATGCACTTTCTTTTGCCCCCCCCAAGGGTGTAAACAATATTAAACAGTGAAACTCATTGCCTTGTCTTCCAGATCTCAGGCATACATGAGGCTTTGAAAAGCACCTATTTACTTATTGCACTAATGATAATTATAACACTAATAAATTATATAGAAAACCAAACCCCAAAACTCAGAATTCCACTATGCAGTGCTCTAACTTCTACTTTGTCTTCTTGATGTTGAGCAAAAGGTCTAGAAAGATACAAGGGGATGGTGCTGGATCTTACTGTACTTTGACAGTGCTCATCTAGAAGGACTTTTCTCATCAGCTTTGGTGATGGGGCAAAAAGGGGACACACTGAATCACAGCAGAGAAAGAAAGGGCTGTGCTTGCAGCAGCAGAGCTGACAGCCTGGACTCCAGCTCATGGGGGTGTTAGAAGTAGTTTCTGCAAACTGCCCGGAGTCCTTCAACTAAGCTTGCTGGGAGCTGACAAGACAGGGCTGAGCCACACGATTTTTTCATTAATAATACTCTTGTACTGCCTTAAATATCTAGGAGTTGAAATGTAAATGAAGCCAACACACAGCCAAAACTCAGATCCCCTATAGTGAGCTCCCCTTACAGCCTGTGTGACAAATTAGTGACTTGCATGTTATTTATCCTCTACTCCCAGATCACTGCTCCATTTGTCTCAGTCACCTATAGAAGTTGTTCCTCCCCTCCTGTTACAATTGCTCCTGAATTCTGGGCTTGATCTTTTAAAACTGAAATAAATTCTCCTTTTTTCTTGGAGGTTTGGATCAGGGTCTCTGGGATGGGAATGGCAGTTTAATGAGAGTCTTTGGGTTGGGGAAGAGAGAGAAGAGAAAAACACAGCTGCCAATAAACCTGGACTTTCTCAACTGATGGCTATTGTGGGAGCGTATATAGGGCCCCTTGCTGTCACAGACCACTTAAGACTTTTTCTCCTTCCTTTTCCCTCTTCAGTCTAATTTGAGAAAAGTAGATATTTTTCTCTCTTGATGCAGGAAGTGGCACATTTTTCATCTTGCAGGAGCATACAAACCAAAGCCATTAAAACAGCCAAAGACCATCGAAAGGCAGCATGGCAGGACCATAAAAATGAGTCCACCTCTGCCCCGGAAATGGCCCAATTTTATTTTCTATCTGCCATGTTGCCATAACAAATAGGAACACCTTTGACCATATCTGCAGACCTGTGGGAAGGGCATGCCTTATTTCTCCACCCAGGTTCAGCACAAAAATTGAGCTCAGCCTCTGTGCAGTCAAGCTCTTTTTTTTTTTTTTTCCCTTTAAGCCTCCTTGTCCATTATTAATCAGGAGATTTACTGTTGCTCGGGCTGGATTTTTATTGCATTAGCTACTCAGGGTCAGATCTTGCCTGCTTACAGCGTCTGTAGTAAAGTACCTGGGTAAAGCACCTGCCTTCTCTGCTAGAGGTAAAATCTGATCCTAAATAAAAACCCAGACTAAACATATTTGCTCCTCTCCTAATTCTTACTGTATTTATCCCAAATAATTTCATGAATGCTGGAGGACGTAAAGCTGGCTTGAGAGCAGTCAGAAACTGGCTTTTGGTAGGTACAAATTCCAATTCTTAACCATATTTTCTTCACATTTTTTCAGTCAAAGAAAAGTATGGGTGTTAGCACACTGTTAAACTGCAATCCCACGTGCAAGGCACAGAGTAACACAATGTTTTGCTGAGGTGTATCACTTAGGAAATGTGTCTACAGGTATTGAAAGAAATGTATTCAATATGAATAATGCAAATGCCATTTTAAATGAACCGTTAAAAACTTTGCATGAGCTTTTGGCTGACATCCTAGTCTGTATTGAAGCGAGCTGGGCTGTATCCTGCCACTGCTCCAGAGTGACCTTAAGCCACTCTGTGTCCTCTCCTCTCCTTTTGCTCTCCTGGCTTTTTGTTATCTCCGTTTGTATGTGTGCTGGGATGTGACGGGACTCTGATTAGGCTCTGCTGTAATAGAAATAGCAGGCAGATTAAAAAAAATAAAATTGTTTGTTTGTTTTACTTGAGTAACCTTTTAACGGTCATGACTGTGGAGAAGAGTTTTAAAAACCTTGAGCCCAAAATCTAAAATCCAGAATGCAAATCAAGCAAACGTCTCCTCCCTTCCCTTTTCATGCCAGTCCTGTGGTTCGAGGAGCCTTGATTCTCAATTTTACTGAAACTGCAGTCCAAGGAGCTGAATTGAAAAAAGTTTTCAGTTTAGCTTAAAGGAAGACTGGTCTATATATGGAAGACAAGGACAGACATTTCTGTACTCTTCTGCAAAGCTTGGACAGCCAAGAGGGTGGCTTTGCACTGTCCTCTCTGTCTTGGAGAAACTTCCCATCTACTCGGCAAGGCACTGAAAACCCACTTGGGAAGAGTGTCCCTCCATCAGCCGACAACCAGACTGACACAGTCAGGCTTACCAGAGCTGCCAATGTGTAGAAGTGGGACTTCTGCAGCACCAATATCCCTGGTGGGGCTGCACCCATCTGCATCGGTTGAAGATCCAGCTTCCCAGGTGCCTTGGGTGCCATGCTGATTTATGCCAGTGGGCTATCTGGGCCTATGTAAAGGAAAAACACCTCCAGGCTACCTCTTAGCATTTGAAAGAGCACAGCAGTATGCTGCAATTCTACAGCGTGGGTGAGAAATCGCAGCACATGGGTGAATCCCTGTTGTCGGCAGAGGCAAGTTCTGGGTGTCTCACGGGCAATCCGCACGAGCCCTGCCGCAAACAGGGGCTGCCCTGCCTCTGCCCTGCCCTTCCCCTGGCCCAGCAAAGGCTGCCTGTAGACTAGAGATTGGGTCCTGCTTTATTGTTCTCCAGCCAGCCTGGGAAGAGCTGGCACAACACAGTTGTCAGCCAGATTGGCCCTGACAAGTATCATATGCTTTACTGCACCCGTTAACTGCCTGCTTTTCTCACCAGCCTTGCTGTCATTCATCCCAAAGAGCAGGTGCGTTAGCATCTTTGTATAACAGCCTAAGAGGCAATAAATAGTCAGATTTGCCAGGTATAACTGTTGTTCAGCAAGGCGAGGGATAGACAGCTTTTTCTTTACACAGCTGAAGATCATCTCTGCCCCCTCTCTCCTTCTTGCAGCCTGTCCTGAATGTGTCATACAATGGCTATTGAGCACTTCTTTTTAATAATTTCCCTGCAGCTAGAAGATGCCCCAGTGCTCACATTACTCACACTTGTCAAAACCGAGCAAAGATAGTAAAATATCCCTCTAGTGTCCTGAGGCTTTGGGCTGGCTTTCCACACGCTGTACTTGAGTTAAAGTACCCTCTGACTCTGGGTTTCAGGATGAAGAAGATGTTTGTGTGCCTGAGTGAGGAAGACTGTCCAGACAGGACTCCTGAGCCTAACTCCTGCTCCTCCAAGCTGCAAGGGACTTGTAGGATGGAACAAATTAGCTTTTCGACTACCACACAGTTTTGCATCTGTTAACACCAGCCTGTGATCCTTACTTCACATTAATGACCCAACTGACCCTGGAGCTCACTTGGGATCGGCTCTCTAGCATAATATCCTTACATAGGATAAACTTCTATTTCTTTAATTTGTCAAAGTACAGATATTAAGATATTTGGAGCCTTAGCTTGTGCACATGGAAGCCAAAGGCAGTTGTTAGGTGCCTGTGTTGAGTTAGGTGCCTAAATAATTTGAGAGCATTTAAGGTGTATGCTTGTTCAGGTTAAAACATGTTCTTAACCACATAGTTACACAGCATCTGGTCCAATATAGCCCTGATCACAAATAGCTTTGTGAGAGAAGGCACGGGTAGCACCCCTGTTATTGTCTGCCAATCATACTGTATAATTAATAAATACATTTCCTCTCACAAGGCTATTAAGTAGCTATTTTCTCTGGGTCTGATCCTGAGTTGGGACATGCAACTTAAGGGTAAAGTGCTATTATTGCTAAACATCAGTGCAGATATTACCTTTCCAAAAAGTAATCCCACCTCTGCCCCGAGTAAAGAATCTCGGTAAAGTACTGCACATTGCACATCAAACCTGCCATCCAAGCACTTCCAGCCAACCCCACAGCGAGATGTTTTGTTCACCCTGGTGCCCTTGCACCCTTGCCGTTTTTATTTTGAAATAACTCCCATAGAGCTCAGACTTATCTCAGGTGATGTCTGAGTTTCATTTAATGCACTGCTGAAGCACAGGTTCAGTCTGACTCCTTCAGCTCCTCCTGCCACCTTTTTCAGAGTAAGAGTACCTCTTGTCAGAGCCCAAATTGGGTCCCCACAGCTACTGAGCAGGGACATGAGAGCCTGGTGTGACAGTCCGGCACTGCTCCTCTGAGTCAAACACCCCGTTTAGCTAGAGAGGAGGCTGTCACTCAGATGAGAAATGTCTCAGCATAGAACCAGTGCTCTCTACTAAGAGGCCATGGTTCAAACTGTTTCTGTGTATGTTGGTGTGAGAAATTAACACTTCACTACTACCTGTATTTAGCATGATGAGACATAATCCACATGAGACAAAGTCCACAGGGACTTTGCCACTTTCCCACATCAGGACAGTGACGTTTACAGCTCTTGCAATTTCGGTGTTCAGTGCAAGGGGAGTGTTGCTGTTTCACTGTCTTGTAAAGACAGATTCAGTCCTTTTGCCCTGCAGCCCTGCCACAGTGCCGAGAAAAAGACATGGATGTTTTTACCAGTACATGAGCTGGACTGACCTGCTGCTTTCTCGAGATTTCCATGTTTGTTAATCCTGCTGTGATCCTGGGGAAAGCACTAGTTAAATCCAAATTAATGCCATTAATCAGGGTAGACTAGGAAGTTTCAGGGTAATTTTGTTATATGTCATAGTAACTTCCCCTGTAATGTAAAGTATAATTTTCACTAAATTAGATATTTGAGACGGAAGAGCACAGTACTCCCAGCAATTAACAGCCAGTGAGATATCCCTGAGCAGGGCAGACATCCCTGCTACTGGCTGCCGTCAGAGGATGCTGTAACACATGCTGTAGGGAGCTTTGGCTTAGGTGGTGGTATTGGCATATACATCTTAAACATCCAGGTTAATATAGTGGGAGGCTGACACGTTGCTGGTGTTGGGCTGAAACACTGCCAGCGTTGGGTTCCTTTATGAAAGGTGAGACTGGCATGGTGTCTGCGGAGCTGGGGTTGTGCTGAGCCATGGGCAGCGCCGCGGGGCACTGGCAGGATTGCTCGGGCAGGAGAGGTCTTTAGGCGAGGCTGATGCAGGCTGCCGTCTGCGGGAACACGTGCTTCCCTTGCATTGCTCCAGTGCGTGCACCACAATGGGTCCAAAGGCTGATGTTTCTGGTTTTCCCCAGGACTATTTGGTGTAGTTTGTTTCTCTACAGCAAGATGCTAATGTGGTGTTACATAAAGCAGACAGGGCATGTTTTATTCCCATTCATTTGTAGACACTTGTATATACAGCAACCAGCTCTTCACTGTACCAGTCCACAGCACTGGTTGATGCTAAGCAGAGAAAACTAAGCCCCAAGATCACCTTCAGCACTAAGGACAGGAATGAGGACAGAAAAGCAAGTTGGCAAAAATAAGGCAAGGATTTTCTTCCAAATGCAGGTAGATGAATATCCATCAGCAAGGAAAAGAGCATAGGAATGGGGCATATCAGAGGTGGAGACAGAAGTTCATCAGCATCTGCCCCTTTTTTGTGTGTGTGGAGCCTGTGGGAGGTTGGGAAAATTGTCCATCACTGAGGCAGCGTGAGGCTTTGCAGGTGGATCGCTGGAGTGATGCTCCTGGGAAATTCCCCGTTGATTTCAGCAGGCTCCAGGTGTTACTCTGTGACATACAATACCATCCCCTTTCCTACTTCTTTGGTAGTCATCTCTTCCCCCCACACTGCAGTCAAATTCACAGCCTCCTTGTGTGTTACCACAACCCTCTCTCTCTCCTGCCCATGTATCTCCTGAAATGTCCTGCTTCTGAGGCAGTGAGAACAATGTGATTCAGACAGAAATAGGAGGGTAAGGGTAAGGGGTGACTTGAAAAGATATTCCCAGGAAGATTCCCAGGGACATCTGCCTGCAGGTGCCTGGGTGCAGTAGGGCAAGAAGGCAAATGAGTGGAAGAAGACAAGGATCAAAGGCAAAGAGAGACCAGACCATGCTTGTTTGCCATTCCTAGTTCCTAGACTAGCTATGGGGAGGTGAGGCGGGCCTTTCATTATGCTCTTGGCCTTTTGTTACACTCCCGCTGCCTGAAACAGTGTATTTTAGTAATCAACAGATGTGATTTCTAGGCACTGCCACAGAAGAAATGGTAATAACAGATAGGATGAGACTTCAGATCTGATGGGCTTAAAATTGCTAGTGCCTAACATTGAGTAAAAAATACCCCATGGTGCCAGGCAGGATTTGTTTGGGTGGGTCGCCCACCTGTGGCACTCCACTGATGGCTGCCTTGTTCCGTCTGTGTACCTCCAGCTAAGAAGCTGTAAATTATTTACCAAGGCAGCAAATTAATGCCAAGCAGCACCAGCACCTTAGTGCTCAGTGAGTTATACATAAAACATGCTTCCTTCTGTGAGGGCATGGTGTGCTGGTGGAAAGAAGGCTGAGGAGGGAAGGACTGTGGGAGATGAGGAGTTTGGGGTGGCAGGGGTAGGAATCTTCAAGAGAGCCGAATAATGGGGGGAGTGATTCAAAGTCAAGCTTCCCAGGTGCCCTGTGAGTTAGCACGATGGGAGGGAAAGAGAGAAAGTAAAAGGAAAAAAAGCAGCATCACTTTTAAGACTCAGCAGCAAGTATTGGAGGTGAGACTGGAGAGAATAGTTTCTTTTATTGCTCCCTCCCAGGTATGTTTTCTATGCATATGGAGTATGGTTATAAAAGTCTTTGGCTTTCTGAAAAAACAGCAGGAGCATTAAGTAGCCCTGGCCATCTGCCAGGGAGTGAAATGTGCTTTCAGCTCCACAGCCCCCTGCTGCACTTGCCTCTCCCTGAAGACTCTGATTTCAAATGTGCTGAGCTCTAAAGCACCTTTGGTCTAAAGGCAGACACCTCAGAAGCGTGTGCAGTTCCCATCCGTACTAGTCCCTGAAGCTCTTGCACATCTCCTAGTGAAATTCCCCTCAGGGCCAGTAAGATGAAGATTTTAGCCTTCTTCATCTGATGAAGCCCTAAGGTGTTGCTGGGGTTTTTAAATCCTATATCCTGGGAGAAGTGACTGCATCTTTGGCTGAGTTTGGAGATGGAACCAACTCATGAATTAATCTCTTGAAATAAAAAATGAAACATCCTTTCATCTGGACAAAGTTTCTCACGGTCTTCAGGTTTTCCTGAAAAAATATTTTAATGAAAGGTCTTTCCAGACAAATCTGTCTGTCTTGTGCCGGGCAGATTTTGGGGCAAGACACTTTGAAAGACAGCAAAACATTTCTAGCAGATATCTAGCAGGCTGTGGATCAGCACAAAAGGTCTGATTTAACAGTGCAGGGAGGCAACTATTTATCCATTGATGGACTGTCTTGCGGCTAGTGCAATGTTGCCCTAGGGTTTATCTTTCTTTCCCTTTGCTCAGGGAGGATTACCTATACCAAGGAGCCAAAACTCCACAGCAGGATGTCAGCATTTAAGAGTGGGGAATTTGCTCTGTGGTCGCCAAGTGCAGGTGCCAGTCACTGACTGGGGCAGCTGGGCCCCTTTCACCCCCACAGTCCTCACTCAGAATAATTTCCAAATTGTCCACATGACAGTAGCTGAGGAAGGCACTTCCCTTGAAGTGAAGTGTGTGACAGTAATCTAAAGAGCTTTCTAAGTGTCTGGAGGCTTCCCACAGATGTTACAGGCTGAGAAAAGATTTCACAGAAAGGAAAAGAATAGAGAATCACCTCTAATTGCAAAAAGAGTAGAGAGGAGACTTTTACCAAACTCTGCATGTTCAGAGGTAGATTTTCTGTAAGCCAATTCTGAAATACTGCAGTCAGTGCAGCTTAGTGAGATTTTGGGCCCCATTTCTCTTTGCCATCAAACTAAGCTCTTGCAGGAATACTTGAGCATTAAGCAGTTAATTAAATCTGACTCTGTCCTTACAAATAGCATTAGAAGGATAACACTCTTCAGAGTCCCAGTTTGCAGTTGAGGTTTGTGTGGGCAATTAATTCCTCTTGCCCTGCCCTCACATGATTTTCAACAAGTTCTGTCTGGGTTGTAATGAGGTTGATGATTGCTGGTGCCTGTGCCTATTTAATAAATTAATGGTAATAAAAAATGTCTATGCATCCTTCATTAGGTGATATGGAAATGACTTTACTCTGCAGCTGGGATTGCTGGAGCTTGGCAGCTTTGCTGGAGGGGTGGACATGGGGGTTAGTTACTCAATTTATTATGTGTGCAGCAAAGAATTTCTCCTATCACCTCCTGGAGCTCTCAACCTTGTGAGTATTCACTGATAACTTTCCCCAGCAATAAAGGAAAAAAAAAAAAAGAGGAAAAAATCCAGTGGAACAAAAGTAAGTTTTGCTTTGGAAGAACTTGAAATAATATGTTCAGTTTCACTCTCCCAGGACCAAAAGAAAGGCAGAAACCTGTTCACCGTCATTTATGTCTCCTCATTTTAGGAATGCAATTTGTTATCTCCAGTACAAGCATTTGGTGGGGTGATGTCTGGAGACCTCTTTCATCTAGCAACTGGCTAAGAAAATCTCAGAGGACACGTAAGACCTTCATTATTCAAATCCAGCACGAAGGTACAGTCCTGACTTCTTCCGAAATGGATCAGAGAAAAACAAGGGAAGAGTAAACTAATGAGGATTTTGAATTCACTTCCGTTGATAATTTTGCACCAGGGTCCTTTGGGCAGTTCAGTACACTTGGTGCTCTCTGATTTAAGAGGAGCAGACTTCAGCTGGTTTTCCCCATAGCTTCCAGTATCCCAAATTTCTGCAGCTGAAGGTGCTGCATTCAATTGAATGCAGCGTTAAAAGTGACCACCTGAGCAAAGCAGGCACTATTGTGATTTGTCATTGCTAGATGTTTTCCCTCTTCCCCAGACCTCCTAGGTCAAAACTCACTGAAAAAAAAGAGTGAGAATTTAAACACTCCTGTATATCCCTCCTGTGCTTCACTAACACCTTTTCCTTCCTATAATTGTGTGCAGCGAACTCACCTATACCTAGATAGAGAGACCACTGCATCCCATCTTCAGACCTGAGTCTGAGTTATCTCCAGCAGGATAACTAATACTTGCTCTGATACAGAGCTATCAGTAGCATCCCAGACTTCTCTGCAAGTTTATTTCTTGTGCTCTTAAAGAAGAAATACTCCCCTAAAGTATTTCATGTCACTAGGATTATTCCAGGCTTAAACAGCTGGGACCATAAGCTAATGCTGACATTGGGTTATCTTCAGAATGGGTGCCTTTTGGCTGCAGAAATGCAAAGCTGGTAGAGTCCATAAAAGATCACTGACTGCAAAATACCTTGATTTTCTCCATACTTGAGTTTCATCCCTTTCTGATGTTGTACTCAAGTTCTCTGCCCTGTGATAAAACTCGAGTACTAGATCACTTCACCAACATCATAACATCTGTAAATAAATACTGTACTCAGGATGTATCAAACAGGATAGATTTTTATTCCATCGTGACTGTTGCATTATCCATCCTGCAGCTCACTAATTTCTATTTGGCAATAACTTGTGACAGTCAATCCAATGACTACTACTCTTCGCACTGTAGCAAAAGAAGAATCTGAGATGTGTGGTACCAAAGTTTAACTGTTGTCATTAAAGTCACACTAATAGTATTGCTGTGTTGCTTTTTGTTTACTATTTAGTGACATGGGCACTGAGCCGTCTTCTTTTCCTCTCCTCTTCACTTTGGAGACAAAGCATACACAGGGAAGTTCTGAAATATTTTGAGGAGGGCAGAGAGGGGCTCCTGGAGCTTTCTTTCTCCTGATATAAACATACTCAGCCTCTTTGCCCTGTTGTAATCTTAATGGTTGTCCAGTCTAGGTCTTCTGTTGTACTTTTATGAGCCAGCAGAATTATAGCTTAGTTTATAGACCGTTGTTCCTGATGGCTCCTTCCATTTTCAAGGCAATATATATGCTCTGTAAATGCAGCTGCTGACCAAATGGCCAAGTATAAACCTCTGAGTTGGTTCTTTGCTAATAGGAAAGAGATTCTTAAGAAACTGTGAAACCAACCTGATTGTTTCTTCTCCTTGTCCTTATCATAGGAAATTAGTCATGAAATACAGAGAAGTGATGGAAGGATAGGGGAAGTGTTCTACCTTAAAGAATGTCCTTATTTCTTGGTCTCCAGAAAGCCTGAGATCTAGCCAGGAGGGTAATGTAAAAACTGAATCTTCAATCTGCTCCTTTTATATCCTATTCTCATCAGTCTGCTTTCAATCACACAAACCCTCAGCAATGTCTTTTTTTAAGACCTGGTTAGCAAGCACATGGGAAGGAAGAGCTGGACACAGCTGCAACATTGACAGGCTTCACATGGACAAATGTGTCGTTTCTCCTGCCTAGCTGAGAAATTAAAATGGTCCTTTCTCCCTGCTCTGAATTTTATGGTGTGTTGCTCCATCATAAAAAAATCAATTAAATTGCAGCTGATAGAGGCTGGCCCAGAGAGTTGTCTCTATTTGGCTCATCCCAGGCAGGTATTGGCAGCAGTGTCAAAATACAGGAGGTCCATGGAGCTCAGCCAACTCACAAATGGGATATTCTGCTATGGGAACCCAGCCTACCACATGGCAGCAGCTCTGCTTTCCTTGGGGACCTCTTACGGCTGTGGCTCTGCTCTACCCTAATTAGCCCAGAGGAGGGATTTCCTGGCTGTGTTATCTCCAAAAATGAGTGACCATAACCTTGTTGTGGCTGCTATTCTGCTCAGAGGACAGAAATAGTATCAGCATTGGCAGCTACAACTGAGAGAGCACCAAGTGCTCTGTGCATTTTAGCACTCAGTCACTCTCTAAGGCTGAGAAATCTGAGGCAGATAGGGGAGCAGTATTTTCCCCTGCTTTCTCATGGTGTCAATGGCATGAATTAAACACTTGTATTTTTTGATTTTCCTACTAGCTGCCTGATACTGTGGTCTTCCTTCTTATAAGCCTATATTATTGCTTAGAGAATAAGAAATAATAAATACTTAAAGAGAAGTGGCAGTATGATTTGTTTTAAACAAACCACTCTGGGAGTAATTTCTTTCTATTAAAAATGTTTTCAGCACTTTTAGAACGAAGTTTTTGTAGGGATACTTCATTGCCGCATTACATTTTTCTCCAGGGGTTGTTGCAATTCCTGGAAATCCTTTGAAATATGGGCCGGGCTATTACATGAATAAAAGAGACACGTTAGGGAGAAGATAATGTGTGAAACATAAAATATAGTTAAATATAGCGTGTCCTTTCCAAAAGTCTTTCCTACTTTTGTGTTAACATCCTCTAACTACCATGAGCTAAACGCATGTGCTGGTTTTGGCTGGGATAGAGTTAAATTTCTTCATAGTAGCCAGTATGGGGCTATGTTTTGGATTTGTGCTGAAAACAGTGTTGATAATGCAGAGATGTTTTCATTACTGCTGAGCAGTGCTTACACAGAGTCAAGGCCTTTTCTGCTTCTCACCCCACCCCACCAGCAAGTAGGCTGGGGGTGCACAAGAAGTTGGGAGGGGACACAGCTGGGACAGCTGACCCCAACTGACCAAAGGGATATCCCATACCATATGATGTCATGCTCAGCATATAAAGCTGGGGGAAGAAGAAGGAAAGGGGGGATGATTGGAGTTATGGTGTTTGTCTTCCCAAGCAACCATTACACGTGATGGAGCCCTGCTTTCCTGGAGATGGCTGAACACCTGCCTGCTGATGGGAAGTGGTGAATGAATTCCTTGCTTTGCTTTGCTTGCATGAGTGGCTTTTGCTTTACCTATTAAACTGTCTTTATCTCAACCCACGAGTTTTCTCACTTTTACTCTTCCGATTCTGTTCCCCGTCCCAGCTGGGGGGAGTGAGTGAGCGGCTGTGTGGTGCTGAGTTGCTGGCTGGGGTTTAAACCACGACAATGCAGTATGATATAGGAACAGGATCCAAGTGACTACTTTACTCTCATGTGGCTGCTGTGAAGTGGTCGACATACTGTTGTGGGTTTTTTTTTTTTATCCAGTCTTCTCACTAGTTTGTGTCCCCAAAACACATTTAGTAGAGTACTTTGTTTGGTCACCCAGGACTCTTAAAATGGATAGAGTCCATCTTTGTTCTGCAGAAGTGATTAATACCTTTCTTTACTGCAGCAACATTTGTTTGCTTGACATCAGTCTTTTTAGGTTTTAGAAGCCACAGATTGCCATGGTATACATGTTTTCAACACGAGCACTGGATTTAAAGGTTATCATTAGAAGCCTAGCTTTTCAACCCTGGCATTTTCTGAACCTAACCCAGTGGCGATGATGGTTAGTTCAAGCACTAACCCTTCTCTGAACCATTCTTCAGGTATGTTGTATGCTGCTGTTACAGCCTCTTGCATCTTCCCCAAGACTGCTGGTCAGCAAACAAAACCATCCAGGCCTTATCTAAAGAAGTTTTTAATGTCACCCTTGACATGTATCTATGACAACACTTCCATTGCAGCTTCATAATTCATTTGCCTCAGAAAACCTGAAGCTGAGTCTTCCAAACCTTTTGCTTCCTTTTCTTTTTGGGGATAGATGTGTAATCTTGTGAAGAAGACATGTGGCACAAGGAGATAAGGAAAATCCTAGTCTTCAATTCCTTCTCTAATAGGTATTTTATTATTTAGACTGAATCTTACTCTTGTGAACCAGGTCTGTCTCTTTTTGAGAATCCAGGACTCCTCTGTTTCTGAATTGCCTTTGCTTTGATTTAAACAGTAGTTAATTACATCAAGAAAAAAACCCTCTTGCTGAATTATTTTTTTTTCAGAATTGTTAATGAATGCTAATGAATGATCTTATATTGAGTGTCTGATCTCTCTGAGGTGAGGGTTTTTTTTCTTGCTACCTTCCATAATGGGGGCATGAGTATTTAAACCAGTTTAGATGGCTAATGTGGAGAGGCAGGTAAGGATTTACTAAGTAATAAGTACATCTTCCAGCAGTCTGCTTTTCTCTGTCTTCACATATTTCGAGTCCCAATTTTACAACACCTGCAATTCAAAGGTGAAGCTGACCTAAGAATAAATAAAGGCCTGTTTTTAAGCTTAATAATACAGTTTACATTGTGGTCCCACAAATATCTAGGTCAGCAAACTGAGAGAGTGCTGTACTGGGGGAGCAGGAGCAGAAACTAGGCGAGAGGAATGGGGCAGGATAGGAATGCCCTGTACTCTTCTGCAAAGTCGGCATCTTGTGAAACTACAGCCTTGGAGAAACTGTGCAGGGTAAATCAGACTCACCACAGTCCCCAGGGTATACACTGACCTGGCTGCTTTGATGCTTGTTTTACTTTTGAGCTGACACTTTTTCCTACCAGGAATTTGGCATGTCTGAAGGTGAAGGAAGGCAAAGAACTTGCAGCCGGCTCTGAACACAGACACAGAGATCTGAAGGGATGTTACAACAGTACTAGGTCTGCTGTTGCTTCTGATCTTGTTTTTTTTTCCCTCATTAGGAGCAAGAGGGGAGACAATGCACCTACGGTAAACAGAAATAAATCAGAAAGGGATGTTTTAGGTCACTTTTCAGCTATTTCAGATAATGTTCTTGTCATCTTGAATGATTGCAGGAAAGTTGACATCACAAGCTACCTTTTTTTCTTACTGATATAATTGAATTAGTCCCAAGTGGTTTGAGTTAACATTGATGTTAAATTAACATGCCCCCCCCCCCTCCCCAATTTTAAATATCAATCCTTCACCTTTTCCAGGTGGGAGGTAAAAAAAAAAAAAAAAAAAAAAAAATGGTGCAGATGCTTAGAAACATTCTTGTTGGTTCTCCTTCCAACTCAGCTAGTAACAAAATCCATATTTATGTACCAAGAAAGCAAAGTTAAAAAAAAACTATGGAAGAAAAGCTCTAGCCTCTGTATTACACTGATTGTAGTTATCCACTCCTTGCTGCTGCAGTCACTTTGAGATTTCCATTTTAATTCCCAGGGACAAAAGGAAGCTAGTGAGACTATGGGTTGGAAAGTACGCTGAGGATCAAGCTGCTGACAAGAGAAGTGACATTTTTACTGTTATTATTAGCAGTAGTATCAAAAGAATATGCCCAAAATCTGAGCTAACAGGATTCCTCTGTGACAGCAACTAGATATACATATGATGGGAGAAAATTCCTTTCCCAGTCAGTTTGCAATAAAAATAGCCAAGATGAACAGAGTAGACTTTTTCAGCCTGATTTTTAGGCATGACAAACTATGGCAGAGAATAACTGAGTTGATGGAGACAGGGCTTTCCCACTTCATGGGGAATCTACAGTTTTGGGTGCTTGTCATGCATCCTGCTCAGTTGTTTCAACCATAAGGGGTTCCCTTTCTCGTCTGGAAACAACAGAGGTGGGTGTAATTCTGCACAGTCCAGTGCCTGGCATCTCAGTTTAACAACTGCATAGCGCTACGAGTGCAACTTAATGAGAAAGGGCACATTTACCATGAGGCAGAGTCCAAGATGTTGTAACCTTCCTGACCAGAACTATTTTACGAGGCTGCTCTTTTTTCCTTGTGGTAATTTTGTTTAAAAAGTCCACCAATTAGTGCTGGGTCTCCAGACATCAGACAACTCATCCAAAGTAGAAATTCAGACCAGTCTATTTGTCACAACCAGGCCATTTTCTGCAGAGGCAGAAAAAAACATCAGTGTCTTTTGGAAGCAATGAACTGACACTATCTGAGATAATTTTCATAGCAGTGATCTGCAGGTCTGCTACAACTGAGCTGACCTGGGATGACTCAGATATTTGTGATCGTGTGAAAATGTCCTTAAGCACTGACACCTGTGACAGCATAGCTGTTCTCTAATCTTATCCCTTTCCATTTACAAAAGCAGGGAAGATTAGGCCCCTGGGAAAGATGACATCTAGTAGCAGGCTACCACCATCAGAACAATTCATCCAACCTGTGTGTCCTCCATCTCTCCGTCCTAAAAAGTCTCCAGGAATGGCTAAAACCTGGAGGAAATGTCTTTGACTGTTGCACAAAGTTTGCAGGTTAAAGGATGAGCATCTGGCCTTTGCAGAATAGTCCTGAATTCTCTGGGTTTTTTGCTCCATGTGCAGAAAAACTTCCCAAACTATTTTGCATGAGCTCTAAAACCAGGAGCATCCTACCAGCTTCTTTTTCTAATGCTGTTTTATTATTCCAAGAGAACGGATGGCATTTGCTTTAGAAGCAGTTTGGTACATAATGTTTGAAAAGCCCCAGAACTGTGGAGAACAACTTACACTGCAGCATTTTTGATTGGAGCTAGCAGGCTACACCAGCAGAATTAATTAAGGGCGTTAATTTCCTATATTAGTGCTTGGCTTCTGTTGCTTCTTTTCACCTGTACTAACTGCAATTTGTGCAACTTCCTTTAGCTTTGCTTTAAAAGCTATTTAAACCCTGAGCATCTCAGGAACCTGCTGCAGAATATAGATATACTTTGTTGAATTGTTATCCTGTCTCCCAGTAAGAGAGCTTTGTGCTGTTAATTACAGCCTGAAGCCATTGAATGCTACTGCTGTGTTAAAGTAAGTGGAAGGAATGCTCTGTGTCTCTGAACATAGGCCACTGAGCATGATGGGTTCTTTATAATCCTGGTAATTCTTTTTTTTGGGTGATAATTTCACAATTCTTAAGAAACATTTTGTCGTATTAACTGATGCGGTTGAAAGTCTTGCTTAATTATTGATGCACTGAGAGCATCAGTATGGATCTAACCTACTATCAGATGGTGACTTTTCTCCTGCACGATGAAAGTTTAAGCTTCAGGAATGGTGTGTTGATGAATTGATGCAGGGTTCATTGCCAACACTCTCTTGCATATTTTATGAGGCAAGCAAATGATGGGAAAGGCGGCTGATTTTCCTCCTGGAAATTCCATCTTTTATCAAAGACTGAGGCTGAAGGCAAGCTGTCTTATCCCTGAGAGAAAGTTTTCATGTAAAGATCAGTTATTTTACTCTACCCTGTGTGACCTTTAGCATTGAGAGAATGAATCTGTCCTTTTCAAAGAGTATGTCTGACTTTTTTCCGCACTTTGTGAAAGGTGTGATGACTGACAATCTTGATCCCTACTTTCCCCTGTGTTGGCATATAGGAAGAACTGCCAATATTTTTCCAGGGCCTTTCACGGCATACCTGCTTGCTGTACAAAGTCATGCTGAAGATGATCTGACTTTGGTATAAGTGAGGCTTGAGAGATAAATGGATGAGTGTCCGAAGTGATCAGCTGCCAATTCTGTGCACAGAAAGATAACTTCAGGGCTCTGGAAGACAGTCTTTCCCTGGGCCAGTGGAGCTTTAAGACAGTGAAGAAAACTGGAAAAGCTTTGAGCAGCTGAGGAGCTCCTTACATAAGGTATGTTGTGTGATTGTAATGTTGTACATTACCCTTTTCCTACAGAGGGGAAAGAATTTGAAGCCAAAACTCAGAGTAATGGATTCTTCAGCTGGGGACATCCCCTAAAAACTGAGCTTTAAAACATTCATTATATAAGAACTAATTTATTTCTGTGGACCTCAGTTCTCTGTTCCCTTTCTGTGCATGGGGGCAATGGGCCTGACCACTTGACAGATGTGTTATCATTTCTTTCCATAGGGCAATTTAGAAATTATATTGCTCTGCAGGCTACAGTAAAAAAAGGCATTTCCTTCAGAGTCCCTCAGAGGTCAGAGGAACCATAAGCTAGATGGTTCTCAGCAACCTCATCTAAGGCTGCCCTTAGCTTGACACTGCATCATGCAGCGATAGCAGCCCTTGCCATAAGTCTTGGCATGGTGTCCTATGATCTGTATTTTGGATGGCATCATGAAGCCAAACAGTTGACACCAGTATAATTTTGCTTTGTCTGACAGTCCTAATATTTTTCACTTTGATACCTACTCTAAGAAAAATGCACCGAAGATGAGATTATTTATACTCATGTACTCATCATGGCAGAAGAGCAGCACAAATCCCCTCTGTTATAACCTGCCTCTCTTGAACCTGGTCACAAAGCCAATAAACCTGGAACAGCTTCCAGTGAATATATTACCAAATTGCTAACAGACACAAGAAAGCTCTATATAGTCTCCCAGTCAGCTATAGCCGGGTAGCTAGCTGTATTAGACCAAGGCAGATTTATTCATGCATGCTCAATGTTACTTTAACTTGTTTTTGTGTTAGATCTGGCTTGTGATACAGGACTTCAAAACTCTACTTGATTCATAATATCCAGTATAGACATATCTGATAAGAGGTCAGAGATCTGAACTTTCCAACAAATGTGCAGATTAGAATCATGGAGAATTACAGTAATCTGCAAACTGAGAGGGGCCTCTGCATACTAAGTCATACAGCACCGTTGCAAGAACACCATCACAACAAAAACCATAAAAATGTCCATCCTTTTGAATATCATCCTCCAGTTTAGATCCAAGAAAATTTTCTCATTATCCATCCCCCCATCTCAGTACCCCATGAAGAGATTAGCTGGGAACGTGAAAGAACAAAAAGGCTAAGAGATCACAGTAAGCATATGCTTGTGGTTTGTTGAGGCTGTTCACAGTCAAATTGGGTAAAGAGCTTTCTATTACATTTTTTTTTAAATTTTAACCTGTTCCATATATCAAATTTTATAATGTACCATTCAAGTCCAATTCACACTCGGAATGGCTACAGATTTTCATTTCGCTTTAAACTGTGCTATGATTGCTATATATTCAACACCCTGCCTTATTGGATTTATAGCTAAATGCTGCTATGTTTTGGTTTTTTTATTCATAATTTAACTTCAGTCCTTCTGGTTGCTGTTCCTTTGCCGAGACAATATTGTATCTCTCCACACTTACATTGTGCCAAACTTGATTTAGAAATCAGGAAAGTAAACACTTGCAGGATATTTATTCCACCACAGAGCGGAAACACAGGTCTGCTTCTGCAAGTCCATTTTAATATTTTCTTCCTACTGAGTAGGCCAAATCTGAGTTTGGACCAAACATTAAAATGACTTTGTGCACCCACACTTTATACTCTTGTAGTTAATAAGGGTAACTATTTAGAGACAAGTCTATCTTCCCCTGAATATACCTTCTGCAGTTCAGCTTGCCAACCTTAGTCTGAAAGCTGAGAACAGGATACAATGATCAGAACAGCAGTTCGAAGGGTTTCTTTCCTCTAGTCACTGTACAATGGATCAGTTCTGAAAGAAAAGCTTGTAAACCTTAATGGAAGAGAAAACATGCCTGAACTAAGCAGCTCGCCTATCCTGTGTTCAAAGTAAGTACTCTGTGCTAAGGAAGTTAGGTAACTTGGGGAGGGTGAAAAAAGTCAAGAAACTTAAGTCTGATTTCTACTTATGAGTTTTCCAGCTTTTGTGGCCCTGAAAGAGCAAGTGCGGGGTAAGAAGGCCCTACCATGATGTGTTTGCCACCACCCTCATGCTGAGACCTTAATGTCATATCCTGAAGTTAGAATTGGAGACTGCAACACAGGGATAGTTACAGTGGCTTGGTTGGAAGTATGAAGAGCGGTGGCTGAACTGGAGCTCTTCCTTACCATCTGTGCAAGCATTTGTGCCTGAGAAAAGGCATAGCTGCAGCTTTATTTTGAGAACACTGGGATCTGGAGCTTAATGGCAGATGAGGCTGAGAGGGCAGGGAAAGGAAATGCAGACAATTTTGGACTAGATGATCATTGTAGGTCCCTTCCACCTGAAATATTCTATTCTATACCACAGATAACAAACAATAGATTCTGCATTCTATGTCCGGTTCTTCAGATCGCCTCCTTTATAGCCAGGCAGTGCTGAGACTGGCCTACTTTGGAAACCAACATGAAAAACTCCTGCTTGAGCACTATTATATATGTATCTATAAAAATTTAAACAAGACAAACGAGTGCTTCAAAGCAACATGTTTGATTATATTTGAATTTAATCTCTGTCTGAAAAAGATTAATTTTAAGCCGCCCTTTTGAAGAGAAACAAACAAATATCCTCACAGAATAACCGCAGGAATCTGTATGTCCGAGATTCACAACAGTTGAAATGATATTTTCATTTGATAGATCTGTTCTGGGATTGCCCCTTCTCAGGAGTTTGGCTTGGCTTGAAGCAAGAATTTTCCGGTGCCCCTAACCTGAAAGCCACTCTCAGGAACGTCAGATACTTTGATGGGCCTCAAATGGCTGGGTAAGATACAAACCACCAGTGTATAAAACATCCTTAACCCACTCGCTGCATGAGTGGAGCCTTTGTATGTATGGAGCAGGCAAGGGCATCAGAGCCATCCTGAGAGTGGGCCTCGGGGAAATCACTCTTGCTGCATCTACCTAGAGCCACCTCAGTTTCTGAAGGATGTTTCTGTTGGGCATAGGTAGTTTAGGTGGTGAACTGGACTGTTTTTTTTCAAACTAGCTAGCCTAATGCTCTGCTACAGCTTGGCACATCACGTGGTGAGAACTCCAAATGATAGCTTTCAGCTGGCAGTGGCCTCCCTCTCCCTGTCATTCATGCAACAGCAACAAGTGAATATTGACCTTTGAATGAGCTTTGTGCTGGCACATGAAACTCTTCAGCATGTGTCACCAGCCATGTTTGCCTTCATCTGTCTCCCCAAGCTGCTGTGTCAGAGTTGAGAGGAACAAAAAACCCCCCAACTCTCTCTCTCCCCCCCCCCCCCCCCCCCCAAAGTAGATTGTGGTCCAGCATTCTGTGTTAGAGTATCTTAGCTTGGGAATTTGTTCTTCTGGTTGATTCCCAACAGTCTGAATATCATGGTCCTTAAAGCACTGTCTTAACCAGGTCCCTTTAAAATGGGGGGTGGGGGGTGTGTGTAGAAAAGGAAGAGAAAGTAGAATTAACTCTTATTGGCTTGTTTTGATATTAAGGAGCTATACTGACTTGTACTTCTACTGGTTAGTCCAGGTACTCATTTTTTTTTATTATTAGTCTTAAGACATACTGAGGGTGTCTAAAATAGATAGACAGGTTTTCCTTTTTTCCCAAGTATGTGTATTAATCTAAATAAATTATATACTTAAACTGCCAACAATATAAGTGCATATGAATCTGGATTGAAAGGTATCATGAATATATTTCAAAGGATGGAGTTGAAGTTGTTATTGGAATGTATATGGTGAAGTATCATATGTCAATATTGTCTGTAACAAAATGTGTGAAATATAAAGGCAATAGAATATTTACGTAAAGTGCTTAAACTTCTTATATCCATTCTTTTTCATGTTTAAGCTTTTCTAACTGCTGTATCTTTGTCATGTTTTTTGTATAAGGATGACATTACTTACAACCTTAGCTAACTGTAAGTTAACAATGCTGTTTGTGTGGGAATTTAGATAAGCTTTCCAACGTCTGAAGATTTAGCTGATCCTTTTTGGGTTAGAAAATGGGATGGATATCTGGTGTGATTAGTTTTTTTTAAAAGATGTCTGCAAAGAAGGCATTCTGGGAAGAAAGATTAAATTGTTAGATGCAAAGATGGATGTTTATTGCCTACTTTCTTGTGTTTTAAACACATGATAACGAAATATCTTGGGACGTTAAAATAAAGAGCTTCATTCACAATTTATTATGAAGATTCATTGTGGTCAGATCTCATTTTAGCTAAAATTATTTCCTAACCTAGATTTTATTTGCCGAAGTCACAGTGTTCCCTCTATTAAAAAAAATATATATATCTCCAAACCTTTGAAAGTTTTTAAAAATCTGATTCTGCTTGTACATGTGTTACAAATCATATCACCTTTTCAATTTTTTAGGAACTATTATGATTAATTTTATTATTTCTGTGTGTTTCTAGCACCTACCTGGCTTTGGGTGAAAACATATTCTGGCCAGACGGTATGTACAGTATTAGGACATTGCAGCTGAAGTTGTATTGCTCCTTGTGTTTCCTCATTGACTACTTTCCCTTAATTTTAAGGGAATATAAATAACAATGATGCTGGAGACAGAGCCTTAGTAGCTGAAAAAACATCAGACTTTTGCTGAAATAGGAGAAGAATATCAACAAAGAGAGGGGCCCGTTTCTTTTATCACTAGTTGGCAAGATTGGTGTCTAATGACAATATAGGTCCAAACATTAGTTTGTAGAAAAGGTTATAAACCTCCTGTCAATAGCAATAGCCATGTGCATTTTACTTTCAAACAAATAATACTTTTAAAACTCAAATATTCTACTGAAAAATTAGAAACTAAAGCATGATAACAATGGGTTAAACTAAATCAATAAGTAAAAAGATGATGGGAAACAATCACTTTTATCATATAGTGCCCAGTCTGCCTACTCAAAACTGGTGAAATCAAAGCTGCAGTCAAACAATGTTGCGAAGAAAAAAAACCTGAGGCTTGGATTGTGTTTTTCTGTCCCTTCTTTAGTTAATAACAGTAACTCCTCCTTCTGGGCAGTGAATTCACCTATTGAAGTACCATGCTTACATCTGGTTTATTTGTTTGGAGTGACAGCTCTGAGCCCTGTGGGATGCAGAGACACAGGTGTCTCATGTGCAACATCCTCGTCTTGCTCTTGGGAACATGCACCCAAGGGCCACGTTTACACCTTATGGATAGAAACTGGGGAGTGAACTAACAGATATGCAGCAGGAATGATAGAGAGACCGAGGCCCTGGAGGGAAGCGGCGAGCCAACCAAATTGCTGTTATCGATGCTCCCTAAGAGCACAAGGAACCCCAAACAAATCACCACTGATTTTTGAAAAGGATCTCATGAATTCATCCAGTGGGAGGGGCTGTGAATTGCTGGCATCGCTTCATATGTGTGCCTAGCTACAGTGTATGGAGACCTCTTGAACTCCTGAGTTCAGTTTCTGGTTTTTGAAATTTGCTGACTGTATGTTCTTAGGTAAGCTGCTTCACCTCTGAGCCTTGGGCTGTCGGCTAAAATACATTGTAAGACTAAAGCAGTAAATGTAATGTTGCAGCCAAAATGTGCTTTGAAATCCACAGAAGATAACTGCACCAGTAACACAAAGTGCTACAAGTTGTAGGAAACTCAGCTCCTCTCTTTGTTGTAGCTTTCTCCAGGTGACCTTGATCCTGGACTGGAATGGTGGGTTTGAATTTTTTTTTTTTTTTTTTTTTTAAATCTGCTTTTCCACCTCAGACCTAGAATTTGCTAGATTAGCCAGCTGGTTTCACCTTTCCTTTTCTGCATTTTATTAAGAAACTTGAGTGTCTTTGGGGCACTGTGACATGTTGAGTTAAAAATTACTATAATTACTGTGATCCCTGTGGAATTTGAAGTGTGCACAGTTTATGCCTCAAGGGGCTTGAATCCTTGGAGAGCCTATTTTCTGGGACAGCAAGAGCTGTGAAATATACAACTCTTGATTTGCACTCAAGATCACAGTCTGATTTGTATGGTTAAATAAAAAAATGCTGATTTATACAATTTGTTCCTGGGTCATAATTATGGTCTAGAATTAATTGAATAGCCTGGAGGTTTCACTACTGTACATGGTAATGATTACTAAAAATTGATTCTCTCCTATATTTCTTTATTAACTTATCTGAAAATGACATATCGTGAAGAACAGCTTTAAATATTGCTGTGCTGAGCAACTTTGTAAATTGCTATTCAAGCTGTTTGTGTTGTTTTTTGTGGTTTTTTTTCTTCTTTGACTTTTTTAGGTGATTTATTATTTTATAAGTGCCTGAGCTATAAGTTTAACCAGAAACACAATGTGGAGGGGGGTGGGTTTCATGTTTCTGACTAAGGACATTACTCTGTTAGCCTTCAGGATCAAATTTACATGCCTTCCAGACAGACATGCTGGATTGCACCCTCCAGACCTGAGGACCTTGCACGCCCAAGGGGTTATTGTGCCACCAAGCAGGCCTGGGCTAGCTAAGCATGGACTGTGTGTACAAAGAGCAGCTGAGATGCAACCCACTTTTGGCCACTTTGGAGCTGGATTTTTTAGGATATTTGGACTCTGGATGGAGTGAGTTTAATGCATAGCTACAGAGTTTGTTACATTTTTACCTTTGTTACTTTTTATTAATCATTATTGTTACCTCAATGGGCTTCTTTGGCCAGGCTCCTAAATATGGGCTCTATATTTGTCTGGCGCAATCACTTAACAGGCGGTTCTGCAAATGCTATCTCCTGTTTGCTCATCCAACTGGTCCCATTGGGAAAATATGGGAGAGTTTGACTCCTGTTGATCAAATCCTGGGAAGGCTTTGAAAGCCTCCAAGAGAGGTAGAATCACTCTGAGGTTGAGACAAGATATAGGTTAATTACATGGAAATTCTCTTGGAGATGAAAGAAATAGCTGTGAGGGTAAGACCAGTTCCTCTGAAGTTATAAAGTAAACTGTAAAGATGGAAGTAATGTTACTACTATCCTTTTGTTACTATTATCATGTAAGTTTAAGCTTTGCTATTGATATTATAGATATTTTTTGTCATGCTCTGAAAAGCATATTCTTAAAAGGTTTCACTTCAAGCTTGTCCAAATGTTTAATTTAGATAAAAGTTGACCACAGCAAAAAGATAGTATTATGGTATTATAACACTATCTTCAATAGTATTATTGCACACATTACTATAACACAGAAAATTGAATGAGAAACTTTTAGATGGACGGAAAATTAGACGTTTGACCTTACTTAGGTAAAATTTTTCCAGTGAAACTTCCCAATCAAGTTATTACTATGAAACTTTGCATTTCTTCAGATCAGCACTTTCCAGCAGACTATTGTTTTACTGTGAAGTTTTCATCCGGTTCTTTCATTTGCATTGAATATTCTGAGTCTAATTCCTAAGAAAAAATGAAAGCATTTGAATTGTGCATGTTCTAAACCCTGGAAAAGTATAAGAAATGAGGGAAATAATAGTCTGTGTTTTCTGATGCTTTGGAATAACAATTGCAATTCATTGATTTAAGCGAATTTCAGCTGAGTTCCCTTGGTTTGACAAGGGAAGAAACACCCTGTTTGTGACTTCAGTGGGGTTTGCTTTGGCTGCCTCTCAAAGGTGATGAACTTACTGCCACCTTCACCTCCAAAAGCCATCTAAGACTTGGCACTTACTGATGGCTGCCAGGAGCAGCAGGTCAGACTTGCTGTGCTCAGGTCTGTCACAGCTAAGAGGGCAGATAAGAGGCTGGAGCACTGTACTCCCTCTCCTTATCAGCTGCCAAAATGATGGACAGTTGATAATGGCCATTTCTCCCTTTTTCCCAAAGTGGGAAGAGCAGGGCCTGTTGCAGGATATTCTCCTCTGTGACAGTAAAGCTCTTCCAGGTATGCCCATAATCTCCACAATATCTCACTGTCTGATGGCACCACTGAGGAGGGCTTTTTCGTCCATTTACACCCCTGTATTTTCACAAATTCCAGCTCCAGTCAGAGGACCTAATTTTACTTGACATCTCGATGGCAGTTTCACTGTCTGTGTGTTGCTCACGTTTTTGGCACTTGCAGACTGGTGGTTCCTTGGGTCCATGAGTTGGATCTGCTCATGGATTTGCCCTCCTTTTCATTGTAGTAGGTTACTCTGAGAAGAAACGGGATGGGGTAAAGTTAAAGCTGCTGCCCATCCCTACCGCAAGTGTTGACTTTCACCAAAGTAATTGGCAATTGCATTGGAGAGAAAGGGCTGAATGTGAAGGCTCGTGGATGTAACGAGAATATGGAAGTCTTTGCCAGTGGCTGCAGAGACCTGGCAACATTTTGCCGACTGCTTAGGACAGAGGCAGTGACAGAGCGTGGTGCATGTTGTTGTAAAGCCGAGCCTTCCTTCTGCATTCTCAGCCTAGCAAAATGGCTTGATGGGGATGTGAGAAAATTTCCTTCCCTTTTACACCAGAAAAGGAGGAACATGGCAGAATGCTCTTTTTTCATAGCTGAAATAAAATGAGACTCGATTCCTCTCTGGGATGTTCATAGAAAATTAGCCCAGTTTGTCTTTCTGACATGAAGTGAATCTTCACACCAATTATTTATGCTTCCCCCCATCAATGCCACCTCTTCTCTTTCCTCTTACTAGCCCCTCTTATCTCTGCTGCAGATTTCCTGGCTCTCGAGATGATACACAGGAGAAGCACAGCAATAGCTTCTCTTTTTTTCTCTTGTTGTTGCCTCTGTTTTGTTGTATATAAATGTACAGGGATGTCTTTGACTGTTTATCAGTTTAAGTGCTCTGGGCAATGTTAGCATTCAAGCTATCAAACTATTAAGGGTCTGATTCTGCAGAATGTCTTCTAAGAGGTGCCGAGATATTTCTGTGTTTCTTGATGGACTTGGATGGATGTGGAGGACATTCATCCCTTCAGGCAGAGCTGAGGATCAGGCCCTAATTGGTGTTAAATTTAGGACAAACAGCCACCAGTGTTTAGCAAGGATACGTGTTTGCTGGAGAAGAAGGAGCCTCATACTGTGTTGATTGATGCTGATTTCCATTCCATTATTTCAGGATGTGCACTACATGCTACCAAGAGGCCAATTATCAAAGGTTGTTTAAAAGACACATCTCTGAGTACTGGGATTTATCATTAATTCAGGGGGTTATGCTTCTGTCTTTCCTGAGTTCTCTATTCCACCCACAACAGAAGTGCTTGTTTTACATATATTTCTAAGTTTCTACCTCTGAATATTGTGCTTGGCTTCCTGTGGAACTTGGTTCTGTGCTTCGTGAACAATTACACTATGTTTGAGAGAGTTTTGTCCTATGCAACATCATTGGTCCCAGAATATCAGACCTGGCCAAACAAGTGGCAGCAAGAAGACAGCTCTCCCCAGTAGTTTATACAGTAGGCAATGCTCCTGGAGAAATATAGGGAGTACAAACATTTGGTTCAGCTCAAAAGGGGCTAATCACCACAGAATTGTAAATAATCCTTACTAGCAAAAAAACCTCCCAACCAAACAACAAGACGGGGGGAGGGGGAAAGCCAATGGTCCCAAGAGAGGGAGAATAAGGTTACAATGCAAAGATGCAAACCCTTGGCACTATTCCACTCATGGCATTCCACTAATTTCCTTTAGCTGGCATAGAAGAGGTGCTGGCCATCCAATTTAATCATACATTTTCAAAATACTGGGTGGAACTGAATCCCACTTTTAATCCCTGTGAACATCTGGCAGCAAGAAATTTAGCAAGGTTGTGGGGGCAACAGGAGTAGTTGGTGAATGCTGCTCCAAACTGTACTCTTCGCAGTGGAAGAAGCATGGACCAGCCCTTTGCCAGAGAGAAGTCACATCAGCTAGGGAGGCCGGAGGTGTTGTGAATCAGCCAGCCAAACAACCAGGGTCCCTCCACTAAGATCTAGAGCTGCCACCTGGAGGGGTGTGAGGAGGGAGACCATGGCAAGGCAATACCATTGGCATCATCCTGTGCCAGGCAGATGGGATCAGTACGACTTGCTTTTCCACCCTCTGCTCAGACCCTGCTGCATTCCCCAAGCTCATCAAGACCTGATTAAAACTTAGCATTTATCCAGGTCTCTGCACATGCTAACTAATTAATAGTCACAACACCATGATGAGGAAGATGAAAGCAATATTATTATCCTAATTTTACACATGGGGGCATAGAAGCAGAGGGGAATGCTGAGCTAGTATTAAAAATGTCAAGCTCCCACACTCACAGAGTCTGCCCCAGCTGTACTCTTTAGCACATGGTCTGGATGTATGCATATAACGAGCTATCCATTGGGTTTTCAAGTTGCTGACCTTGCTGTAAGCCTCAGTTGTAGTCCACAAACGTGGAATTGTTCACCCAATCTGAGAATGACTCTGTCTTTCCAAATTTCAGGCTATCCCTAGTGCATCCTGTTTCATTCCATTCAGGTGACTTCATTATGCTTTTAAATGCAATCCTATCAATGTGTGGCCCAAAACCATTCAGATTCCTTCTGGGAAAGTCCCTGGTTCTGATCTGAATCTACAGGGAATACTTTTGTGGTATGGAAGAGAAATTAAATCAGTCAAAGCAAATTCCGTCTAAAGGTACTTCCTATAGGATTGAGAGAGAGGGATTTTTAAGCCTATTTAATAGAATATCATTAGAAAGAAATTCATTCTGTTCTATTCTGTATGATTATGTAAAGCAAACTGTAAAAATTAACACATTTTCTAATAACTCTTTGTATTAATGAAATTTGCTCTATGTCAGTCTCTCTTTCCCATTGTCACTGTCACTCTGAATGGAATTTGCCCTATACTTCTGCTACAGTCGGTAGACAGAAACAGATATTTTCAGAGCAAAAATAATTTCATCCAAATATAAGTCAGGTGAATTGCAATTAAAGAGAGTCCTATTTTCCTCTGGCAGCAAAGCGACATTAGTTCAGCTAGAGCTGTCTACATTACAGATGTTGAAAATTAGATGAGATGAAACCTACCCTCTATTCTCCTTTTCTCCCTGTATTAAACTGTGTTGCTGATATCCTGTGTAATGTCAGGAGTTGATTCAGTCAGTGTCAAACCTTCCGTGGACTCTGCATCAGGTCCTTTGGCCTGAAAACCCATCACACACATTAGGTCTAGGCTTTCTCCTTACTCTTTTAAAAGATCTGCTCCCATGCAGGAATATTTTCAAGATCAGTTTTCTATTTCCAACTCTGTAATGCTAAGTTTATAAATTGCTGAGGTATCCTTGAGGGTCACAGTTCCCACAGTGCAGGGATGTGATCCTTGTGATAGCACTGCGGTGAAGTTTTGGGTAGCTAATGGTCACATCTTACAGTCACCAAGAGACTGCAGGCTCACCTGGACTTCCTGGTGGCACTTTATGAGTCTCTAGCAATCCTCTCATAGTCAAGTAAATAAGAATCCTCTAAGCACTGAAAGTGCAGAGGGCATTGCCATAATAGGTCTCCCGGGCTTTACAATACAGTTTTATTTCCTTGCTAAATATAGCTGCTTGCTTCTTATTTGCCCAAGAGAACTAACATATTATTTAAGGGATATTTTCTTTTTTGCTTTGCCAGGCAGACTGTGTGTGTGTATGTGAGTGTACGTTTGTGTGTATACAGTACATTGAGCAATTTTGGTGGCTATTTGCCAAAGCAGATAATAATATTGTAGCTTTAGTGTCTGTTTATTTCTCCCCTCTCTTCTCCAACCCTGTCTCTTACCTCCCTATTGATTTAGTGCAGCCAGTGAAGTTTTACAGCCTGCATTTAAGGAGGCTGCTGTTTGAAATCCATGAGGGGCTGCTAATCAGAACTAACTGCAAACATCAGGTGCAGTAGGCATCTCCGTCCTGGCCTATTGGCTTAAGAGAGCATGAAGGGCTAATTTCATGGCTGATAAAGCTTTCTGTCAAGGAGGCCTCCCAAACAAATGAACATTGACTTTTCTTTACAAGGGAAATAAAAATGGTCTTTTATCACAACTGCCTGCTTGTGCAAGGTAAGAAGTCACATCCCTGTGGGGCTATCGCTAGCCACCTGGGACTATTTGGGAGCTTGCTAAGTTGCCCAGATAAAATTTCCAAATGGATTTTGGAACCTAATTCCTCTTTAAGTGCTCACTTTCCCTTTGATTTCCTGGACTTTTTTAGTTTTAGGTCCAGAGGTGATAAAAAACAGTGGCAGATCTTCTGCAGGCTTTGCAACGTTTCCTTAGGCATTTCCTAGGAAATAGGAACTGGGTGCCTAAATCCCTTTCAGAAGCTGGATCTTTACTGCTTCTCCTCTTTTGGTTTGCCAATTTAGTGCCTCCTTCCTGGTTCATCTGACTGATCTCTTGATATCACCTACAGTCTTAGGACAACTCTTCTGTTTCCCTACTCTGCCAGGAAGATGGGCTTTGACTTCTGCTTGAAGGGAGCACCCATCTTCCTGCTCTTCTGAAGAAAATAATATTGATTATTTCAAAGCACGTGGCTTGAGGGCCTTTCTATGAGAGGGAATGAGGCCAACTTGATATCATTCAGGTGTCCTTCTTTCATCCATTAAGAGTTTTCACCAAAGCAAGCAGGTGCTTTTTCTTAGAAGTATCATGTAGCAAGTAGTTAAGTGTGCAGTTAAAGACTGATGCTTTCAAGAAAATAATTTACTTGCATAAAATTAAGCAAGTCCTCACATACTTCATGGAACATGGTCTACAAAGCTTTCAAAAATAGTGTCTTTCATTCTTTCATGTTTTGATGAAATGTAATTTCAGCCAGCAATACAGACATTTCAAGGACACAGTCCCTGCTTTTAATACTGAGATCACTGAGTTTCCCTCTAAGTTCCTCAAAGAGAAAAGTCCCCTCCAAATCTGATCCTGATCCCCGCTAATCTTAAATCCATCATTCTTTTATGAGTGGTTTGTAATGATCCTCTTAGGGCTGGTTTGCACTACAAAGGTTACACTGGGAAAGAAGTGTTGGCTAAGGCCCCTAGTGGAGGTCTGATTTATTTTGGTAACAGGACTTTTGCATTTATAGATAAATTACCTGTTTGAAAGACAGACACTTTTCCATCAAAATGTTTATTTTGCCAGTGTAACTTCATTTACACAGAGGGGGTTTGCCAGAAGAATGATGTCTATACATGTTGCAATTTCCTCTTTCCTGTGATTCATCAGCATACCTGAATGCTATAATATGGACTTGGCTTTAAAATTAGGCTGTTGAACAACTCCATGAGCCAGTAGTAAAACTGTTTAAGTCTTTCACTACAAATCCACAGGGCTCACTCTGGTCTTGTACTTCAGGCAGTCTCCCTGGTAGATCCAGCTGCACACCAGCTTGTTCAGGAATAGGAATCAAAGGTGCTGTATGTGATGCAGATGGGTGTATATCATTGGTATTAGAAACCCGTGTGCTGTGCCTTCACCCTGCCAACCTCTGAGTCACCTGGCTCCAGGTGAAGCTTGTACCTGATTGTCTACCAAGTTATTTTTCTCACCATGCTTCTTGAATGGCAAGCTGAGATCAGGAATTTTTCCCAGCTCTGTCTGCATATTGGTGGTGTTGCATGCATACCTGTTCCTCAATACAGACTGAGAAAAATTCACGTCACAGAGGCAGACAGTTCTCACAGGACTAGATGCAGACTTTGCCAAGACCTTTGGGATGCTGTGGAAGGACAGGCAGCAATGCATTTAAAATATCACATATTTGACAGGTTTTAAAATGTTATATACATTTATGAAAAACGGTGCTGAAACAGGCTTGGATTTCTACTCCATTACATGCTATTGTTGTTAATGAGGGATAAAATCACAGGTAGTAATTATAGTTTGTGCTGTCAAACAGCATTTACTTTAGGCAGAATTTTGCCCTGGGGTTTTAACTGTTCCCCCCATGGGCTGTCTGAAGATGTTGTTTGTTGGTTTCTTGCACTACAGCAGAACTCTTTTCTTTGTGGTACCCATTTGCTTTCCAGTTAAATTAACACACTTTCCACTTAAATTGACATACCATTTTTAGGCAAAAGACATTCTTTTGTTGGTGGGCTGTTTACTGCCTCCCTTGCTTTATGTTATGTTTGAGAATTGAAGGCAGCCCTGAGCCAGGCAAATCAACGTAGCTCTGCTGAAATAAATAAGTCTTTAGAGGACAATCAGTGGTCGTAATGTGCCTGGATAACTACAGTGACACCTCTAAAAATGTCAAATAGAGATACTGATCCTTTGCAGACATGATCTGCCGAATGGATGGGTTTCATACAGGGATTCTGCATTTCCATTGTAACCACTGGGTTCAAACATATTTCCAAGTTTCCCCTCCTTTCATCAGCTTTCTGACCTTTTTTTTTTCCTTTAAGCCTTTGCAAAATCACAAAACTGGTTGAAATTTAAAATGCTTCATGGTGAGAAGACAGATATGATTACAAATGAGAACACACCATCCCCCAAGGAAGCCCCAGTTTCCCCTTTCATCACGATTAAAGAATGCTACATATGAGAATATCTATGGCAGAGTTTATGTCATTGTATATTGTTTATGATTATGTAGTATACACTTACATTCTCTGGAGAAATACACAGTCTCCTTTTTGCTTCTTCGCTTTCTCCTCTATTATGTTTCTTGTAATATGTTATTGCAAGATGACTCTTAGGGCTTGCTTTGAAAAAAGAATACCTGAGAGGTAGTGCTAACATATTGCTTTGGGAAAATAAACCTGCCTTTGTCTTTTAAAAAGCTGATAGGGAAAGTAATAGGAAGATTAATTAGTTCTAATTGATATTTTTTATTTAAAGTACATTCTTCAAAAATGTACTCTGTGAGGTTGGAGGCTGTAAAATTAACATGGTATAACTTTACAGATTTTGTTTTCTCACTTGAATACCATTTTGTGAGTGCTTCAATCATTCTCATTTTTGGTTATTTGTTCTGGAAGCAAAGCTGGAATCTGCACAGACAATGTGGCACTTGCAGCACGTTTCCTTCTTAGGCTAATGGATATGTGCTAGAGAGGGATGGAAAAGTGTGATAGTTCCTGTGGCACCCAGGCCATACACTTCCCTAGGATGGATACCAGACTCCAGTGTTTAAATTCAAGAGCCACAACTGATTTGGACCACCTGGGCTGCAGGACAGCCAGATGCTGGCTCCCAGGGCAGTCAACAGAGAAAAGTTGGCATAACCTATCAGGCACCAAAGAGGAAGATCTGATACAGCACCAAGTGGGAGCTGTGATTTGGCAGCCTTAGCAAAGGGAAACCGGATTCATTCATCACTTCCTCTAACGCAAGTGCCTGACTCTCTCTAAAGTGCTGTAAAAGGTGGTGATGTGGTGTGAATAGGGTCCTTGCTCCTGGCAGCTGGTGCTAACCTAACAGCACTGACTCCAGAAATCCCATTGACAAAGGAATGAGCTATTGCATCTACTCAGTATCCCGTTTCAGCTGAGACTTCAGTCCAGCTTAAGTACCCGTGTGCTTAAGTACCTTGACAAACCAGGGTTTTAGATAGTTGTTTAAACTTGAGAGTAGGTTCACTGGTGTTTTCTGTGTGTGCTGAAAGACAGACCTGAGCTTTATTGCCCAGGTGAACACACAAATCAAATGAGTCCTTATTCTTCTCTGGACGTTACACTCGGGCATGGTGAAGGGTTTAGGAGCCACTAGCTGCACAAGAGGCTCTTATCAGGACATGCTAAGGGAGGACTGCAATGCAAATGCAAATTCAAGGGTAGACTGCTCAGCTTTTCTCCCAGCCTTGCTCAAATGGGCAGCAAATGTTGTGTCCACTGCTTTCAGAAGGCCGATGAATCCACTTGATGTGGCCCCACTGATTTTGGTGCATCACTACAGCATTTTGTGCAACAAGCGAAAAAATGATAAGAAGGCATTTGAATTCCTTGACAATGGTCACCTGCCATATGTCAAACTTAAAAATATGTTTTTGTGGGTTTTATGCACTGTCTTCTCTTCTTGGCAATCATGGCCATTTTTATGTTTTGAGATTTTCCCATGTTCCACCTTGCTGATTTACCCCCTTTCCCAAAGAAATTGTGTTTTAGCTGAGTGGCAGCTTCTGCAATTTGCCTGTGGAGTTTGGAGGTCAGCAGGAGAGAGGAGTGATCCTCCACAATGCCTCAAGATCCTCTGTCTCCAAGGGGCAAATGCAAAACAATCTAAGTCCAGCCCTTTCTCAGCAACATCTGTGAACTGCAAATATGCTCAGTCCAGTCTATTTCCAATTGCTCCCCTGAGAATTCCCAACTTTTACATTGTTCATGTGTGAGTTAGATGCGACTGGATAAAAGGAAGCAGCTTGGAAATACCTACAGGTTTATATCGCAGCATACAGCAGTGGCCAGCCAGGTGCACACTGAAAAGAATATTTTATTCTCTTTGTTCTGACTGCAGGGGTACCCTGACTGGGACACAGTTGAATTGTTTAAATGCGAAAGTCCAAGTTTTGCTTTTAAAAAAATTTAGCAAAACCTAGAATGAATTACTGGCCTATTTGTCATCCTGGCATGGAAAGCATTTTCCGTCTCTCCTCCTGAAGCTGTTCCACTTAGTATAAATAATGAAATATTCAGTGAGCTACAGAAAAAGAACGGCTTCATAGCCTGGGGGACTCCACTAAGTATGAGACAGCCCAGGTGAGTAGCTTTATCATGGGTGTGTTTTCTGTTCCGGGCATTATCTGAGAAAATTGCCATAAAGCATTTTGGCTTTGATCTAGTCAGCCTTTTGCAACAGAAGAAAAGAGATATTGTGGAAAATTTTTCATCAGCTCTATTGCAGCATGCAATACAAGTGACAGTTCGTAAGGAAATGGCAATTAAAAGAAACAACACTGTGATTGCTACCACCTTGCATAACATACCTCTCACTGAACTAGGCATTTCTAGAGCAAAAAGAATTTAGAAATTTAGTCTGAACTGTAAGAGACTCAAGGCTTTGTGAATTGGAAGGGGATCCAGGACACTCTCAAGCCTATGAGCTATTTATGCCAGAGCAGCTTACACCACTAACAACCAGAAAGTGAAACTGCATATAAATGAAAACTAAGGTGGGCTAGTTTGATGCTACTCTCCTGAACTTCAGCAAGTGCAAAATGGAAACCCACACAGAGGATGAAAACTGTTTATTCAAAATATATATTTTATATAAATAATATATAAAGGATACTTTTATTACATATTTTACAGCTAATTAGATTTTTTTGAAAGAACCAAATGTCTACAAAATAAAAATGTGTTATAATATACCAGAATTACTCTGTTCCTAAAACTGCGTAAATCACATAATCATCACAGCCTTCAGAGATGTTTGGCAGACCAATATCTAGCCCTGTACCTTCAGTTGTAATAAATCTTAAATTAATGTGGGATCGGAGATTCTGGAATAAAAGAGAGGAAGTTGAAGAATTTTCTGTTAGTCTGGGTTTAATGAGACACACATCATATCTCCCCAGTTAAAACATTTGTACTTTCTTTGCAACTATCATTACAGCTAATTAACAGCAAATGCTTACATTCACCAGCTATACTTAAGAGGTGATGATACCAAGGAGGAGTGGGGAGGAAGGGAGATGTAAATTTTTAATACCTTATTTGCCTTAACTCTGCATGGGAACCATGAATAATTGATGGTAATGGTGGTTAACCCTGAGCCCATCAAGAAGGATCTTTACATGTTATCCATTCCCCGAGCCTCCCCCATAGCAGCTCTCCCTGACACAGAAGGTGGCTTTTTGAGGCACCAGGCTGTGATGAGATTTGTTACTACCAATTAAGGCTGTTGATTGACAGCTGTTTTCTATACAGAGGCTTCTGGAAAATGCTGTGGTTCCCAATCCATCTCCAGCTGCTCGTCACAGGGGCTGGAGGTTGGTATCCCCCCAGATTTGCCACCTGAGTTGCTTGGGAGAAAGCTGTAACTTGCTTCAGTCGCAATCAACCAGATCAGCCTAACGAATGTCAGCAGCAGGTCTTTGCTGTCTTTGGTCACTGTAACCAAAGCGGGTTAGAGATTGATGGCACAGGCTGCTCAGTTGGCTGATGACCTTCTTCACGGGGATGGCCACCGGGAGGTGGCTGGGGCCAGATGTTTCTTCCAGTTGGACAAATACATGTGAATTAACACTTTGCCTAGAATCTAGTGAAGCCAGTTGGACTCACAGGTTACATTTGTACAAAAAAATAGAGAAAGGAGCTGTTCTTTGCCCTAGGGGCAAAATGCCAAACCTTCTTCTCTTCCCCCCAAATTGGTCTTGTCCACAGTGCTTAACAGACACAGTTTCTGGTCCAGGCTATTTCCCGAGTTTCAGCAAAAGCTTGCTGGCACATGCAAAAACTCTGCTAGAGAACACAGTGGAAAAAAACCCAAACCAGACTGGGCAATCATGCGTCTTGCTCAATCTGCTGATACTGGCATAGCCACTGTGGCACCTGCGCTGGCTAATGCATAGCTGATAGAACTTGTCCTGTTTGTTTGTAGTCTCTACCAGAGGATACCTGACTAGGATAGACCACCAGTCATGCAGTTTAACAACCTTGTTCAATTTTTTCTGAAGATCTTGGGGTGTCCTGGAACTGTCAGGGAGCTCCCAGAGTTTGATATCAGAGCTAGGACAGATATGGCTTTTTCACTGCTGAGCTGTGGACCTGTGATAACCTTGTGGTGTAGGAAAGACGAAGGCTGGGACACTGCCTGTGTCAGATTGCTTTCTTAACTGCAAGTGAGAAGGACAGTGTGCTGTGGGGCTGAGGAACTCTGTATGGTTCAACTGGCTCAGGAAGATGCCTGTTTACTATGTGAGTTTGTTTTTGGTAGAGGTACTGAAGACATCTATTAAAAAGACTCCATCTTGGTCCTGAAAGTCCATGAAGCTGTTTGACTATATCCTGCTCTTAATACTCTTCAGTAACACAGGCAAGAGATCTGGAGGAATCCCTTTGTTCACCTCCAAAGCAATCCTTCTTTGAGGGGCTTGATACATTGGTTAGCCTCCCACACAAGAGTGCAGAGATGGAGAATCCCACAGTCCATCTTCCCTGATTTGGCCAAGTTTGCGGAGCTGGATTTTAGTGCATTTTTCAAAAAGCTTGTGCACTGTCCAAACCCCATGCAGGCAAAGAGCAAACCTGGAGCTGTTGGATACACAATGAATTGACTGGATCTCTGCTGGAGGTCAGGATGAACCAGATGTTTGACTCCACGTGGCCAGCAAAGTGCCTTAGCTCCTAGTCACTATGGCACAATGAAGGAAAGGCTCAGACAGCAGGTGTCCCTGTGGGCAGGCAGGCAGGCGGGAGCGTGCTGGCATTTTTCAGGCAGGTACAGCCACTGCACCTTCCGCTCCCTCTCCTGCATGAACACCAAGTTATGCCTGTGCTGTGCATTGTATTCCAACAGTGTGAGATTTGGGACTGACTAGGACCCTCTGGTGAAACATTTTCCTCTGAAACATTTAGTGTAGTCTGGCTTTATAGAGCATTTCGGCTTGGCACCGCAGAGGAGCAGCAGGCCCATGCAGCGTCGATCAGCCAAACATGGTGCAGATGAAATGGAGAGGCAGGTTCACCCAGCAGGGCTGATGAGGTGTCTCCTGTCTTTACTGGCTACTGGGGGATGATGAGGACAGGAAAATGGTAGGTAAAACTCCCTGCCAGTGTTTGCTGTTCCTTCTGGGGAGAAGGGGAATAGAGATAAGACCTTCACTGCTGGCATTTGCTCCCAGGAAATTTTGATGCATGGATATCTCTTGCATCAGCTAACCCCACTCAATTTTAACCCTCTTCTCACCTTTGAAAGCCCCTAAAAGGAACGATTTATACCTCAACTCTCTCTCTTATACCTCGGCTCTCTGTCTATGCACCTTTTGCTCCCTGGAAAACTGTCAGAGTCTGCGGTTGCTGACATGTATATTGACCCCAGTAGAAGCTGTAGCCCAGCACTCTGCAGAAGTCCAGTGCTTTGAAGTGAAGACATGAATGGAGAGGCCTGATTTGAACGAGCCAGTGGGATAAATCTCCTTCCTGCATCCCACAAGCCAGATAAGCAGCATCCTGGTGAGATGGGCAGGGGAAGACGGAGAAAAAATGACAAACTGAATTAAATAACACACTTGATCTGTACTCCAACACCCAGCTGTCTTGTACAAACAGTTTTTTTTCCTTTCTGCTGCCCGGTGTTGAGAAGGGTTTTTTTCAGCAAGTTACTGAGACAGAGCACAATCGTTTTCCTTTCTGTGTGTGTTTCTACCCCCTGCAGGGCTTTTTGCCAAGCTGGGAAGGGAGGAAAGCCCATATACATATATAGTATAGCCAGCCAGGAAAAAGGATGTGGATTCAAGAGTATTTGTTCAACCCAAAGTCCTGGATGCAGAAGTTCAAGTTTCCAAGGCTAATCAAGGAGAAACACATTTCTCCTGCGTGATAGACGCTGGCCTGGAAACTCTTGCTGGGATGGCTCCATTTCCGATCCCTTCCTACGTGACAGCGCTATTAGCTGCTGGGACCTTCTTTCAGAGGTGGTATGGGCATGGGCAGGCAGGGATGGGCGTGGGGCTTCTCTGGTGCCTCCAGGGAGCCAATTACTTCCTTTTCTGTTTCTGAAAAAATAGTTCTGCTTCCCAGAACAACGTCAAGGGGTTACAAGAAGGCCATCAGGCATGGGTGGATGGTGGGAAAATGCCCCTGAGACCCATACTGCCCGCTAGCATTAGTTTCATTTAATCAGTTTGGCTCTCTTTTGAATTTGGGTCTGCATCAGTGGAGCTGCTGGGGAAGAAAGCGGTCATCAGTGAGCACAATTCCTGCTGTATTTGGGAAAGAAGCATTTGCTGGCTTGGGTGATAGGTGAGGACTCCAGTGGGAGTAAAGTCCCCCTCGCAGCTTAGAGTCCCCTCCTTGGCACATGGTCTGCAAAAAAAAAGAGCTTCCCACCTCTTTTCTAGACCCGGCTGTCAGAGACTCTGTTGTGCTCTAGGCTGTACAAACTGACAGGGACACAGGCAAGGATTTACTGAGGGGAAGAAAAAGAGGTGGTTTCCCCTTCTCTCCCGCACACCAGCATGGCTGTTGCAGCATCTGCTCGCCAGCACAGGCAAAGGGAGGCTTTGACCTTGCAGCTGCACCAAAGTCTGAGAGAAACCTCTGTGTCTGGAGAAGTTTACTTGTCGGTAGAAAAAACAGCAGGTAGTAGAGAAAAGAAAGGCTGAAGGAAACACTGTGACAAATCCAGCATCCTTCATAGCTCAGTGATGATTAACCTTTCTTCTGCTCCATCTTAATATCAGTGTAATTGGTGGTCGCTTTCTAGTGACTGTTTTTTTATTTCCCATGTGTGCCAGGAGATACTCCCCCTCTTTCTTTGAGGACTGGGTTTCATTTCGGCTTTATCTGGTGTGAGGCAACTGATCTTTTACACATACTGATTACCTAGGCTGCAGCGGTTTGGGTTGTAGCGTAGGGGCTGCAGCGCTGCGCTGAGCTAAGTGGATCAGCCTCCGTGCTCAGGGCTTCAATGAAGATGGGCTGATAAGGCCCTGAGGGACCCTTCTGCACAAGTGGGAGGGATGCAGGATGGGGCTAAGCAGAGGAAAAGGGACCAGCTGCTTTCTGCTGTTGAAACTGATGTGAAGTCCCCCCCACCAAGGTTAGAAAGTGGGAGAGTTTTCCTCTCTGGTGGCATTAGGATGGATACTAAACAAAAAAGTTGGACCAGTTGGAGAGAAGAGTTGCTTTGGACTGATCTGCTGAGCAGGAGTTAGGCTGGCTTGGAAGCATGGTCCAGGGAATATGCAGAGCTCGTGGAAATTTCTGGCACTACAGGAAAAACCTGTGCAACAAATAAACTCAGAGGAAAATGAAGGTTACCAAGAAATGCCCAACGACATTCAAGGGCTGTCTTATTTCAGTGGTCATGGTCATTAGAGTCAAACATACACTTATTTTCAAGGACCCAGCAAGGGCTTTTTTCAAGAACTCCAGCACACTCCTACCACTGATCAGCCACCTTGGATCTAAGTTGAGTGTTTTCCTCCTGCCACCTCCATCTCTTTGGTGGATGTAGCTGGGAGAGGTGGGGTTGACATTGCTCCTTTTGCAGAAGGATCCTGCTGGAATTCGTCTTGTTTAATGGAAAGTTAACTCTGTCTCCAGAGTGTCTGGAGCCATGTGGAGAACAGGCTGCAGCTTATGGCGAGATGCCTGAGTTAGCTTTAAACTAACTGGATTGGGGGCTGCAAAAACCTCATACAAATTACAGATTCTAGGTAACGATTTATCAGGCCTTTTTTCATTATCCTCTCTTAAGTGGATTAGACCATGCTGGCAGAAAGAGAACAGACATGGAATGAGTGTTAAACCCACGCCAGATCTGAATATATTTGTCAAGTTATTATACACACAGCAATAAGAGGCAGCAGGATTCCAGTAACAGTCTACTTAATGTGTTGTTAGTTTCAAGCGATTGTACATCTTTTCTCTGCAGAAGAATTGTTTGCTACACAAGCACATTACATTTAGGAATAAATAAAAACACACTCTAAATCATAGCATTAGCGTGGCCTCATTTTCTGTCTCCTGGGACAATACAGATGCAGTGAACTGATTCTGGATGAATTCTGCTTCACTGGGACACTGTATGCAGTCCATGAGCATCTGTAAACCTTTCATAATGCATTAAACATAGTTAACAGAGACATATGCTTACTGTACCGTGGGTACCTTTTCTCCAAAAAGACAATGGCTTTCTTGCCAACTTTCCACTGCAGATTCCATTTTCTCTTTACTGTTTCAGGAGACACACTTAAAAAAAATCACGGTGATCTTCTGTCTAAAGGAAACGGCTCATGTTGAGCAGAGGATTGCTTGCCAAAACCTGAACTGTTTTGGGTCTGCTATTTTTGAATTGTGAATCCTAGGAATAAAATTAAGAAGAAAGCTAAAAAGAAGAAGGGTACTGATGACTCTGAATGTTTTGGGAACATCTTCCACACCTTCATGTCTGATCTCCAAAGCAACTTGCCCTAAAAACTGCATGTGAAGTTCATAATGAGATGCACTATGTTCACTAGGAAGGGAATAAACTTTGCTAATCAGGACACGGAGTTTATTGTCCTAGCAGCAAAAGGAGAATTTGACAAGTTGCTCTCCAGTGATCTGGATCCCCTAAAGGACCCATCATGGTGTATGAAAGATGTGTAAATATCTCAAATAACAATTTAAAGCCTTCTTTTTATTAAAAAGAAAAAAAATTCTGGCCTTTTTCCTTATGGAAATTGCCTTAAAAATATAACCCTATTGCTGGGACTGACAGGGCTGTGAGTTTTTAAAATAAATAGGTAAAATCACAGCTTGCCTGCAACCTTACCAGCTGTGCTGCTGCCTGATGCCTCCCCAGCTACCACACAAAAACTCCTAAGTCAATTATGCTCCTGGCAGAGCTGTGTGTGCATTTGCTAGGAGCTGCCACGTTTTGGGAAATTTGGGCTCTTTTTTTAAATATTAACCTTCAGTCTGAATTTCCTGTGGCTCTGATGGAAGCTTGTAGAAATAACCACGTTCTCTTTAATGGTGTTATCTATAAGGAAGGAAGCAAAAGATCTGAAAAATATAACAGACTTTCTCAACCTGCATTGAGTTCTCTTCCAGTGTTTCTTTATATGCCTGTGTGTTTTTCCTCTTTCCTCTCCTTAGACCCATAACCTTGAGCTGGCAGGTTCTTGAAGGTTTATAAAGCCACTTTTCCCCTATCAAAGTATGTTTGTTATGAGAGACACAAGGAAAGTGCTGGACACAAGTGAATGAATAGCAAGGAACTTTTTAAAATAGAATGAAATAGAAATAAATCTGAAATAACACATCTTTCTACTTCTGGGGCTATTTAATAGACATCTAAAAAAGTCTGTAAAATTTTAACCCAGAACTTCCTTGAATTGTTTTAAAGCGCAAGTTCTGCCATAGGCTTCCCACTTGGATTAGGGCACATAGCTTAGGCTATCCCACATAGCAGTAAGCCCTCAGCGTGTGTGTTAGGAAATACTGTTAGCCTTGATTTCAGCCATGAAAATGTCTCAGCATATCAATAGGCTCACCGAAGTCAACAGAATCAAGAACATGATTTAAGTTAAAAAAGCAGTTAAGTAAACTGAGAGGCAGTATCTTTCAACAGGGAGATCTTCCTCTCCTTGGTGGACTACCCTTCCACGTGCAAATGTCCCAGACCTCCCAGGAACTAAGATGTCCTCATTTCCAATTCTGTACCCTACCAGGAAAGATAATTTTCATTTTCTGTTTTCTGTGTAATGAGCAAAATAGATTTTTTTGTCTCTGTTTCCCTCACCCTTTAAATTGTTGACATCTGCATTAAGTGTCTCAGCAAATATATATTTACCATTAAAAATGAAAACACAATCCTCATCTTATTTTACAAGCATGTTTCATGCTCTTTCTTTAATCATTTAGTTCCACTAATTTAGACACTTTCCTTTGTTTCTCATAATTAGCCTTGCAGATTAAAAGCATGACAATTTGTGCAAAGGCTTATTAATTATCGGTAATAATTATCAGCAGCAGAACTGCAGATGCATTTAACCTAACTCTGTGGAGGAAGGAAAGAGGGAAGGGCTGGCTGATATGAACATGCTGCTCCTTCCTTTTTTCCCCCTTCTGGTCCATTTTCTATTGCTCCTTGCTAGCTCTTTCACACAGAATTCCTCTCTCTCTCTCCTAAAGGCTGCTGGATCACATTTCTGCTACCTCTGCATCAAAATGCCTAGGACTGAAAATTGTTGCACTTACTGATATTGTGGAAAACACCATCCCCTTTCCTGCACAGCCATTTTAGCATAATTTCTAAAAGGCAGTAACCCTTCCAGATTGGCTGCAAAATGATTGAAATGAGGCACTCTGTAAAACTCTTCATTTTCATAGTTCTGCTTAGAACCCTGTAATAAATAATTGTTTGGTGCCCTACTAGTTATGATAATTCAAACTAAATAATAAACTATTATTTTCAGTTCAACTGAAAACAAAACAACCTGGAAATTTTCAGTGCCTAGAAATTTAAGAGGCAAACCAAACCTAAACCCCTCCAGTTCTGGGCTAAACAGAATGGTTTGTTTGCCACAAAAATGGTGTTTTGTTTTTTTGTTGAAATATTTTTTACGTTTCAGTTCATTACATGCCTTTAATGAAACTGCACATCAGTTTCAAGATGTAACACTCAACATCAGCTGCTGAAAAGGTTTCATTTAGAAAATATTGTGATTAATTTTCTGATTTCTTTTGTTAATCATAATTATTTTCTGATGTATTTTTAAGCTCTTAACTTAAACAATTCAAAAAGTATTCCTCAAGAACTTCCATCATCTGAGATCTGCTTCTCCTTGGGAAAAACAAAACAAAACACAATAAAAAACAGACATAAAAATGACTAGAACATCTGACTTCTTGCCATTTTCTCCTCTTGTAATACATTTCATTTCTCTTCTGATTCTCCTGTTTATTAACTACAAATCCAGTCACTGTCCTTTGTCTTGGCTTAGGCTTGGAAATGTAATTTCCCACTGTACTTAAAAATCTTGCTCTTCTGACCATACTTTTCATTATACCACATGGTCATTGACAACCATAGAGTCCACATTTCGTCCTAACCTGGCCCAATCCCACCACTCAACTTAGGCACATGCCCATGCCCAAATAATTTTGCATTAACTGCCTTGTATGTGCAAATGTTATTGGTGCCAAACAACAAGTGTTATCAGGGCTTTTATCATAGTAGATTTCATTATCTTCTCTTTTTTTTACACTGTGTTTGTTCTTGCTCACTATTTTTCCATATTTATATTAAGCATAGCTCAATATGGCAATTTCTAGCTTGCATTACCGTTTTTCCCTTGATTTTTCGTTTTGACCTCCCTTCTTTTTTAGGTTCCACTTCTTGGTTTGATTTTTTCACCAATTCTCTATATTGGTTTGATTTGACAGTCTTTCTGATGACCTGGGCAATTCTAGTTCCTCAGAAATGGAACGGTAGCTGGGAGGTGAAGGAGCTAATGGGAAACAGATAGTTTTCCTCTTTAGTTATTAAAGAGTTGTCCAGCCCATTCCTATAACCTGCTATATCTCAAGATCTCAAAGCCACCTCTGACCCTTTGACCAGTACCGTGGGTAACGAGCACTGAGCTGAGCCACCTTTCTTGCCCTTCGTTTGCTGCATGGCTAAGACTTGCAGCCCAAATATCCTATGAAATGAGAACAGCGACATAATCTGTGCTGGGTAAATTGAGCCCAGATCTGTGCAAGTGGGGAAGCAAACCAGCAAAAGGTGGCTGGGCTGATATTGCTGACTTGCATCTCCCCCCTTGCTTTGGTGCTCTGGGCTATGTGGGACGTGCCTTGCTGCCCTCAGGCATTTGATGGTTAGATGTAGACAGTTTGCAGTAAGGGCTGCCTTGAAGGAATTCACTCCCAGGTGGGATTTCTCTGGACATCAAGGGGCAAATTTAACCCCTTTATTTCCACAGGAAGTGGAAACACTTTAAGTTGCTTCCACAGCCATTTCCCTCGTCCTCGTGAAGTCTGCTGCTGTAGTCTTTGCTACCTGCCTTGCCCTAGAAAGCAGTCCCTTTTCCTGATTAACTTGGAGCGCACAGTGCTGCTGCAAAGCTAACAAACCTTTATCTGTGCCAAGAGCAGAGCAGGAAGGTGCCAGCAAGGCAGGCAGCTCTCTTAACTACAAACTACCACATCTCCTAATAGGCAATCTGCTGCCTTGCTCCAGAAGTGCTGCTATTTTCTCCCTCTCCCTCTCACAATCTGATATACCCTGTAATCTGAAACATTTATTGACAACTTAGTTTTCACCAGAACCCTTAGTGTGTTCTCCTTTACTTTAACTTCCTTCTAATCTCTAGACAGCTGCAAGTGGATACCTCCTCCTGGCAACCTTGTGCTTTGCTTCCTTTCCCAGATTTTCATTTTCTTGTGGCAATTTGGCCCCTCCACTAACCTTGTTATTCTCTTGAACTCCTTTTTTACTGTTCCCTCTCTATCATTTAAAGGGCTAAAATCCTATCATTGACTTGTCTGAGAGCTAGAACTCCAGCAAGGGACCTGTATTTTGACGAGACGTCAAACAGTGTCACTGATGGACCTCTCAAGCAAGAGAGTCACAGGAGCCTGTACTGTCCATAATGGGATGGCTTTGGGGAAGGACTTCAGTCACTTCTTCACCTATGTCAGGTCCTCTCCAGCCAGGGATGCTGTGTGTAGATATATTCTGTTTCATAAAAACAATGCAAGGAGGGCAAGGAGGAGCTTTACAGCACATTCTGGGAGATGTGGCGTGAAGTCCTCAGAAATAAACCGAAGACTCATTTTACATGAAACAAAAAAGCCACGCTTGCAGAAAAAATGTACTTCAGACTCCCCTTGAGATAAATGTAGTTAGAGATAACATGTGCCAAGAACTGAGGTAAAGAACAGCCAGAGGAAGCCATTTGTCATGCAGAACAATGACGCCCTATTTTAATTGCTCTCACAAAACCTAGTGACTAGGCCATGTATTCTTGACATCCATCTACTGACACCTTCTTAATTAGTCAGCTATTTGAATATGTGCAGATATTGTTCTCAAACAATGGGAACTCCACAGCCTTTTTACAAGGTGTACCAGAAGGTGTTATTTTAAGAGGGAAAACCACTTTCCCCTAGTGTAAAGGGCGTGGGAATAGGGTTGCTGAAGAGGTGCCAGCTCTGTAACACAGGCTGAGTGTACAGAGTATAGTGGCAGTGAAAGCAGGGACTTCGTTCAGTGTGAGGACAGGATTGCAAGGAGGGGAAAGGAAAATACTTCATATTTGCCAAAGCCCCCCATTCCCAGCCCCTTACAAACACACACACATTTTCTCCTGAAAGGCAGTGATCAGCCATTGCACAAGTCCATTCTTGTTGGTGGTGCGGTTCCTGAGATGAGGTGACACACATGGGCTTAAGGCTGCTGGACCACTTGGCACCAGCCATGTTTATACAGTTTTTTGGTGTCGTTCCCCCTCTGATGGGTGAAAAGTAAGAGGGTTGGTTGACGTTTTTTTTTTTCCCCAAAAGGCTGCCACTATTTGGATTCTTAAAAAATCTCTCATTTCATTACATATAGTCTCTTGAGGACAAAATGTATCCTTTGGCTGTTACATCCCAGCCAAAGTGCCTTCTCTGTATTAATTTCTTCTTTAGAAACCTTGCTGGGAAAGTGAAGTACATGAAATAAGAACAGCCATTTGACATCCCTTTGGAGATTCATCCAGAAATAAGTGTTAGTACTTTTATGTCTGACGATCACTAAAATCTACAACCGTGCTGGTGCCTCAGTGCCTACTGGCAAGAGAAATGAGATCCCAAGGTTGGAATAAACTGGGGAACTGAGGAACAGCAACAAAGGGAATGAAGGGTTTGGAAAATTCTTCAGAAACTCCTCTGTGAGCATATGGTGAGAAAGCTCTCCTGACTTGCAGTACCAACCTGTAATACCTGGAATAAGACCAGGTAATGCAAATACAATGACATTGACGAAGCTCCCATTTAAAAGTAGTATTACATTATATGCCTCACTTTAAGTAAACAAATATATCCAATAGAGATTTAAGACTGAGATGTTCAAAGAACATCCAAGGATTTTGGCTGTCAAGATTAAAGAGCCCCACTTTATCATTTAACAAGTTGACTTTGAAAATCTGCCTTTTGGCTTCAGTAGATAAAGTCCTAAACTGAGAGTAATATATATGCTTAATTATCTTCAAAAATCAAGGCGTCAGAAAAAAATATGGTGATAGCAATGGAAGGGACAGCTGGTGTTACTGTGTCCAGCTCCCTGGTACTGCAGGCAACTGTTTCACATCTTTTCTTTCATACACTGAATCATACTTCCTCCTAACTCCAGTTAGGAAGTTAGCCCTCCCTATGTCTGGCTGTTCTGTCTAGCTTCACTGCTCTCTCGGACAGGGAAGATTTTATTTATTTATTTATTTATTTTTTATTTTTCAGCCTGAGTGTTTTCCTGGAGAGGCCACAACTGTTGCATGTTACTAAGGTCAGATTCAGAGGCTTGAAATTGCCAAGCTCACTTTTTGCTTCTCCTCTTAACCCTGTTTCCTCAATACAGGTGGTACATTTGTTATTGTCCAAGCATATAGTCCCATTCATAACAACTTGACAGATTTATTAAAAATCCTTTTACCTGCAATTTTCAAATGGTGGGGTGAAGACAGTCTGACTTCTTCAGCTTTATCTCATTCAGTTCCAAATTTTCTGTCTCAAATATGGCCATGCTTTCTCTGCTTTCTTGTCCCTGCCCTGCATTTGTCCCCATGACTGACACCACTGCCCTTCTTGAAAACTGAGATAAAGTATGCAGGACCATGCCGAGATTGTCTTTCATCTCTACTCTATCCTCACTGCTTAGTGGCCCAATCTGTTGCCTGTCACCTGAAGGAGTATCTGAGCCTTAGGATTATTGGTTGCATTTATTTTTCAACATATGTCTGGAAGCCAGTCTAGCTTAATGACACAATTCTCACTAGTCTCTCTCTTCCTCTAATAACATTACAGAAATTGCTATTCATAGCCAACACTGAACCTGGAGGGGGGAGCATCTATAACAAACTTCCAGCACTACTCAATAGAATCTCTTATTATCCTTCCCGTAAGCAATTTTACACAAATGTAGTCTATTTTATCCATCCTGACCCTTCTCACTCGTTCTGCTGCATCGAGCAAGGCCACTCAGCCATCTTTGCCTTTCTTTCTGTTTCCAAAACTATTATAACTATGGTCATTATTTTGTTATGTTTATGTTATTCCATTAATGTCTGATTTCACATATAGCATCAGCAGTTCCAGGACCTCTGCTTTATTGCCCGTGTACCTTGGATTAACATATGAAGTTTCACTGATAATCCTCAATGTCTTGACCAGGCCAGGCAAGGTCATTTCAACAACTGTATTGCCACCCTGACAACTGGGGAGTCTCACTATGTGTTTGTCTAATAACACGCCTCTGTTATTACACACTGATGGAGCCAGTGTAGACCACTGTGCAGTGAGGACCTTTGTTTTGGTCCAGTATGATCATTATAATATATCAGTCTCAGCAGTACTAGGCTTCCTTTCTCGTTGCTGTTCATTTTCTTATTCACTTCTATTCCCTGAATTTCTATTTTCTTGTATATTTGATTTTCCTTTCATTCTGCAGTAAATGCAGGGGTGGACTCTACACACATAACTCTCTTCCCATTATTTAGTTTGAAGCTCATCTTATTGGTCTCATCTGTCTTGACCCCATGATGCCTTGGCAGAGGTCAGGAACATCCTGACTTGCATTGAGAATATGAATAAAGAAATATTACAGAAAGTTTTGCACAATACAGGAAACAAGGAGGCAGCCCATGTAATTGTGAGGCAGTGGACAGAAAGCAAATGAAAAGTTATACTTAATTCCCCACACTGTGAACTATTAAACTGTTGAACTTGGGATGTATTCAAACAAAGGAGTTGAAGAATAGATTTAGTGAATTCTAGAAAGAAAAATCTGCAAATGCTTTTATGCACAAAGAAACAACATGAGGCTCAGGATGATTCTTTGAGCCTTTGATTTGCAGGGAGCACCACCCCAGGGATGTGTTGCCCTGTCCTTTTAATGCATCTTTAAGCTTCAAATCATGGTCACTAGCAGAGATAGGACCCTGAACTAGGTAGCATTCATGTAATTCAGATAATCTTGGATCACTTAGGGAGAGTTTACCCTTCTGTGCATCCCCAGTTTGTGGACATTTTTGTGGTTATACTGCTTTAATTCAAGGCAAATGGAGAGCATTTGGAAGCTTCCAGGTGGTCTTACTGGTTAATCACAAAACTTCACAGCAGTACTTCTTCCCAATGTATTGGGACAGTCTTGATGATTGGTTTGACTTTCTTGATTATCAGACTTTTTTTTTTTTTTTTAATGAGGTGAATGGAAAATGAAAAATCTCATCTTGCTCTTGCTGAATATGTTGACTACGTATTCTACAGCCAATTCTGTAGTGCTAGCATTACACAACAGTATAAAGTAATATTTGAGACAGAGAGAGGTTGCATTTCCCATCTGGCCAGGTCCACTTGTTTGGCTAGTCTAATGCATTCTGCAAAGGGAGAGAGAGAGACTGCTTCTGCCCTCTGAAAAGCAGAAAGCATTATGAAAAATAATGAAATGCAGTAGAGCCCTGATTATCCAGATGCCATAGGGAAAGCTGAATAAGCCTGGATAACAGAGGTTTCAGAAATTCAAGGGACTAGTCAGCATAATTAATAGATATCAGGGGACATGGCCATGTTTTGGACAATAAAAAGTTTCGGACAACTGAGGGGCAGATGACCCAAGGTTATATTGTAATACTGAAGCTGCATTGTAGCTTCCATAGATCTCATCTTAAAAGTCTTTCCTAATATCTGGTTACCATCAGAAAATACACTCTGTTTGAAAGAGAGAGAAAGAGACAGTAATCATCATGGGTACTGCTTACAGAAAAATGGGACCAAGAATCCTGAAGGTTACTGAGGAACGGAACAGTAACTAATGATGTTTATATTTTTTTCTCCAGCAGTGATTAATTTAACCAAAATGAAACTACACAACAACCTACAAAAGGGATAAGTTTCTGCTTGCTTTAATTCCCTAGGACTTTCCCTTTTTCACAGCATCCATTCATGCAGCACAGGTTTGTCCAGTCACAAAAGCTGCCCTTGCACATGCAGTTTCAGGTACCATTCACAAATCATTGCAGGGTAACAGTTGGCAGAAGCTGATATTTAAATGGAAACATTTTAATGGTAATTAGCATAATTTATTTCCATTCCATTTTCAAAGCTAAGCTACATCCTGCTCTAAACATAAGGCACACAAATAGATAAATGGATAGCCAAAACTAATACTGGCTGATCACAGGGCAAGATTACATTTGGCTTCTCACTCTGCAAAAGTTGCTTTTCCAGAGATATCTGATATGTTTTTCTACATCCTCAAAGGAATTTTGATCATCGTCTTGTGAGAAAATCCTCATAAGGAAAAAAAATCTATTTTCCATACTTGGGATCTGAAAACAAACCTTAGCTGATTTTAAATTTGAGACATTGAGAACCGATAAAGGTTTGGTCAATCTGATTGTCCATGAAGCTGTACAGAGACCACCTCTTTCTGACAGGGCCAGCAGCAAGTTTGCAAATCAACATCATAATGTTCTTTTGAAAATACTTTTACCAATTACTGTATTTTAAAATATATGCATATATGTAAAAGTTCAATTTTTTTTACAAAAATCCCAAATTAGAGGATTTTTTCCCTCAAAATACATAGACTCAAAGTGGTATTACTGACAGAAAACTTTTGATCATATCTTTTTCATTGTTATACTTCATGGCTGAATGTTTAATCCACTGATAAGTAATGCAATGTTTTAACCTATTGGTTTCAAAATCCCACTGAAGAAAATAACTCCCCTTGTTTTGATCTGGATGTTATAGCTGTACGTCAGATGCAGCTTTGTGTCCTTTGCCGTGGTACAGCTCCTCTTGTGCAAGGTGACCACAGAATATTGGCACACTTTGGTTAAATCAGCTTTGCTATTCGCACTCAATGGGAAGACGAGGACTACTCTCTGCTTTCTCCCCTCCTAATGCTACCACTCCTTAGCTTTTGTGTGGCTATTCCTGAATGTCATGGGGAAAAAAATTCAGGCTAAAATGAACCTTTTTTTTTTTTTTTTTTTCCTGGGAGTAGCTGGGACACAGCAGCAGGGACACTTCTTTCTGGAGGCAAGACTGGGCTTCTGCTGACATAAAGTGCATGTTGAACCATAGCATCAAATACACTCGGTTTGGTATTCTGGCTCATGAGCTCCTGAAGCCAAATCACATTATGGGTGTCAGTCCTGAGATTTTGCAGTTCTCATGCAAAGTTTCATTGCCATCTCCTGATTCATACAACAAAAATTATAAGGAGGTCTGTAATGAGGGTATTAATGCTTACCTTACTCCAAGGCATGCTCTAGAGACAATTGATATATGGAATATCCTTTGAAAATTCAAAATGCTGTGGAACTACTAAGTATTTTTGTTGTGCTTATCATTGGGTGTTTCATCAACAGTGACTCATTATCTCTATTAGCAACAAAGTTAGGACAAAAGCACAGAAAATACAAGGCTAACCTCTCGGCAGGGATCACTGTACAAACACAAGATTGAGTATGCTTTGGTTTCTGTGAGAAAGGTGCAGAAGGGATCAGTTATTAGAACTACACACATCTGTGCTTGAAATTAAAATACGAAGAAAGTTCAAGGATGTATAATGCAGAGCTGGTTTTTGAACATGCACGCTTCACAAGGCAGTTGGTTCAGGACCCAGGGCATTTTATTTGGTATATTCATTTTTCAAGTGATCCATGGTGAATTTAAATGGTGAGAACTCATACATCTCTGTTTTAATTTACTGCAGCAAAGCAACTAGGTACTTCTTACAGCAAATCGACTCAGATGATGAACATGCATAAGGTGTTTTTTGTTTTTTTTCCTATCAACAATATATTGCTTGCATCAACGAGTTTATGGCATATGAACCCATAATACTATTTCCTGGACTGTACAAAGCGAAAATGAATGAGGGAACAGCCCCGCAGCAACACCCCATTGCCTAGAATACTGTTAGACCAGCCTGAATGAGGAGGGCCAGAAGAAGGTTGGCTTTAACTCTAGGGTTTTACCAGAGCAAGAAATATTCAGAAACTGTGAAGTTTGCGCTGTGAGGTCTGGCCGCCGCGTAGTCTTGCACCAGTAGATGGCTCTGTGCGATATCTGGAGTTAGGGCCAGCTCTGGGCTCCACTAACAGAACAGGGCAAAGCCCAGAGCTGAAATTACATAGTGGAAACTATGTTTTATGGCAGTGCTTTCTTAAGGGTAACAAATAGATGACTTGAGGAAAAAAAGGAAAAAACAACAAATGCATCCTAGGAAAATCTCTTATTGCATTATGAAACATACAGACTATCTGGGTTGCCAGCCAAGGAACAGTCATGATTCATTTGGATTCAATAAGAAAAAAATCCAACCAGCTAACTGACAGACAAAAGAATTACTTCAAGTGTGAAAGGAACATGTTATTTTTATAAATATACAGGAAATTCAAAACAGCTGAAGTTAAAAATATCTTTTTTTGCAACCAGCCACTCAAAATTTATCAGATTGACAGAGTTTTTATGCAATTATTTTAACCATTAACTGATATGAAAGCCTGACATAATGACCTAAGTCCTCATGTGCCTGTATGCTAGGTGATCCTCTCCTCCTTCCAGCATCCTTGTCACTAACATCACAGACACATAGAAACCTCAGTACTTGATAGATACATGTGAATAGTCAGTTGTGTATTTTTTCTGGAAGTCTTGTTATACATGTTGATACATACACTATTAATATATAATTCAGAGATTCACAGCCAGGAAGGGAGATGATTGCTTTCTATTCCTATTTTCCAGATAACCAAATCTAACACATCAGGATAAAACATATTTTGCAGGTCTTGACCAATTTTTCCAATCTTGCAACATTTTTCTTTGCAGTGAAAATTTCAGAGTTTGACCTGATAGTTTTTTGTTATTACATTTGTCCGCTTGCTTAGATATATGTGAAAGGACCTTCATAATTCTTGCATCAAGTATTCAGTTGACATTGTGGTCCTAAGATGGTATCACAGAACAAAGGACCTGAGAGAGAGGACAGATGCACAGCAGCCTGCTAAGCAGCATAGGAATCATCGGAGCAGTATAAGGTGGTGCTAGTGCAGGTAAACAGGTCAGGTGAAGGCTGAAATGGGAGAATGGATGGATGTGGGAGGAGGTGACCAAGAGATCAGCAAGAGGACTGAGAGGGCAGAATGAGGGAGCCATGGAAGAAGGGATAATGAGATTACAGGATCAGAGAGTTCAGCTGAAAACTAGCTTGGCAGGTAGGTGTGAGAGAAAGGTCAAGGAGGTCAATGTACTCTTGTTGGAGAAAGTGGTGATGCACCGCAGGGGAGGAGTACTCCAGGGCTGCAGTAGCCAGGGAGGCCACTCTGAGGTGGCCTCAGAAACAGATACTAAGCTGGTGAGCTTAATTGCTGAACTATTTGAGCAAATTAATTACGTAAATGTTGCATGTTCCTCATTTAACAAATGGAAAATTAAGGAGGCTTAAATTGCAAAGCAAACAGCAATTAAACATGCTGCATCTGCACATGTGTACATGCACCTGGATACCAAATCACTGTTATCCAGGGCCAGGACAGTTTGCTTCAGTGGTAGCAGCTGAGGGCTAAAGAAAGAGTGATGATCTGACACACTGGTGAGAAAACCAGTAGGTGCTGCAATGCTTTTAGGGGACACACTGTCAACTAAAACATAAATATTTTAATTATTTTCCATAAATCTTCCTAACGTATATGCATGCAAGAGAGTACTAGAAACCAAAAGTTAAATCCTGTGGTACATAAACATGCATGCATGCATGCATATTGTTTTTGGAAATAAATTTGATGTAGAAGTGACTCATTAAGCCTCTGTAGTTTTTAATTAAAACAGAAAGTAAGAAGGCTGGATGCAATACACAATACAGAAGTGAACAGAAAAGGGTCAGGCAGCGTGTCAGCCTTGAAATTCAGATTAAGGCAATTACTCAAACCAAAGGCACAAACAAGAAAGCCAGATGTAGTGAGCACTCAAACAAATACCCTCTTCAGAGGAGAGCAAGCAGAGTGAAGAGCTGCCATTCACCCTGAATGTGATGCCCTAAGGCTGAAATATGACAGCGGGGGAACGACTGCAAAATTTTGACTGAAGTGCAGATCAGCTTCATGTTGTGGTTCTGTGCATGACGTGTGGAAATGGGTTCAGCGCTTCCCAAGAGAGTGGGGACAAGGCAGGTTCTCCTCTTGGCAGAGGCTTTGTCCACGCCAGCGTGTTGCTTAGGCAGGGTCAAAGTGTGCTGGTACCCAGCTGCACAAATGCTATGGAAACTCAAAAAATACGTTGATTTTATGTCTTGTGACAAACTCTTTCTCACCTTGCCATCTGATAACCTCTATCTGTTTCACAGATGCTAACTGCTTGTCTCTCTTTCTCAGCTCCTGTAATCTTTTTCCCCTTGTTAAGAGCATTTCTACTCCTCTTGGGTGCCAACCTCCCTTTCTCTTGAAGTACCTAATTGATTAATATATTTAGGTTAACCTGGGGGCATAATTTCTAACCAGTGATCACAGCTTGACTCTTTCTGCATCTTTGTTGGGACTGATGAAGGAACTGCATACCTAACAGCTTGCATGCTTTTCTGTCCCTTAAGGGCATCAGCTACAGACCATGCCTCATAAAATGCAATGGCTGCATTTTTGCCTCATTAAAGTAAATTTCCTGGGGAAATTCACCAAGATTTTAACCTGAGCACAGAAGAAGGAGAAAAAATAAAGAAGATGAATATGTCAAAGTCATATACTTTCCAGCCTGCACTGAATCCCCTATGTGTCAATTCTCTCTCTTTTGACCAAGGGAATTACCAAAGCCCACACAAATATCTGCTCCAGTCCAGAAATGAGTGTGGCCCTGGAAGCACCTGCAGTTCCCTTGGGTAGGAATGATAAAGCTTCACTGGTAGCCTTTTTGTCAGCTTCCAGGCATGAGCACAACTGCCTGTAACTCGTAGTGCTGAGCAGCGCTGATCCAGACTCGAAGGGAACCACAGTGATACCCATGAATCCGTCACTGCCCAGTTCATCCTGCTGGGACAGCCTGACCCATTTGGCTTTCTCTCTCATAGTGGTCAAAACAAGGACAGTCTCTGCAGCTGATCAGTGACTGAAGCACTCAATGCAGGCAAACATTTTGGCTTTACTTCTCATATAGCACTTGAACCCACAGATTTATATCCGTGCAATGTACAATTTTGAAAACACATCAGTGCTCTGTCTAGCCACAAAATGCCTCATTACCTTTGTAAAGAAGAGGGACAGTTTATAGCTTGTGAGAGGCCACAGGCTGAGACTGGGGCCCTGGTGTAAGCTTCCAGCAGGAGCGGGGTGGAAGGAACTAGCCCCTGAGCATCCCCACAGAAATGGGTCTGACCCTGAACCCCGGGGATGGAGTCCCCAGGGCACTGGGGGGGAATTTCTCAAAATGTTTCTAAATTTGGCTTCTGATACAGATCAGGACTTTGCTGATTTAATCTGGGACCTACGAATAAGTAGTTTAGTGGATACTGAGAATCCTTCTTGGCCCTGCCATTGATACGTTTTCAAACCTTGGGTGCAGCACTCCTTGTCTGTTTGAGAGTTTCACTCCAGGGCTGTTGTGCTCCTCTGGACAGGATTCATCTGAAAATGGAGCTGAACATTGGAGGAAACAGTGTGGACTCTGCTGTTGTCCAATTGAGGTTTACATGAACCTGTGCCAGCATTGTGAGATACTGAACCTTGTCACCAGGACACTGTAAGCCTGGATTCCAGATAGGTCCAGGATCAGTCCCCACAGTGAGCTCAGAAAATGACTTTCAGTCAAAACATTAGCAGTCACAGGTTATCTGCAATTCTCTAAATGTAAGGACTTTAAACGTGTCCTCTTCCTTTTGTTCTCTCTGAGCCTCAGGGCTTTTTAGTGCAGATCTGCTACAGTTGTTCATTTTGTTTACTCAACTGTGTAATACCCTCAAAGAGTTTCCTTCTCAGAACCACAGGCAGAAAAAGTCCTAGTGCGACTGCTGGAGTGAGCAGCACTCTTATTCTGCACTAAATCAAGGGAAAGTCAAACACTTTTTTGTGACCCAAATTTGAGCTTACATGGGGTTTGTAAAGACAGAAATATCCCCACCACTAACAAAACCTCAAAGTGCTGAGTCGATGATAGCATTCATCACAAGGTGCCCCATGAATATGCATGCCTGTTTTCTTCCAGAGGACTGTATTACGTGAACTACACAGGGAGAGAGAGAGATGGATAGAGAGGGCACACTAACCCAGTTAATGGGTAGCAATCTGATAAAAAAAATGCTAAGGTCAGTCTTCCACAATTCCTGCTTTTCCCAGTGTGGCTATCTGTCTGCTTGAGAGCTGAAAACCTTTTGAGGGGTAGAAATGACCTGCCACCTGCTGCCATTTTACCAGAAGAGTGAAAAATAAGTGTCTTCCTCCTAATACCAGCTTCTGGGGAAGGCAGTCCCAGAACAGAAAGTTGCAACAGTCCCTGAGGCAAAAGTTTCAGCTAGATTTTGCCTGCTGCTTTTTCTCTTCCACTGTCTGATGAAGTTGTATGGTGTTCAGGGTTGGGAATCAGGAAAACTGGGTTCCTCTCTGATGGGTCATCAGGCCTGCTTCCCCCTCTACCTTACTAAGAAAAAAATACTTGAGTTGTCTAGAGCAGCAACCCTCTCTCTCTGCCTCTTCAACACCCTGCACATGGTTGCTCCTCTCACCTGGGATGCCTGGGAGTGCTGCTATAACATATATAGACCTCGTGGCTGAAGTCTGCTTTCTCCAAATCATGTGGTAAAACCCAAAATTTTGCAGGCTGCCTTAACCTTTTGCTCCACATCCAAACTGACAGCCATCTTGCTAGATCAGAGAGAGCATTACCATTTTAAGGCCTACTTTCTAGGAAAGTTTTAGAAGCAGACTCACTCAGTGTTTTATTTTTTTACTTAGGAGGAGTTGTAATTCACCCTACAGCTTTTGAAAGCAAGGCCAGGGAGTTCAAGCTGTGATATGTGTGCTCTAAATAGGAAGGAAACCAAACCTGATAAGCAAACGTAGGTGAGCCTGAATCAAAAACTCCAGATCAAAACACTTTTGGGGAAGTTCAAAAGGCCGTTATGGGGATATAGATAAAAATCTTGCAGGTGGCTTTTCTTTTTCTGATAAGCTGAACCAAATCCCTACATCTAAAGGTCTCACATCTTTCAAATGCCCTAAGCCTGGTGCAGATCTGAATTCCATGGTGAAAGCTGGGCTCCATCCAAAGATACATGAATATGCTGCTCATCTACAAAGACCGCATTTTTTTGTGCTGCCTCAACTTGGGGCTGTCCCCTGCGTAAACTACAGGACACGCTTGTATGAAAAGGTACAGATCATTGCCCTGAGCTCAAATAGTGAACCTTGAGTTATAAGACTGATTCCCTGTTAAGCTTTTGAACAAGCTAGGATTTACATCACTGGCTTGAGGGTGGTGGGGAGAGAAGCTGTGAAAACTGTGTTGTTCCAGCTACAGAATACCCAAACTGAGATCCAAACACATATTTCTGACAGTCCGTCAAACACGGAGCAAAGGACTGATCCACAGCCCACAGAAGTTTCACAAGCACCGATGGCTTTAAATCTGGACTTAGCAGCAGACAATAACAATCTTCATGGATTTGGAAGGAAGAATGCAAGTTTCAGGAAGGAAGAACTAAAATGAGCTGCCAAGAAGCCAGTCACAGCACACATGGTTTAAACAACAGCTGTTGTTGAAGCATCTTAATCAACCTTTTCCTTAACACAGACAGGGTGTCCTCAAGTTACCACCCAGCAAAGAATACTTGAAACAAAAATTTTTTTAGAAACATTCAATTTTGTTAAAGGAAGGGGTTTCAGCAGAAACTGTTGATAAATTTGTTCTTAATTTTCTCAGAAAAGGGCATTTTTTTCTCAACAAAAAAAATCAGAAAAATCTTTTATATTTTCAGTCATCTAGCAAAAAAAATCTAGATATTTTTGAGAGAAGCTGGCACTTTTACTGTCATCTCAGCCTCTTTTTAACTTTTGATGAAAAATTGTGGCTTGGCTGGTGATTTCTAGCTGAAGACCCTGTCAAGCACAACAGCAGCAAAAAAATTACCAGTCTCAAGTGCAGAAAGAAAAAAAAAATTAAATGACAGCAGTACGTCCAGCAATTACCTGTAATCACTTTTCTCTCTGTCTCTGTCTTTCTCTGTAGTAGCCAGGACGTGCTTTATTAATTTAATTACAGCTTTCTAACCTCCTCAGGTGGCTGCCATGTCTTGAGTCTGAGAGTGGTGAAAGGAGCAGTGTGGCAGAGAGATTCCTCCAACCCTTCATTTTAGTGATTCAAAGAATGTCATCTTATTAAATAACATCTTAATTGGCAGCGGCTCCAGCGCTTTTGTAGATCAGAGGTTAATTTTTATTTTCTCTCCCTTGCAGCAGAACAGCAGTTCTTCAGCACAGCATGTTTCCCTTCAGTCACCATGCAGTGGTGAACCTGGCTGGAGGGAAATGGTGTCTCAGAGGTTTGGGGAATGTCTCCTCTATTTTTAATTTCAGTGGCCTGGTAATTATAAAACTCTACTTCACATTGTTAATTTTCATTAAAAACAGACAAGGGTAATCAATCCTCAAGTTTACGTTTGGGAACCTTTTACAAACTGCCCAAACCAAACTGCACCAAAACCCACAGCTTTTATTAACACTGAAGAAGCTGAGAGTCCAACCAGAAAGGTACTGAGCCATCCTGAGTCCTCAGCACTGTACAGGAATAGGCCTTTTAATAAGAATGGTAAAAGGCACCCTTTTCACTCTGTCTTCCTTAACCTAAACAACTGATGTCGTATCATCCATCAAGATGCTGGAAATTATATAAGCCCATCATTTACCATCAGTAAAAACACATTGAGGCTGGCTATGCAGTCTGAATATGGTTCAATATTTAATGACTCATGCGTTGCATTTTATTTCATCTGCAGTAGTTTTCTGCCTTCTTATTTATTACAATCAACTTTATTCTCAGTAGTAGCACCTTGCAGTCAGACTGTATTCCCAGCTGCTTTGAGGGGTTAAAGAAGCCAACTACAGAGCTATGAAGAAGTGAACAGAGAAAATAAGAGGGTGAAGGAAAGACAAGACGGATGGAGAGTCAAGGAACGGTAGAAGTTGTGTTTGCCTATCTGTTTTAGATAATGGAGCTGAGGATTTTTCAAGGTCCTTTTTGATGCTATTTCTGATGGTTCTACTTTCCGTACTAAACTAGTATGTGAAGGTCTCATAATCTTTGTGACATTTTACCTTACTTCACCTCTGTGAGGTGAAGCAGGACTATTATCCCTGTTGTATGGTGGGGAGCTGTGTACTGCTCCCCATCTACCTGGGGTACCTCAGCTGGCAATTTGTCTTTTTCATAGCTAGCAGAGGAAATTAGACGCTTCCAGTGAGTCAGTCAGATTTTAGGTGGGGCCAGAGCCATGGAGAGAGGTCAGGGATCTGCTAACAGTTTAGACACCTAACTCCAAAAGGCAATTCCTCAAAATCTGATGTGTAACCTCTGAGCTTGGAGTATGTCCTCCAAGGGAGCTTGTTCAGGCATAAAGCCCTGCCAGGTGGTACACAAACACACTGCATGCACAACTAGGCTAGCCAGCTACTTCTGATGGATAAGGTCATGTACTCAGTGTGCAGAGCAGAAGGTATAACCAAGGCAATCCAAAGTCAGAAAACTGAAAGAGCTGGGGGATGCATTGGTCCGGAAATCAAAGAGAGAGTATCACCAGTGTTCGGGCTGAAATGAGAAAAACAGGAAAATGAGCCACAAACATAGCTGGTTTTACAAACACAAATATATCAGGGACAAAACCCGGCCAGGGAGACTGAGGAAAACAAGTGCTTCAGGACACAGGAACTCTTCAGAAAGAGATACACAGTGTGATGATATAAAATTCCCTTATTTGCTGTGGTTACTGTGAAATAGACCGCTGTTCCCACCCATTGAAAAGGGTTGTCTTGGCTTCTTCAATTACACCCTAATTGCTTTCCCTTTTTATTAAGGAACAACTCTCAAAGCAGGTTAATATTAGTGTGCTTGTTAGCTAATTGACTATAGTCAAATATTTTTGACTTGGGGGTAGGATTGAGTTTTTAAAAAATCCAGCTGAAATTGAACTTTTTCCCTTTTAGGCTTTTCTGTCATTCTTGGAAAAATTTTACATCCTGACTGTCAAATGTCTCCTGACATTGTGATAGCATTTTCATGCTTTTTTTTCCATCTCTTCTCAAACTCTTTATTTAAGAGGAGCCAGATGAGGTTACTGGCAGGCACGGCCAAGTTATAAAGGCATCTGTATTCACGTGTGTGCATGTGTGTGTGAAGGGAGGCAGGAGGTAAAGCTGAAGCTATGTATCTTACAATGTAATTCTTTAATAAATATTGTATTTCTTTAGGAAAGGGAGCAAGAGGATCTGTTTATAACATCTACTGCTGATGTTAGTGAGTAGAGGAGGCATGTCAATCCTTATGGTAGGCAGGAGCAGGATTAGGCTGAGATGGCAGTGCAAGAGGTACTTAAGGAAGGACCTTAAGTTCCTGTGAGCCATACGGGAAAGGAAAAGGGTGGCAGGCGAGTAGGTTGCAGCTGTGAAAGCACCTTGGTGAAGTGACAGGTTTAGTGGTAGTGAGGGTGACAGGGCCACGTGCAGGGGGAGCTGCTCCCAGCACCCACAGCCTCAGAAACAGCTGGTGTCCTGCGCCGGCATGTTGCTAGTTATGCAATGCAGGTGTCTGCTGGAAGGTGGGGTGGGTGCCCAAACCTGAGCTAGCAGGAGCAGTGCTGCCCTGCTGGCTTCAGCAGAATCACCCTGGCCTCTGGCAGTGGAAAATTCTTTCCTGAATCCCTTGTACTGAAATCCAAGCTCTAATTTGGAGCCTGACCTGTCGTACTCCATTTTACTGTAACATTAAATAGCCTACTAAAAGAGCATAATCAATGGTAATTACTGAATTGCTTTACACACTCTGGCATAGGGGTACATTGCTGATCCAACATTATGTGCCCAGGTAATGCCAAAGAGTTAGCCCATTAACTTCTCTTATTGCATATTGTCAAGGTGGTGGTGTTTTTTTTTCTCCCTGTAATATGACTTCACTCATCATAGTAGAGCAGCATTGTCAGAGACCTGAAATAGACCTTTCAAAGAAAAAGTCTGTTGTGTTATTCAGGACCAGATTAAGTCCAAGGTGCAGTATAAAAAACAGCATAGGAGAAGAGCTATAATTACAGTACAATGGGATGCAGCAGCTAGTATTGAGGGGAAAAGAGAGGGTGACAGGTTCAGGGTATTATTGGCCTCAGATTGTAAGGAGGTTTCAAGAAAGGGTTTAAATCTTCTGCATCCTCATGATACTAAATTTAATCCCATTTTAGTCATTAGTCTGTGTTGCACCCGTCTCAGGGATGTTCAGAGCAGGTGAGAGGAGGCACGAGAGGCAGCAGCAGCTGGAGATGCCATGTTCTGACTGTCTCAAACTCCTGCTGCAGTTCCCAACACCTCCCATGGAACAGAGGCACATTTCAGAAGTGACTGAAATATTTTGTATGGTTACTAAGACAACATGCTAGTCAAATTTAGTTAGTGTCCAGGTCTTGCTGTTAATACATTAAACCATTTAATGACCTGAAAAATGAAGAAAAAGAAAATAAAAATGTCTGTATTTTCCCATCTCTCAGACTGTTCCTCTGTTCATGTCCAAACCTGGAAAATGGTATTATTTGTCTGATATGGAGGGAGAATCTAGGCTGAATATGTGATAGGTGTCTTGTTTAGGAATTACGACTAATGCTTGTCCTTGTCTGTAGAGGGAGTAAAGGTGAACCAGCCTTGAGTAGGATTGTTGATCCTTCCCTTCAACTAAAAATATCATGGTCATCTCATGATCTGAAGTACCATGTAATGCCCTTTGACCAGTTGCTTCCACTGAGCAGTTCTTGGAAAACAGAGCCAGGTCCAGTTTCAAACTGCTGACTATGGGGGGGGCAAGAGTTAACTCCTATGGATACTGAGAGTTGATACTGAGTTTAGGAATGGTGTTCCTATAAGTTGGGGAGGAGAACATTAAGGAGAGCCTCCAGGTAAACCAGTTTCTGGAACAGATGGCAAATGTAGAGAAGTTGTCAGGGTCTCTGAAACAAACAGCAGTCTTGGGCTATGAACCTTCCTCTGTATAATATTTTAAACCCAAACAATTAATATGAAGATGATGGGGATGAAATCAAAGGGCTCCCCTCTACCTCAGAATGGGAAACTGGGATTGGTGTCAGGGTCTGCTAGAGAGATTTCTGATGAAAGAGACTCACTACAGTAATAAATCCTGTGCAAGGTTATCTACCATCCAGAGCCTGAGTCTGCCCCATCCAGCTCTGAGATTTCAGTGTGGTTGCTGCCCCTCCTCAAAGGAAGAAGGTCTGTCACACTAGCCTGGCACATAAGGATACACAGTGCCATGGTGGAAGGGGCAGAATATAGTGAGTCAAGCAAATTGTCCCCTGTGAGAATAGCCATGGAGTCAGGAATCTGTCCTTCAGAAGCATTTGGAAAGTTGGTTTGCTGTTAACGCAGTTTTGGGGAGTGTGTGTGGAAATAAGTCAAAAGTTGCTATGATTTCGATGTGCTTGTCTGTGCCACCAGGGATCCTGGTGTGGGAACTACTGAGACAAACAGGACTGCAGAACAGGTTTTGCTGAATTTGAAAGCACTGTTTTCATTCCAGTTTTTTCATATCTCTGTGTGCTACTTGTAGTTCACTAGTATAGTAAGTTTAGTTAAGGCAAGAGAACAATGCTAGGCAATTTGGGTGATCTGTTTGAAAACCTAGTGCATCAACACAGGGAGATCATGGTCTGACAGATTCCTGCACATCAGCCAAGCTGTGATCAACATCCAAAGGCAGAAGGAGGCTCACATCTTAGAAAATAATATACATCTGTTAAAGTGCTGTTACATGGTACCCCTCACCAATCTATCCACTGATTGCCACATCCTTACCCCCATCCCAGGCTCGCATTCCTCCCCCTGGTAATCCCAGATCTCCTGTGGACTTTTGTTGTGCCAGTGCAGCACACTTAGCCAGATGAAAACAATTAACTGTTTTCACCTTTTTTTGCTACTACGAGGTAAACCAGCTTTCTGCTAGCTAGTTAAATTGCTGTAGGCTGCCATGGCAATGCTGCTCGAGGCTGTGGCTGCACGGATATTTCTTTTGGCAACTGAGCTAGCTGGGGTCCCTCTGCTTGAGCTCACCAGGCAGCTGGTGCACTGCTGTCCTCTGATGAAGAGGTGAAATGGACTGGGAGGAAATCACCTTTTCCCACACGCTGGACAGCAGATATTAACACTTACACAGTCATTTAGTGTAGTTTAGATGATATGCAGTAACTTGTTACCTGCAAAACCACCATTTTTTTCCTAGACCTCTCAATGATAAATGTGAAATGAATTGTGGTGGAAAACTAAATAAAGGCTTCCTATGATTTGGTCAAATCATCAGTCCTGGCACCAAAAAAAAAAAGTACCCCATGTTTGAATAGCAATTGCTTTTCAAAAATCTGTGATCTGCTCAGTGCCTTGAAAGTGGAAAATACAGAGAAATCAAGCACAAGTAAATCCTTTCAAATGGATCACATATCATAAAGAATTTTACCACTTCAGCTGATAAATGTGAGTAGCTATAAACCATTGATTTTATCTGTGCTCCCGACTAGAGTGATCCTAACTTCAATGTTATACATTGCAGTCAGGCTTGCAGAATCTTCAATGGGTAACAGACAGTCTGATTTGGAGAAGAAAGGGGGCAGATCTCCAGTGACCATGTGCTCCTGGTTCTCCTAGAGGCTCTTGTGGGAGTGCCCCTGTATGTGTATGTGCACACTCACACACACTTGTGCAAGGGATGTGATTTTTCTTTTCTTTTTTTTGGTTGACTGCATTGCCAGAGAGAAGGAGAAATACTCTGTAGAAAAATGTGTTTCTGTAATGGAGGATTAATTAATGTTAGCAAGAAGGTTATATTATTTAGATCAAGAAAATTTGTGTTGTCTTAAGGGAATTGAAAAGAAATATGCATCTTTTTAAAAACCAGAAAAATCCACCCCTAAGTCCTAATCATCCTCCAACAGAAGATGGAAGATTTTGCTTTACTAATTCTAAAAGATCCTGTTCAGTTTCAAAAACTAGTGTCCAGGAAATTCAACCTTGGGAAGGTGAGACTGAAAAACTGTTACCAAAGTTTATTTTCTCCAGTGAAGAACGCCTTGTGTATACAGGTTTACTTCAGAAGATGAACTAATGACTTGAATCCTAGAGACACAGATGATAATCTGGTATAAATGGGGCCCCCTTTATAACCACCATTAATAAGAATATGGCATTACAGGAATTACGTTAGTTTGTCCCAGACGGATTTAGGAACTGTATTGTGCTCTCACTGAGAAGGGGTAAGATTCCTGCACAAAAAGAGAAAAAAAGAGATCTGCCAGGGACTGAGCAGCCATATGTCAGTGCCCGCTGTATTTTACCCTCACACCACCCAAAGCTGCCTGGGAAGGTCTGTCCCAGCTCAGAAGGGAGGAGCACAGAAGAGATCTGCGTCACCAACGGTCTGTGCTATGGAGGAAGCAGTGTGGCCACAGGCACAGGGTAGACCTTCAAAGTCTTCATTACACCTTTCATCAACATAATTGCAACTAGTAGTGGCTGCTCTCTTGATTAAATCAGAGCAGCCTTCAGGGTCCTCTGACTCTGAGATCAGTCCTGCACAGCATCATGGCACAGAGCTGCATATCACCCACAGGCACCTGCTCTTTGTGGTGCCAGCATAAGCTGCACCTTTGTATTTCACAATGCTCTCATGAAACAAGAAAAAAAAAAGAAAAAAGAAATAAACCCCAAACAACAAAAACACCCATCAAAGCAGATGTAAGGTAAAAATCAAAACCTAACAAATTGGTTAAGTGGTGTTATGTGAAACAAGTTAAGCCTTCTGAATTTTTCTGAAAGAACAGGTCTTTTAACAGAAACTCTAGAATAGAAAAAGAGAGGCTAAAAAAAAAAAATAAATCCCAGAACATTTATGTGATGTAGAAACTAATAGCCTGACTAAATGAATGCTTAGTCACCAGGACTTCAAGGTCAAGAGCATTTTACGGATCTGAACTTTTGTCTTGAGCGGAGAGTTGGCCTGGTTAAGTTATAAATATGCAGATAGATTGACTGGGTTACTCCCTCTGGAAGTAATAAGAAGTGTATATAGTTCTCAGTTTTACTCATTTGGTGAGTTATTAGCAACCTCTAAACTGTAGAATGTTCCTAAGCACCCAGTGAAGACAGTAAACAGAAAATTTAAATAAACGATTTGTCTTGGTGTTTAATCTGGGGGAAATCAGGAAAAAAAAAAGTCTAAAACTGAAATGTCAGTGGAAGAGAAAGTTATGTATACCATAGCTCACCGAAGAAGTCAAGGTACATGTCGTAAAGGATGCCTTAGGCTGATAAAATATGCTTGGATTTTCAGGATGTTCTGGGAAGGTAAAACAAAGTTACTGGGGTAAAAAAAAAAATCGGTGCAAAAAATCGTATTTGGGAAAAGCATAAAGTCATTGTGAGATAAGATAGAAAATCTTATAAATTAATATCTGGTTATTAAAAGTCATCACTTTGCAATGACCACTGTTAAAAGTGGTCACAACACAATGCAGAAGAGTGAAAGATACCATGGAACTGGAGCTGATCAAGATATTCATGAATGACCTGGGAAAAGCAGGGAGTAGTGGAGTGACAGAGTTTGCGTTAACACAAACTTATTTAGATTTGACAATCCTGAAGTTGATGGTGCAGATAAATAGTTGCGGGTGGATGAAACGGAGAGGCTGAGTAATAAAACGGTAAATGAAATTCAGTGTTGCTAGGTGCAAAGTAATGCACAACAGGAAAAATAACTCCAGCTATCTACGCAGTATAGGCTCTAAATTAGTCATTGTAGATTTCCCTGAAAACACTACCCCTATGCTTGTCAGGGGTCAAAAATATCAGTCAAATCAAAGTACAGAAATGTCAGTCAAATCAGAGAAACAAACGCATCTGTCAGAAATTATGACGAAAGTAATAAGACAAGGGCAGAAAACACCATTAATGCCATCTCTAGATCTGGGCTGTGCCCATGTCTCCAATACAACGTGAGCACAGGGATGACATGGTTTGGATATGTGGACAGGAACAGGATCAGTCTGTTCAAGTGTTGTGCTGGAATCACGGAGTTCTGTGGGACAGCTGAAATATGACCTCAGGAAGGACAGGAAAGAGGCATCAGCAAGGGCTGTTCTCTCCCAAGACCTATTTGAGATAGTAGAGGATTGTGAATGCCATGAGATACTGCTGGCCCTAACCACTTGCTGCTGACCCCTAATAGAGGCAGAAGGCTGTGGCACAGTCACCTTTGGTCCAGTACGGTGGGGAGGTTTGTTTCTTCCTGTATTTCTAGCTGCTTTACTTGCATAGCAGATTTCTGTTATTTAGCTTTGGTAAATTCTTGACTTTGTAATATTCAGATTATCCAGCCAGCCGCATTATAGACTATTAGGCCAAAGATACTTCTCACTTGCTGTAGTTCTGCTATAATAAATATTCATAGCTTCATTACAGGCTATGGTTTCCTGACCTACGTACTAAGGAATTATTTGGGGGTTTTGCTTTAATGATGCACAAAAACTGTAATAGTCCTTTCAGAGCCTTATGCAACAATATGTTTTGCTTCTTCTAAAAGCTAAATAACTCTTGTTTTGAATGATTTAGTAGCAAACTCACTTAGTCGCTGTGCTGTGGTTCAATGGTCTGCAAAATTTTCTTTTTAGAAATATAAACCCATTATGTAAATACTAAAGAGCGTCTTCAGGAAAACTAACTTCAATTTGTTCTTGTCCTTTTTTTTTGTTTGTTTCAAACTTTGTAAGCTTGAAATCACTCACACGACCTTTTTTTCTTCAAAGTATGCAAAATAAAATTGCTTTCTGACTAAAAGCA